>NC_041407.2:57818298-58183298 GCF_900747795.2 Erpetoichthys calabaricus
AAGCTCAACATGCTGCTGATACTGAACCTGTCATCCATAATTATAGCTAAGAATAGGAAATAAAAAAGAAATTATTTTCTCTGTTTAACAAGAGGATGAAGCAAAAGTAGAATTTCCATAAAATATAGCTATTTGAAACATCCATATATTTTATAATCAGCATCAATTGCAAGGAATAGGCCTATCCTGGTCCTGACAATTAAGGTAATATACATATCTCTGGACATCTTGGATGGACTAGTTTGTGGGACTGAATGTCCTGCTCTCATGAAAATTGTTCTAATGTTCTAATGTTTGGAATGTGGATGTTTTGAGCAAGTCTGCTTAAATATGAGCAGAACTTTATGAAGTAAAGTGACTGGACTAAATATCAAAGTCAGGCCTCTGAAGCCAGAAAGTGTCAGGACAAGCTACAAAGTCATGAATTCAGACAAGATTTTTAGTACAGGCACGCCATTTTATTTTTAAAGGTGTTTTTTTTTTTACTGTTTCACTTAAAAGGTGTTGTTGAAAAGTAAACAGTGGCTTCATGATTGGGATATATGACACTGAAGGAAAAACCTTAGTGGCATCCTCTGACATAAATTCACATACATGAAAAAATTGAGGCATAGCTACATTAAATATCACAGCTACATTTTCAGATGAGTATTATTAAGAATTCTCAGTATGCCTATGTGTATTCACTTTGTGAATTGTGGTGTTTTTATTAAAGCAACTAATGTTGTGAACTGCCAAAATATAGTATGTCAGAGGTTAGCCATCAAGAATCAGAAATAGGCCACATTAGCAGGGTGTAACATGCATTGGCCAATGGAAACTTTCTGGCTGAATAGATGAATTGACTATTGCAGGATATATTCTCTACTTTATAAACCTACTCACTTAATTTGTGTTAAAATTTTCCCTTATGATACATCACCATATATTTTGATTTATATAGGCTCCATTATCACTCTCAAATGTCTTTATGACCCCAGTGCAAATGCAGGCAGAAATAAGCTAAATATGGCACAGATATGCATATTTTTATTGTCTCACTGGCCATTCATTGACCGCATTTCAGCTTCATCTGCTACTGCTTACTAGTCTGGAAGCCATTACACAAATTTAACTACTGATAAATGAACCCCTGGAGGTTTATTTAAGATAAGACTGCTTTTTTCTGTTTAATATTTTACGTCAGTTTCAAAAGCTATTAATTCACACACAGCTGTTTAACTTTCCCGTCTAAGTACTTAGAAAGGGTACTTATTGCCAAACCGTGAGCTGACTCAGCAATAATCCACACTCTCCAGTCTGTAACATTTTGCTGAATTACCACGAAGTTGACTCCTACACAAAGAACATGCACCTTTTTGAGAAAATGCTTGTAGCTGCTATGTACACACTGAATTTAACAACCATATCCCCGAAGGGCTGTACGCTAGAAGAAGGAAGAAATGGTTCAGTCTTTACAAGTGTAAACCATTGCTCACTCTAACAGACAATCCATTTCAGTATCATTATTTTCACTTGTATTTTTCCACATTAAATCATACCAAATATATATAAAGACCATCAAATCTTTTTCTTAAAGCTCCTTTAGCCTTGTTTAATGAAACTTTAAAAATTCAAAATATTACTGCTGTAAATGTTAACTTTACTGCCAATATTACTTCCCTTTTATTTAAATTATTGCTGTTTGTGGTGGACTGACCTCTAGCACATAAGTTTATAAATATTTTGCATGTCTTTATTTTTAAAGTAGATAAAGAATTTGTAATGTTAGATAGTGTTTCAGGAGGCATGTTTTACTTCATTGATGAGGACAGTGGTACTTTCATGTTTACATGACCAGCCCCCCCAGTCTTGAGGACTGAATGAGGATGTGCAATTTATGGTGAGGGGGACGGAGCATTAGACCAGTCTGGCAAGGGTGACTGCGTTTGGACTTTGAGCCTACAAGCCTTCCACTGCTGGACGGCCATAGACTAACTAAACAAAACAACTGGGGGATGAGTTGTTCCTGAGCACTTTCATTGGTGACTGGTCAGAAAGGGACTGGAAATTAATTCAATTAGTCTAAAGTCTGGCTGTTTATGACTGGTTTTGAATCTGAGACCATTCCTCACTATGACTACCCATTGGTTTGTGTTTTTGTGTAAGAATGGTATAAAGTTGGCCACTTTGCCTTTATCTCTATCTCACCATCTGGCCATGAAGAGAACTCCATGATAAAGACAACTTTATCTTGGCAGCCATATTGAGACAAGCATGTGGCCTGTTTCCATACTCCATTCCAAGTCTATGTGGTAACAAAGCAAACAAGACTGAGGATAAGACGACAGATGCCTATGGATTGAAGACACAACGCTACATAGGCTGTAAGGGTATGGTTTGCCAATATTCACATTGTATTCTGCTTCCTTAATATTTTTGGGCATTTTTATCAATAATGCATAATTTAATGTGTAACTTAACTCCTGCCTATTTCTTTACTCTGTCTAATTGCTTGTGGTTACAGATGTGGAAGGGGGAGGAAGTTCTAAAGTATCTGATCGTAGAGTGGTAAGTGAATGGCATTTTAGACATTTTATTAAGTTCTACACAATAACAAGCATAAAGGGGAAAACAGGATCACCACGAGACCTTACATAACAGAACACTCAAATATAGGTGTATTTATTTATTTGTAAAGCCAGAGTTTTTTCAATTTTAATTTTCTTTTAATATTTATTTATATTGCTAATACTGGTAATATCTCTGTTACTAATATTACTGCAATTGCCATCAATAATATTAATTATAGTATTTATTTAATGCTCTAGTGATCTTCTTTACTTTGCGTTATAAATCTTAAAGATGTTTTTGAAATATTGTGATTGGGTGCAAAGAGAACTGGAAATGGGATAGGGTAATTAAAAATGAAAGGAAACAAGCTATAGTCTTGTTTCACTAATGCTTTTTAGAAATCTACCGTAGTTTTCATTCTGCTTCTTATTGCCACAATGGGACATGTTAAAGGATTCTGTATTGCTGTGCTGATGCAATGATTCAGAAGATGATTCAACTGGAATGTGAGGAAAGTGGTGTCAGGAACTGGTCCAGTAATTCTCAGGTTATATACCTTCATTTATGCTCAAATGGACAAAGTTGTTTACTGAGGGTTTAGTCTGGCAGGTGGTCTGTCAGAATTCACTTCAGTTGTTGGGATGTCACATTTTATTTTTGGTTTTGTTTAACAATAAAGCAAAAAGCACAAAATACAATTGTATACTAGTAAGAGAATAAATACAAAAACAGTATTATAAAAAGCATTGTATTCAAGATAACAGAAATGAGAAAAAATAGAGAGGTCATAAACACTGCCTTCCCACCATCCATAAACCTCTGTTATCTATCTATCTATCTATCTATCTATCTATCTATCTATCTATCTATCTATCTATCTATCTATCTATCTATCTATCTATCTATCTATCTATCTATCTATCTATCTATCTATCTATCTATAAGGACTAAAAATTGATATAAAGCAGGTCATTGATATTGGTCTATCAGTCCATTTTCTTCTACTATTTAATATAGAAATATTGATAGAAAACACTCATGAGAAGCATATTGTTAAAAAAACGCTGCTTTAAAACTTACAAACATTCTAAGCAATCAGTCCGTTTATAGTGCCAACTATAATAACGAGGATAATGTAAATAGTAAAGTGGAAAGATTTAATACTAAAGTGAGAGCTGCTGTTGACATAGTTGCACCTTAAAAGACAGTTAAAAAATCTTCTAGCATTGTTATACCATGGAAGACGCAAAGAGTGTCTGATCTGAAGAGAAAATGCCGTAGAGCTGAGCGTAAATGGAGGAAAACAAAACTAACTATCCACTATGAAATATTAAAGGTTATAATAGCAGAATACAATAACACAGTCCGTCTGGAGAGGCGCTGCTATTTCTCTAAGATTATAAATAACAATGCTAGTAATCCCAAAGTCTTATTCTTGACGATTGATCCAAAGTACTTCCAGTAAAACCTGTGAGGCTATTGCTGTATTTTTCAATCAAAAAATTAATGATATTAGAAATAACATAGTATATCTCCCCAACACTAAGGATCCTCCTAAACCCCAGCATTCCGTTATAAACAAATTAAACTCTTTCACTAGGATAGATTTACCTGATTTACATAAAATAATTTCTCAACTGAAACCCTACACCTGCGTCCTTGACCCAATACCAACACGTTTTTTCAAAGAAGTATCAGGCGTGCTAATTGATAATATTCTTGATATAGTAAATTCGTCATTAGATATGGGGGTCTTCTCAGACTGTCTTAAGACTGCTGTAGTTAAACCCCTACTTAAGAAAAATAATCTTGACCCCTCTGCTCTTGAAAATTTTAGACCCATCTCTAACCTGCTTTTCTTAAGTAAAATTCTAGAGAAGGCAGTCATTATGACTAAATTTCAGTCAGGTTTTAGAACAAATCACAGCACAGAAACTGCACTCGTTAAAGTAGTAAATGACTTGCAGGTAAATGCAGACAGAGGCCATTTATCTGTTCTAATCCTCCTAGATCTGAATGCCGCATTTGACACCATTGATCATAATATTCTTAGAAATCGCCTTAGTCAATGGGTGGGCCTCTCTGGCAGTGTCTTAAATTGGTTTGAATCCTACCTGGCAGGGAGAAAATTCTCTGTTAGTTGTGGTAATTACAACTCAAAGACACATGATATCCTATATGGTGTTCCACAAGGCTCTATCCTGGGTCCACTGCTCTTCTCAATCTACATGCTTCGGTTAGGTCAGATTATCTCAGGGCATAACGTGAGCTACCACAGCTATGCTGATGACACATAGCTGTACCTATCCATAGCACCTGATGACCCCAATTCTCTTGATTCACTAACACAATGTCTTACTTGTATTTCTGAATGGATGAATAGTAATTTTCTAAAGCTAAATAAAGAGAAAACTGAAATTGATGATTTTTGATTGGCAATAATGGATACAATGAGGCTATTAGAGACAAACTGGATGCATTAGGATTAAAAGTCAAGACAGAGGTAAAAAGCTTAGGGGTAACTGTTGACTGTAATCTGAGTTTTAAATCGCATATTCATCAAACCACTAGGACAGCATTTTTTCACTTAAGAAACATAGCAAAAGTTAGACCTCTTATATTATTGAAAGATGCTGAGAAATTAGTTCACGTGTTTGTTTTTAGTCAACTAGATTACTGTAACGCACTCATCTCAGGACTACCCAAAAAAGACATAAATCGTTTGCAGAATGCAGCTGCTAGAATCCTAACTAGGAAAAGAAAATCCGAGCACATTTCTCCAGTTTTGATGTCACTACACTGGTTACCTGTGTCATTCAGGATTGGCTTTAAAATTCTGCTTATGGTTTATAAAGCCTTAAATAATCTTGCCCCACCTTATATATCGGAATGTCTGACATCTTATATTCCAAATCATAACCTTAGATCCTCGAATGAGTATATCCTTAGAATTCCAAGAGCAAAACTTAAAAGAAGTGGTGAGGCGGCCTTCTGCTGTTATGCACCTAAAATCTGGAATAGCCTGCCAGTAGGAATTCGCCAGGCTAATACAGTGGAGCACTTTAAAAAACTGCTGAAAACACATTATTTTAACATGGCTTTCTCATAACTTCACTTTAATTTAATCCTGATACTCTGTATATTCAATTCATTATAATAACTATTCATGGTGGCTCTAAAATCCGTACTAACCCCTACTCTCTCTGCTGTTTCTTTTTCCGGTCTCTTTGTGGTGGCGGCGATCTACTCAAAGCACCGTGATGTTCCAACATTGATGGATTAAAAGCCAGAAGTCTGCATGACCATCATCATCGAGTCCTTCCGTGAGAACTCTAAATACAAAGAGGACTATTTCATTTATGGGCGGTCTCGTGGCCTGGAACCCTGCAGATTTTATTTTTTTCTCCAGCCATCTGGAGTTTTTTTTTTTGTTTTTTCTGTCGTCCCTGGCCATCGGACCTTACTCTTATTCTATGTTAATTAATGTCTTATTTTAATTTCTTACTTTGTCTTTTATTTTTCTTTTCTTCATTATGTAAAGCACTTTGAGCTACTTTTTTTGTATGAAAATGTGCTATATAAATAAATGTTGTTGTTGTTCTATCTATCTATAATAATAATTCATTACATTTATATAGCGCTTTTCTCAGTACTCAAAGCGCTATCCACACAGGGAGGAACCGGGAAGTGAACCCACAATCTTCCACAGTCTCCTTACTGCAAAGCAGCAGCACTACCACTGCGCCACCTGTGAGGATCTATCTATCTATCTATCTATCTATCTACCTACCTACCTACCTACCTACCTACCTACCTACCTACCTACCTACCTACCTACCTACCTACCTACCTACCTACCTACCTACCTACCTACCTACCTACCTACCCTATGATACTCTTTGAAATAATCCTAATGACTGCCGTCCACCATATATAAATTAATAAAAATACCCTAAATACTGCACAACTGGCCTTTCATTTTCTTTGTAAAATCTTCCCATGTTTTTAATGGTTTTATCTGCTACTCCTTTCATTCTTGAAGCTGAAGCCTCCAAAATCATTAAATTGTAAAATGAAAATTTCCATTGCCAAAATGATAAATTTATTTGTGTTTTCCCTTAAAGTAATAGATACAAAGAAATAAACCATTTTGGTAGCTAAGATATTGAAGAAAGGCAAATTGAGAAATTGAATAAAATCAGTAATTGTGGCAATACTGGTATTTGAACATCAATAACAAAGGCTGGCGCACTGGCAACCCAATATTATAATTCCGTCACCCTTCCAAAAGTCAAGGAGAAAGGTGCCAGACACCCTAGATGGACAAAAATTACATTTTGAGGTAACAGCCTTAACCATAAAAATATGTTTGCACTGTGTAATATAGAGTATGTATGGTGAATACATCTAAATGGCATAAACTGATAATTAGAGTTTCTAGAATAGGCTTTCAACTTGTCAAAAATGTCTTCCGACAAATCTCGCTGACAGACATTTTGAAAAGTTATTGGGTTCACTGTAAGGCTTTGTAGCGTGGCATGAAATTCAGAAACCAGTTTGGAATTGGGGATAAGTTCAGGGATGGACTTAATTAAGAGGTATGTAGAAAAAGGAGTTGACAGCAGGTAATAGGAAATATTACTAGGAAAATAATAGAAAAATTAAGAATTAGAAATAGAAACTTCTTTACAGGGTGATCAAATAGATAAATGAATAAGGGATACACGATTCTGTTCCAGAGTTAACCAGGATAAGGTTACATCAGTCTTGATATGCTGTTGCTAACTGAAAACACAACCAGCGTGACATTCCTCAAGTCTGTAAGTGAAAGCCCGTGCTATATAAATCCTAGGTTCTTTTTATTCCATAGACATCTTAATACCACAGATTTTACCTAATAATAATAGTGTCTGAATGTTATAGAAAAGAATTTAATTTATTCCACCTATACTTGAGCCTTTAATTGTTTAGACAATGCTCTTGGTTGGATGTGGGTGAACTAAACTATGAATTACATTCTGGAACCTGGCAGGCAACACATTTGCAAAAAGCTTCACACCACTATTTACAAGGGTAATGGAATATTCATTCGCATCCTACCCAGATTTTGACAAAACTGAGAACATGCCTTGATTAACTGTAGAGTGTAAGCCCACTCTAGACATGGCCAATGTGAGTATATTAAATTGTGGCCCTGATAACTGAGACCGGAAAGCTTTATTTAACTGAGTTGTTAATCCATCTAGAACTGGATGGCTTTTTGTTACATTTAAACAAAGATAATACTAGCACAGCACATACATTTTCCTTTTCCATTGACAACTTTAGATAATGAAGCCTGGACAGAAAATGGTCAGTTACATCATCAGATGCAGTTTAATCTTCTATGAATAAATCTGAGAGAACAAACTTAGCAAAATGAAATAAACCTCACCAGTATACGCTTTCACAACATTTAAAGGTGTTATATTTAAAGAGTTTGATCTTTCCCAGATAAAACAGGAAAGAATTACTCCCATAGCCTTTATTTATTGTCATTGCATAATGAACAGTGGAATTTAGTGGCAGCACCCAGTAAAACATAAATTTGAATGTAGACACACGTATAATTTAAACATAAACATAGCCTAGGCTATCAATAAAAAAAAATCCTCAAGATAATAAAACATAAAAATTTATATTATTATACTGTACATGTGAACATTGCCTGTGCTATCTATATAAAACCCTGTACATAAAAGAATAAAATATAAAGTGCATATAGATAGTTGTGCCTTATAATTCCTTCTTGTTCAGTGCTGTTTAATTCAGTAATAGCCCTGTGGTAAAAACTGCCTTTGAGCATAGAGATCCAGGCATACAGAGTCCAGTAATGACTGCCAGAGGACAACAAGATAACCAAATAATGACAAGGGAGAATTGAGTCGTTTACAATATTATTAGCCCTGCAGAGACAACAAAAGTGGTAGATGTCATCCATTGATGGAATCTGAACTCCAATAATCATTTGTCTAATATTTATAACTCTTTGGAAAGCCTTTTTATCTGCTGCAGAGCAACTGGAGTATTACACCGTCAAAGAATATGTGAGGACAGTCTCCATGGAACATCAGTAAAAGGGCATCATCAGCCTCTCAGACAGAGTGAGTTTCCCTAATATTCTGAGGAAAAAAAAAACACTGGAGTGCCTTTGTAACCAGTGACATAGTGTTGGTCAGTCATAAAAAATTCTCTGTATAAGTTCTCAATAACTTGAAGGCAGGGACACTTTCTACTTTCTCCTCATTTATGGCGAGTGGTACCAGGTCATTCTTGTTGTGGACTATGGCCGGAAGCTTATCCCGGCCAATACCCCCAAGCCGCCAGGTGGAACCCTCCCTGCGACGTGGAGATGTCCCAGGTTCCAGCAGGGCATCATGGACCTTGGCATTTCCCTTCACAGCCCTGCTGGATACCATGGGGACCGCCAGGGATCGCTACAGGGAGGCCCGGGGACTGCTACCAGCCCTATAACCCGTAAGTACATCTTAGTCACAGCGACAGAAGAAATGAAGTACTTCCGGGATGAAGAAAAGGAGTTTTCACCTGACCCGGAAGTGCTGGGTAATCACATGGACTGAAGGATCAGAAGCACTTCCGGGTCATGAACTATAAAAGGATTGTGGGAGATCCCAGCAGGGAGCCGGAGTTGGGAGGGAGTGCGACAGAGCTGCTGGGAGGAGTGGAGTTGGTATTGTATTTGATTATTGATTTATTATTGGAGTGTTTGGTATTGAGCAACAAGTTGTTAGCCAAGACTCATCTCTGTAGACCAAATAATTGGCGTCCAAGATCAGCTTGATTAATGTTGCAAAATTAATGATGCATTTGGATGAGTCAGAACACAGTCAAAGGTTCAGGGAAAGTACAAAAGGGGACTCAAATATTGTCTAGTAGAGTGGGTGATAAGTGAGGAACTAAACTGACTGTCTGTTGATGGTCTCTTAGAAAGTCATACAACAACTTATTTTTGTATAGCCCAAAATCACACAAGGAGTTCCATAATGGGTTTTAACAGGCCCTGTTTATTGACAGCCCCCCAAGTCTTGTCACCCTAAGAAGACTAGAAAAAAACTCCCAACAAAACCCTTGTAGGGAAAATGGAAGAAACCTAGGGAAAGGAAGTTCAAAGAGAGACCCCTTTCCAGGTAGGTTAGGCATGCAATTGGTGTCAAAAAATGGGGTAAATACAATACAATACACAAAACAGGACAGAATTAATCCTCTTCACATATCTAGATGGCCAATCGATCATTGCCACCTCAGAAATACAGTTCAATAGTGCAACAGTAATAGTGCAAGTATGGAACTTGACCCGGACACAGACAGGCAGACACGTTGTAAGTACCCCACACACCTTTATTTTGGTGCTCCATAATACAAAATATCACTCACAGACCCCCAATACCCCACAGTCCAGGCCAACACGATGCCTTCTCTCTCTTCTTCAGACTGCCTCCTTCTCTCCTTCAGAAACCTTGTCCTTCTTCCACCCAACTCAAGTCCATCTCTAAAGGGAGGCGGCCCCTTTAAATAAGCACCCGGATGTGCTCCAGGTGTGTTCCCGGCAATCTCCCACCAACACGCCCCAGTGTGGCGGAAGTGTCGACTGTCTCCCCGGAAGCACTCCGGGTGTCCCTGTTCCTCTTCCCCCCAGCACTTCCACCACAGCAGGTGACTTTTTAATTGGCAATTAAACAACTTGGCAGCAGAGCAGTGGCACTAAGTTCCATATGAGGTTACAAAGAAGAGGAACAGAATAGGGGGTGGTTAATGATAGTTTATAAATATGTTATTTATGTTTGGTACTAATGAATAACAACAGAGATGTAGTATGCACAGTTAATCAGCAGCTCTAGTCTGCGTATGCTAAACTGAAGTAGTGAGTCTTTAGCTGGGATTTAAGTGCTGAGAATGAAGGGGCACCTCTTATAGTAGCACGCAGACCATTGCATAGCTTTGGGGCCCTGTAATTAAAACCTCACACAGTTATTTTATTAAATCTTGGAATCATACTCAGACTGGATCTTGTCTGGTTTGTAAGTAAAGATAAGTTCAGACAAGTAGGCCGGACCTTGGTAATTTAAGGCTTTATGAGTTAAAAGAAGGATTTTGAAATTTGCCTTAAACTTAATCAGAAGCCAGTGTAATGAGTTAAGAACTGGAGTTTGTACTGTGTTTGTTTTTTCTTATTCTTGTAATAATTGTTACAGCAGCATTTTGAATTAACTTATCCCCACATCCAGATGTTTATTGACCATTCTGCTTGGGATGATAGTATTGAATGCCGAGCTATAATTGGCCTGCCCTCCCACCAGCACACATACAGGATGGGAGTGACGGAGATGGACAAATGGATGGATAGTGTCATCATCGGATTGATTAACAGACAGCCATTATGTGATATTCTGTAATGCTATCCTCTCAAACCTGTTTCAACCATTCTATGATCTGCTTCTCACAACTGAGGGCACCGTGGCGGATGTTAGCAGACTCGCTGGCCAACCACAAGCGTTACCTGATAGGTAACCACCCATACAATCAGATTGTGACACAGACTACGAATGCCATGAACATATATATATATATCCATCCATCCATTTTCCAACCCGCTGAATCCAAACACAGGGTCACGGGGGTCTGCTGGAGCCAATCCCAGCCAACACAGGGCACAAGGCAGGAACCAATCCAAATGGGTGCCAACCCACCGCAGTATATATATATATATAGATATAGAAATTTAAGAAATAAAATATATTTAGTAGAATGAGCATATGAATCTGAGTCCCTGCTTGCCAGTTTTTTATTTGCTATCCTCTCTTCCATCCAGCCACTCTGACCCTTGTTTTGTTTAGCTCCTTTTCTATTACACTTTCCTTTTCTCCTACACTTAGCATCCCACTTAATTCTTTAATCCACGTTTATCTCAGAGCTGCTTTTTGGCATTATAAACATATATTGCATATATGCAATTTAGAACCTGCTCATTCCACTATTAACCTTAGATGTATTATCTTTGTATTAAAATATGCAAGTCTATGAGACACCCAGAAAGTATGTCTTAAGAATGTGAAGAATGGAATGTAAGTGTGTTACATTCAGACATTACTAGCTAGAAAAATTAGTATGCAAAACTTGTTTATATGCACTGTACACTGTCTTCTCTTCTTGAACATGTTATGCATCATTTTCTCTTTTTGACTGTTTGACTTGAGTTTGATGGAGTACTGCCTGTTGATGACAATTAAACACTTTCTGTTGAGAGCAGTTATATCAAGCCCCTGTGTCATCAGTACATATGACACTCATAAATAATATTTTCAATAGCTCAGGCTGATTACTTCCCACAAAGTTCTATCTCATCTTGGTTCTGTGAAGGCAGACAATGCCTTTTTACAAAAGGGGCACATGCTTATTAATAATGTATCTACAATATATTGAAGAAAGGATGGGTTGGGCAGATACAATTTTTCTCTCTAGCTTTCATATTAAAACTAGAGAAAGAAGATCAATATGAATGTTGATACCCAAACCTGTCTCTTTTGTTTCTTACTGTAGGCGTGAAACCAAACTGATTCTGGCTAATGTTTAGGCTCATGACTGGGATGGCACTAAATTTAGATCTAATTTGTTTTTCTTCCATTTCTAAAATGCATATCCACATATGTGGCTGGGGAATTTGATTATGTTTTTAATTATACTATAAGTTATTCCTTATTTGCTGTATAGGTGTATTAAATAATTCACAATTTTTTTGAAAAGTAAAATATCAGATCAATAATTGTTTTGGCATTTCCTCTTTCTTTTGACAAAATCTATGATTGCGTGTCTCTGACTGTGTACATTCTTCTTTGATATTGCAGAGGTAAGGTGGTGCTGTGGTTTGCACTGCTGCTATACAGGTCAGGTCACTTTTTGACCACAATAATTGGTCCAGTATAGTTGACAGATGTTTCCCTAGCCATCAGTGACACTTTAAAAACGACTGTGCCCTTATAATTCAGTGTCTTAATGTCTTAATGAGTTAGACATACTATAACTTTAGGTTTTATATATAAATAACTGCATCAACCATGAAATTTTTCCAAAGTTTTAGAAGTTGTAAAATCAAAAAAAGCACCAAAAGTTTCAGCCTTTATATGTTCTTTTATATATATATATTTATATATATCCTAAATTAGCACTGTTAATATGATCTGTTTTCCTTAGATTTAAAGAATATGAATCCTCACTTAAAACTCTTTCCCAGACATCTCTATCTATCACAACTCGACTCAGTGATGACTGAGACCCAATCAGTCAGCAAGTTCACATTGAAAAGTTCCTGTTGGTTAAAAACCTGAGAGTGGACAGAACTTGCAAAGTAAGCAGGTAGAGCACAATTCCTCAAACATCTGCCTTTGTAAAGCCAGGGCCAGTTCAGCACACAGCTCCAAGAGGATAGCTCTTGGAAATTGAAATCAACTTAGAAGCCAGTCGTAATCATCTCTAAAAACATGCTCTATTCTAATTCCTCCACTTATGATGTCTTCTATCAACGGTAGCTATGGTAGTTGGAATAGTTTGGCCATTCCGTGGTCCTTTACATTGTTACAGAATGATTACAATCAAGTGAATTAAGTTTGTAAATGATATGCAATTAATTTCGGTGTATTTGATAACGCCTGTGTCAAGGATACAAATATGAAAAAGAAAGGTAGACGACACAGAAAAAGTAGCACTGCTTTGACATTTGGTGCTTCCAGTTTGCAAAACCAAACAGAAAAGTGCGTACGTAAGATGAGAAGCTGCCGTCAAAATGTGCATATCTTTACCCCAAGTTTAGTTTTAATACATCTCAACGTGAGCGTGGAAACAGGTGTAAGCATCATTTTTATGCATATGCAACGTTTAAACATGATGCCCCAGGACTTCTAGAACACAATGCTTTGAAAAGACAAATCAAACACTTATTGGCCACACTACCATAAGACATGTTTGACAAAAACAAATGACAGCATTTGACCTGAAGAATGTGATACCAACTGTAGATCATGGTGGTGTAAATGTTATGATTTGGGACTGTTTTGCTGTTTCAGGGCCTGGGCAACTCACTACAATAGAATCCACTATGAATTGTACCAGAGGTTGCTTGGAGTTGGAGATGTGAGACCATCTGCCAGAAGTTTGAAGTTCAACTGAAAGTGGACCTTGCAAAATGTCAGTGATGCTAAACATACTAGTCAATCCACCAAGGAATGACTGACAAAAAAGAAATAGTGGTTTCTGGAATGGCCAAGTCAAAGTCAGGATCTGAACCCCTTTAGATGCTGTGGGGAAATTTGAAACAAGCTATGCACAGCTGAAAAAATTTTGCATGGATAAGTAGGAAAATATTTCTCCCAGTTGATACAGGTATAGGAAATGTATACTTGAGGTTGTTTCTTTCAAAGGAGGCAGCACCATCTATTAGAACCAAGGGTGTGCTTACTTTTTCCATAGACAGAAATAGCACATCTGCTCATTTTTCATTGAATAAATTATTGCAGATTCAAATGTTCATTGTTTTTCTTCATTCAATTACATCACCTTGATCTAAAGATAGTATTTAGATGAAGACCAAATATTGATATGTCCACATATGTTAAAAAAAATATATATATTTCATGGGGTGAACACTCTTTTTTACATGACTGTAATATATGCTTCATCTACATCTGACATTGACTGGTTTTTGATCTGAAGAACACACTTTGAGAGTATTGCAGGGACTTCGTATGTGCTGCTTTGTATTTGTGTCTAATGTATTGTCACACACGTGCGCATGGGAGGCAGCTAAAGGGCTTGAGTAAAGGCAGTTCTTAGGCATGCCAGGATGTGGCAGAGTGCACTGACTCTTTTTCTCCCTTCCCTGTAGACCATTCACGGGAGATTCCACCTGGCTCTTTTGACGTCACTTCCTGGACCGAGCCAATGGAAGGAGACCTTGCCGGCTCTGGCCCCTGTGATGTCACGTCTGGGCTCGAACCAATGGCTGAAGAACATGAGCCCGATCCTTATGATCTCACTTCCTGTCTCCCCCTTTAAAAACCTGCACCTTTTCCCTATTCCCTCAGTCTTGTTTTGGACTCGGTTGTATGCACATTAGTGCTGTATATTTTAAGAAAGCAACTTTGCAGCCAGGATACCAAATTATATGGGCGGCTGCCCCAAACCTTTATATGACTCTGTTTCGAGTTTGTGACAGTATCTACATTCACATATCAATTATATTCTTACTCTAAACTCCCAGGTTGTTAGAATAATGTAAACTCCTTGTTCTAAGATAAGGCACTCTGTGAGGAAAGCCTCTGTCTCTGAATCTTTTCCCTGTTTCAAATAACCTTGTGCAATCAAAGGAGACTGAGGAAATTCTAAATAATTGACGTTTTATGTTGAAATCATATAATTTTATATAACTAACTTAAACTTTTTCCATTCAGATCTCTTAAATGCAATGGATCAGTTCCACAAGGTTAGCATTAATTTGATTAATATTAACATATTGTTTCCTGTTAACACTTGTACAAGTATCTTCTAAAACTAGCATTTCCCCTTCTCTTGCTAGTACTGGTTAACTTACCTATCCCACTACAGCTTAGTGCTTTCTTCAAATTCAGTTTTAACAGACTTTTTGAGCATCTTAAACAAGATTTTGATATCTAATTTAATTAATCCCTGAAATGAGTATCTCACCACATTCATATACCATTTTCCATATGTGAACAAAATCATCTTTAAAAAAACTACATACAGTATATATATATATATATATATATATATATATATATATATATATATATATATATATATATATATATATATATATATATATATATATATATATAATATGAATAGAATTATAATATTGTTTATATAGAATAGGATTTGACCCCGGGAAAAATAAAAACATTCAGAAACTAAGAGTAGAAGTTTAAATGACTTCCAGTTTTATTACAGGGCAATGAATGATCCAACTTTGATGCACTAATGGCAGGTATATAGCACTAAACCTACACCATCAAGATATTCTACAAAAGAGGAGACCCCGCTCTTTTTTCTAAATTCTCTACTCCACTCCACTGTACTCTAATAATCCATGTACTCACTGATCATCTGGTATCATTTCAGCAGATATCTCCGGACAGAAGTTTTACAGACAACCCCATCTTCACAAGCTAACCCTTCTCATTCCTTAAAAAGAACAGTGCAGTGGAACCTCGGTTCACGACCATAATTTGTTCCAAAACTCTGGTCGTATTACCGATTTGGTCGTGAACCGAAGCAATTTCCTCCATAGGATTGTATGTAAATACAATTAATCCGTTCCAGACCATACGAACTGTATGTAAATATATATATGTTTAAGTTTTTAAGCACAAATATAATTAATTAAACCATAGAATGCACAGCGTAACAGTAAACTAAATGTAAAAACATTGAATAACACTGAGAAAACCTTGAACAACAGAGAAAACTAACACTGCAATAGTTTGTGCTATAGCGCTACCAACCGCTGGCTAAAAACACTTTTTTTTAATGAGTTTTAAGCACAGGGAAAAAAAATGAACATTTGAAAAAATCCGTAATTTAATAAACCACCAAGAAAAGTAACATTGCAACAATGCACACTACAAACCGATCGCTGTAAACAGAAGTGAAAACAAAATCAAGCCCAGTGCATTCTTTAACTGCCTTCCTACCTTAAGCGTCCAGCCCCCTCTCTCTCATGCTGCCTGTGTGTGTGTGCGTCTCTCTCTCGTGCTACCTGTGTGTGTGCGCGTGTCTCTCTCTCGCTGCCTGTGTGTGTGTGCGTGTCTCTCTCTCGCGCTGCCTGTGTGTGTGCGAGAATCTCTCTCACGCTGCCTGTGTGTGTGCGCACTCTCTCTCAGGCTGCCTGTGTGTGTGCGCGCTCTCTCTCTCGCGCTGCCTGTGTGTGTGCGCGCTCTCTCTCTGCCTGTGTGTGTGTTCTCTCTCTCGTGCTGCCTGTGTATGTGTGTGTTCTCTCTCTCTCTCTCTGCACAAGAAATGCACAGGGAGAGACTGAACATGTACTAACCGAAAGGGGAAACTGGCTTGTTCGTATACCGAGTGTGTGGTCGTGAACCGAGGCAAAAGTTTGGCAACCTTTTTGGTCGTAAACCGATTTGTTCATGTACCGAGACGTTCGTGAACCGAGGTTCCACTGTACTTATAATATTGAAAATGTAGAGTATTAAGTCTTTCAATAGACTTATTTATCAATAATGTATTTGTATCTTTTGAAAAGCTTCACTTTAAATATAATCTCTCAAAAACATTTCTTCAATTATATGCAAGTCAGAGACCTTTCTAAAAAGAACAAAGCTCAATTGCCTATTCTTCCTCTATTATCTGCTAAAAAGTTTTTATTACTAAGAAACCAAAATATACTGGTGCTTTCATAATAGTACACATTTAATTAATTAAGCACTTTGAACAGAACCTCACAATAAGATTCTTAGATATTTAAAAAAGCATTAATCCTACATAGCATATGTAGAGTCTGCCAGAGATATCTTCAAGAGTCTACTTCCCTTCCCCTCATGTTTTAGCTATCCTTTTATCTTACACAGTACTGGAATATACAGTGCATCTGGAAAGTATTCACAGTGCATCACTTTTTCCACAATTTGTTATGTTACAGCCTTATTCCAAAATGGATTAAATTCATTTTTTTCCTCAGTATTCTACACACAACACCCCATAATGACAACATGAAAAAAGTTTACTTTTGGTTTTTGCAAATTTATTAAAAATAAAAAAACTTGAGAAATCACATGTACATAAGTATTCACATCTTAACATCTTAAACGTTTTTAAGTGCATGGTAGTAAAGCACTGGGTCAATGTTCTACTCACGCCTGCTGTGAGCTCCAGGAATGCTGATGACCCAACGCAGCAGAGTGAATTTGAAGGTCAACTGTCAAGAGAAAGGCTTGAAAACATGCCACCCTACCACTCCTTAGAAACTGTGCCAGCACTAAGATTAATGGCAAAGGTATGTCTTTTGCCAAACGTATTTTGACCAGTGATTTGGCTTATCACCACTAAGTCAAACTTGTCTGTCTATATTTAGTGAATTTTGATAAAGAAGACTAGGGGGCTCTTCCCCCTGCTCGCTTTGCTCGCCTACCACCAGGTTTGGTCCTGTGGAAATACGATTTAAGGTGTTTTTTTTTTTTTTTCAGTGGGAATTGTTACATATGCATTATATATTTGGAATGAACTGTTCTTCAAGATCACATTGAATTTTGATTCCTTGTTTGGTCTTACAGTGTGATAATGCAACGTATAAGTGGCCGTGAGTGAATATCGTTTCTTTGTTTCTTATAAATAAACCGACTTTTTCAAATGTTTGTCCTTGTGATTTGTTAATTGTCATTGCAAAAGCTATTCTCACAGAAAACTGTAAATGTTTTAATACGAATGGCATATTCCCGTTTCGAGTTCCAGAGCCGGTGTAGCCAGTGGCATTGTTCTCAAGAAGCTGCAGATTTCTGGCAATTGTATGGATTGCACGTCATTGTGTCTCTGCCTCTCTGAAGTGTCTCTCTGTCTCTCTTCCAGATCACGTCTCGTCGCAAGATTTTTTTTATAATAAGAGAGGAGTGTGTCAGTAAATGATTCAAGGGTTTGATCTTCTGTTCTTATTGCTCACTTTCAAAATATGATTGAGCTTCCTATATTCAAACAAATATTGTAGACATCATTGTATTATCTAGTTCAGAATTATCAGCACCTTCCAAAGAGCAAACATAAATTAACCACTTAATAAAACATGTAGGAGTCCTGCCCTGCCGTTACTGTCGCACCCTAAAGGTTACATCACATTAATAGCCATCACTCCGACTATACAGACTATACAGACTGTACAGAAAAGTACTTGAACAGAGAACTCCAGGAAAACTGGATGATGCATCATGACTTCTTTTTGGTCCATGGCAAAACATAGATATCATTTTGTTCAGCAAGATAAAATAACAAATACCCTGTAAATGGTCAGTCATTTCTTGCTATATGCTAGGTTATTCTGGGGCTTCCTCACAGCCATCACCATGCATTTATACAATATATTAGCCTACAGCTTTGCAAAAACAGTACCCATCTGTGAAGAAGTTTTTGAAAAGCACACTGGAGGAAAGCAATGTCACAATTTCAATAAAAAATATACCCATTGATTAAACATTTTGAAGATTCAAGTGGGCAATTTGGAAGATGGCAGCATTTCCTTTCACCAGAAGCCATCTATCTGTCAGTTCATATTCCATGATTGCAATTCACATATGCATGCTCATCCACACTTGGGTCAATGATCTTTATGTGCATACCGATTTGCACGAACACAGCTTGCTTTAACATTGCCTCCTGCTGAGTCTTGAGCAAATGTATATTATGTGCATTACCTCACGTGTTGTAAAAGCATTCAAAGTTTGGTGCAAAATTGAAGAAATGCTTAGCTGTTCCATTCCCAAATCACTGCTACTGCAAAGCGGCCTTTTTCCCTGTGACCAAAAAGTGCATTGATACTAACACTTTAATTTCGACTGATAGTGTGTGGCTTATCTACGTAGATTGATTGATCATGTAATGTACAAAATGTGCTATGAATATTATTCCATCTCTGTCAGCTCATTACTATCCATCATTTCCAAATCATTTAGCCTTCCACGAGATGTGTGTGCTGATCTGTCCCTGAATGCCATCTTCTGGCAGCTCCTAGTCTGTCCTAAATCCTGGTAAAGTTAGGAGTAGTTTCCTAAATTAGGAAAATTGATTAAATGCTTTTACTCCTACTCCTAAGAATAAATTCAGATTTGTGTCACTCTGAGATTTTTGAGCGAGTTAGGAGGGCCAATTTCTTACTCTGAGATACTTGATATATATATGGGCACAAGACTTCAGTTCTCTAATTTCCTAGGCTCTTCTTGGATTATGTTGATTTAATCAAGTGTAGTCAAGGCTGATGGGGTGTATAGTTAAATCAATGATAAATACAATGATTTCTTTTCTATGAAAAGCCACAAATAAAAGTGAGACAATTTATAATAACCGCTACAGATAGGTTCTCCATTAACAGCAAGCATTTTTTTAGATTTAACTGTAATGCTAGATCAACACTAATAAAACATTCAGCCCCCCCCCCCCCCAAGTCAATAAAGAATTAAACAAGAACAGACTTATTGCTTATATTTAGTGTTGCATACACTGCAAGCATTGAAGTGCTGATGTAAGACTGTAAACTAGCACAAAGAGCATTTACCCAATTATTTAGTAGATGGCGGCACTACCCTGGAACTTTGAGCAGTTACTATGCATATTGTTTTTGGCATGAACGAGGCTATCCATCTTTAAGATGTACTTGTTGTCTTCCCATGAAGCTTAGTTTTATAAATCTAGTTTTTGTTCAGTTCCACACTAAACTACTTTGGGATGTGTCTTAGAAATTCTTACATCCATTTTCAGCACAAATTTAAGACAAAATATCATGATGAAAGTGGTTTTCCTTCACTGTCTGTAAATTAAAACTCCTCTTCCCAACATCTTTATAAGTAAGACAGATGCCTTTAAGAATTTGATGGGTTTTTTTTCCTTTATCCATAAGGGTTTTTAATAGTGTTGACTCTGTAATATAAAAAGGGCAGTTTTTCAAAATGAATAGTGATAAAAAAAAAATCTCTAATTTGGAAGTAATGAAAAAATTGTGCAAAAGCTATTTCTCATATTGCTTTTTTAAAGATGCAAACGTGTCTTCAATATACAAGTCTCCATATGTTCAATATACAAGTCTCCATATAATTCCAGAATTTAAAATAAGAGCAAGCACATGATTTTTTAATGGTGCAGTTGACAGTGATGACACTGAATCAAAATGCTGCCTGCACTGGAACCAAATTTCAATGACTTAGAAACCTGTGGATTTTACTTGCTGAACTTTGAAATAAGACATTGAAACTTAGGAAATTAATGACTTTGAATGTTTGAATTTCTCTCTACAACACTGTCTCTGTCTCCCATGCACAAACTCATGTAGGTGGTAAATACAAGTCAATTCAAGTCAAGTTGGGAGCATGCACTGGTACAATGCATTGCCGCACCCACTACACGACGAAACAACTCGGGATCCCGGTTTGCAACCCCCCAGGCAGACACGCGGTCCAGTCCCACCCTCCGAAAATGACCTTCTATCTGCCACAGCCAGGTGTTATGTAGGCGTCCTCTTGACCTGGTCCAGCCACTTGGGTCCCCAACAATGAGCATCCTGTGAGCCGGATCACCCTCGGGGAATCACGCCACATGGCCATAGTGCCATAACTGACGCTCCCTCACAATGCAGGTAATGTGCCTCATCCGGGACTCCACGAGCAACCACTTATTCAACACAAAATCAAACCAACGGTACCCAAGGATTTTCTGGAGAGACACAGTACCAAAGGAGTCCAGTCTTCATCTCAGGTCACTATTTAGCGTCCATTTCTAGCAACCATATAGCAAGACAGGAAGCACCAGGACTCTAAAGACTTGGGCCTTCGTCCTTTTGCATAGATATCGGCAGCACCACACACCCTTTCCAGCAACCTCATGACCACCCATGCTCTCCCATTCCGTCTACTGACTTCATAGGAAGAGTCACCAGAGACATGAATGTCACTGCTGAGGTAAGTAAACCTCTCGACAAGGCCGACACTCTCTCTACAAACAGACACACTGCTGATGGCTGTGCCCAAGTGGTCATTAAAAACTATGCACCATTTCATATGGTATGAGATCTCACAAAATTAATCTAGATACCCAAATCACGTTGCAGCAAAGTGACACTACCTGTAATTTTAGCAGGCTGTGATTGCATTTTTTCACTTTTAGTTAGCCTTAACATTCACGAATGATGGAGAAATACTATCAGAAAATTCTTTTGGCTTTATTAGCAATCGTCTTGCATTGTGAAAAGCATGCAGATGTTAAGGAAATTTTTAAAACATTTGGTGTTAAACACCACAAAAGGAGACTTAACAATTTAATAATATTAAAAAGAACGTGAAAAAAAATTGCCAGGTACAGGGTATTCACCATAACGTAACTGAGTGTTTCTTAAATTATGGGTCAGGGCCGAAATTGGGTCACGGACATGTTTGTGATGGATCATCACATGATTGTCTAGTTAAATTAGCCTAGTTTAATCCAAGCCTGAATTATGTGGTGTGTGATACACTGCCTTCTACTTACCATTCTATTTATTATGGTAGTATGTGAAACAACACCATTGACGTATCACAAACAGCTTTCATTTCTAATGCACAAAAATATAAACAAATACTCCCCATGATGCCACCTACCTTCTCAAAACCTGTGAGATAATCATACTGTGATGACTGACAAGAAAAGTCATATATAAGAAAGGGGAAGGAGGAGGGAGAGACAGACAAGTTTGTAAAGTGAAATTTGAAGTGTGGAAGCTAAATTAACTCTGCAGCACAGTTTTCAGGATGTGTTTGTGAAAAGAGCTGTTGTATATACTGTATGTTGCATACTGTAAGCAGTTTCAATTGCATGCTCATTGTTATGGAGTACATTAAATCTAAATCTGCAACTAAGGTGCAAGGAAGAATTTGCATGAAGTTTAATGTGCTATATAGAGAGGAAGAATTCCTTCTCCTAACACTGTTTTCAATAAATTTCAGTCTACTGGTAGTATGAAGTGTAAGAGGTCCAATGTGTACCTAGTATTTGTCTGAGTCTCTTATCCTTTGGAGTTTATGCTTAACAGCTGATGCTGTTATTTTATTATTTATTACTTTAATTATTACTTTATTTATTATTTATTGCTTAAATCGGGGCATTCCAGTAGGGGAGGGTGTCTGTATTCATAGTTTTCTTCCACATAAGGACAGGACCATTGAGAGCTGTAAGAACATTAGAAAATCACAAATTATAACGCATATGAGAGCATGAGGGCAACTATTTAGGGAAGCTAAAAGGCAATTAGAGAAGAATACTGCAGAAAAAGCAAAAGATGACCCAAAGTAGATTCTTTCAGTATTTTAGTAGTAAAAGAGCAGTCAAGAAAGAGGTGAAGTGCATCAGGAATAGTAAAGAGAAATTAAAATAATGTCTAATGACCTGGGTGGGTCAGGTTTCTGAATGGGAGAACCTACACCCTCCTAAGCACTTCTGTATCTTCTGCCCTGGTATCATATTGTCCAAGGCCTTGTAAGGAACTATATTCATCTGGTTGCACTTTCAGGTATTTGTTATAATTTGTGTTTGTTTCATTTTTTTCACATCCTTGAGCTCTGTTGGTTACATTTTGTATTGAAATGTAATTTTTGTAGTTGAAAAACCCAATTTTGGCATCAGTTTTGTTACTGACAATCGTTTTCTAATAGTCAACGGATTACAAGGTCAGCAATGTGCACTTCCTGGTCATCCAAGTTTGCATATAAACCCTAAGACTTTGTTGCTTGACTGTTGCTATTATTCATTGTTAGTACTTTAATGGCTTTAAGTTTGATTGTTGGTTTGGCATTTAAGAGCAACAAAAGACGTGACAGATTATTGTCTATTATCTTTTGATTTTTATTTTTTTTTATTTTATTAAAATCAATTAGCATTCCATACAAATAACTTTTACAAAAAAAGGTTTTAAACAAATCAACCCCCACCCCTGAGAAAGAGAGCTAGGCCAGCAGAGTAAAACTTAAGGCTAGTAAAATAAGTAAATAGATAAATTAATAAATGAATAAAGACAAATGCAGTAAAAGAGGGGAGAGAACCTACTTCCTTTAAATGCTTATTCTAAAATGTTATTGATTTAGATCCTGCCAGGTTCTGAAAAAGTTTTGTACAGATCCTCTAAGTGAGAATTTGATTTTTTCCAGTTTCAAATAGTATACAACATCAGTTACCCACTGACTTAGAATAGGAGAGTTAGGATTCTTCCAGTTGACCAAGATAAGTCTAAGTGCCAATAGTGTAGTAAAGGTATTTTTGATGTCTCTTCTTCTGGTCTCCTCCATTATTCTTTCCTTTGACAAACATATCAGTAGTGACGATAAAGAGGGTCATTTTGAATGTTCTTCTCACATATTGCTTCTGTCTTTATGTGATTCTTGTTATATTTAGTCTTACATGGAAAATCAACACTTTCTGGGACTCAGGTAGCAGCCTTAAAGTGCCCCTATGTTTACTATCTGACCAGTATGGAAGACCAGCCCTGGCACAGACAGGCAGACACCAATGGTTCAAGCACACACGTCTATTTACACACTATTTACAAATAAATAAAGTCCCGCACACAACCCAGTGTTCCTTCACCAATCACCCCAATCCGGGCCTCTCCAATGTCCAGCCTTCCTTCACCGCCTCCACTCCTCTCCTCCGAGCTTCGTCCACTTCCACCTGACTCCGGCTGACAACTGGAGGGAGGTGGCCCCTTTTATTCCCACCCGGATGTGCTCCAGATGCCCCCTGATGAGCTTCCTGCGGCACTTCCTGGTGTGGCAGAAATGCCGCATGAGCACTTGGAAGCACTCCGGGTGTCCCTGGTATTTCTTTCGCCAGCACCTCCGGTTTGGCGGAAGTGCTGACGTCCAGGGCTTCTTACTCATCTGTGCGCCCCATGGCGGTGGCCACGAGCCCTTATAGGGTTGAGCTTCCATGCTGCATTTCCGTGACCGCCATACAAACCAGGGCGGCTGCCCTCTCATGGTCCGGGGGAGGCATAGTCCCTCTCTCGGCCCTTCTAGGTGTCCCGGCTGGGCACAGCCCCCAGCCACCCGCCACACCAGGTAATGTTTATTGTGTATTTTTACCACCTGTAGGAATTCCAGTGGCAGTGGTGGATACTCGGACACAGAATATTAAGTTTCAGGTTGAGTTCAGGAGGAACAATCGTACTGAAAGAAATGCTTTATTCAACAAAGGGCATCCTAACATAGACATGCAGCCTGACATAGTTTTCAAGGGAAATGAGGAGGGCCACTGAGATTTTGTCAGCCATTAACCTAATTATTTGATAATCAGGCTAGATTAAGCCATGGGAGCTCAAAATTGTGCTGTCAATAGAAGAAACAAATACTTTATCCCAAGCATTTTATGGCTATAAAAAGGGGTGCCAGTAGTGGTCATCCGAAAGCATTAATACAGCTTTCTTTGGCAATGGCACTATGGTGTTTTTTTTAACTATTCTTATAAAACAAACAGAGGTAGTGATCACGAAAAAAAAAAAGCTTGTGAATAAAGAGGTTAGTTCATCTGCAAATATTTTTAGGAAGAAAAATCCCTTCTTTAGCTGTTTTGCAGGTCTTTACATATTTAAAGCTACACATCATTCTTCCTGAATTATAGCACAGAATTCCCTGGTTCACTGACAGTGTGGAGGAAGGCGTCGGACTAGTGGAAAATTTATTCAGCTCATCTGGAAGCAAGGTGTCAGTGGGGGTGATTTAACTGGCATTCCCCTTATGGTTAGTGACAGCTTGCAAACCCTGCCACATGCACTGTGCCTCAGTTCCTTCACAGAGGGTTTCCAGTTTGCTTATGAAATGCCTTTTTGCCTGTCTGAGAGCTTTCCAAAAGTTATACCTGGAGGTTTGTGTATTTTTCTATCACTTGAATGATAAGCTGCAGTCTGTTTTTATGTCTGATTCTTGTGAAATGCTATAAATGTCTTACTAAGGCACTGTACGTTTTGAAGCATATTTTCAACTGCAGTCCCAACAGTAACTACAAGGAGGTCACACAGATAAGGACTGAATCAAGAATTGAACGCATGCCCTTTGAGCTGTGGGGCAGCAGAGGCAAGCAGAGTGCCAGCCTAAATAGTTGATACTTCTAAGATTAACTAGAATTTTAGATTCAGCTATTAAAACAGGAAAAAATGCACTGCTTTGTCAATTATAAATTAATTAATAAATAGTTTTTCACAACACAAATAAAGTTATTAGCACATAGTTTTCTGCCTCACTCCACGCTGTCCGTGCAACGCAGTCGCAGAGAGCTTAAACAACGTGGCACATCCACATAAAAACGACAAGGGGTGAGCTATCTTGAAGGCTTTTACTGGACATACCTTGTTGTAAACTGAAATATATACAAAAGAAACATTCAGGTATATATAGGTGTACAACCAAAGACAATAAATAATGATTTACAAAGCAATACATAGCAGAGAGTATACATTAAACAATGAAGCTTTAAAAGACACTTACAAAGCGAGTGATTTCCATGGTTGGATCATGACAAAGAGAAGCACGTAGACAGAGGTTCAGATTGCTGCGTACCACAACTAGCCAGACCCAGGGGTTTACATACCTTAAAGATACACTTCGGATGTGACTGAAACAAGAGATAAAGGGGTGCCTACGTGAGACACATGGGTTGTATTGTATTCAAATGTTTATTGTGGGACATACATGCTTTACGTGAGTTTCATAGACATTTATGGCACCACTGTGAGTGTGGGACATGACTGATTGGTATGTTAATAAATGAGAAGATGAAGGGGGAGTACAGCTCAACAAATAACAGCTAACAACATAAGGGGCAGAACACATAGATTTAATTCATTTAATCAAAGGCCTTTGAAACTGTTAATGGAAAAAGATCCAGAAAAAAAATGTTGATTCTGCAACACCTGATAGTGACAATTCCAGCAAAATCGGTTTAAGTTGAAACACAACAGGGATAGTCCACAATCAGAATGGGACCTTCCGTTCTTTCCCTCCTCATGGGTTGACAAACTGAATTGACAACATTTCTTTAGATTACATCCTCCTGGGTGAACATAATCACACTGAACTCTATCACATTCATTACTTTATGTGAAACTATCACAGTATGCTAAACACTCAGTGTAACAGACAACCATCTAAAAAACAGACCAACAGCAGCAATGTAGAACTTTTAAATGATTTCCTTTATTATGGTTGAACCTTGAAACTCTGCTAACATTTGAAAACAGACTCTGCAGCAACCTTAATTTTAAGGTGTACTTTCAGAAAAATGTCAGTTGCACTAAAAACTCAAAGATCAGACCTTCGTGGGATGTCTGTTTAGGCAAATTCTCAAGCACCCATTTTCGTACTCTGCATTTTTTTTCGATGGAGTACTGAAAGCTGTGATCAAAAAGACCTCTCAATGGACATCTGTTTTTTCCTTCATCTCTACTTATTTTCCTCTGTACGCATTTTTGTTAAATGATTTGATTCAGGAAAATTGTTCTACACATAATCAATAGAATACCTCAGTGCTATTTTTATTAGCTGATAAAATAGAACAACAATATTATGAGAGATGAAGTTTTAATATTCATATTTTTTAATAAAACAGTAAGTGCAATAATTAGTTCTCAGTCGAGCAAAGCAATAAGATATTACTTTAGTTTATTCATTTTTCAGAAATAAGCCTCAATCAGGCATTGTCTCTCATACTGTCTAAGTCCATCTTTGGTGACATGAAGATAAATGAACAGTAAACAAGCATATGTCAATATGTTTAAGTAACACTGCCTCTTGTGTACAGTGCATGAATGATCTCAGCTCATTCAAGGGTTAATTAAGACGTGCGGTGTCATATACACACACATAGCCCTTCAGCCCTTAGCTATTTATAGATATTTTATCACATCCGTACAGCGGGAAGCTGTTACTCCAGTGTGAGCTTTTTATGCCCGGTTCACTTTGCTCAATAATCTGACTGTCTGTGCTGCACATGATCTGACATTTTGATTGATCTGTCTCTTTGCAGCCTTTAACGTATGTCTGCACTGAATTCAGTGAGTAAGAATAGACCAGGGGTCTCTTGAATGAACCTCTTTGAAACCTTTGTTTTCTTTATGCCAGCTTCCAATTGCTTAAAGTGCAAATGCTCTCTTGGCAGTTGTTATTTTTTTTTTCCTAGAAGCAGATAAGTCTTACCTGATAACTGTATACCGCATAGAAAGAGTTATATATTTCACAGTGTGATCATTCTTTCAGTACATGCAGTTATTTCTGGCAATAGCTATGTCTGCTATGTCTTGAACAAGTCCGACATTTCAACGGTATATCATTTTCCCATGTATCCTATGCTTTTTATACCTATTGTTAAAGTTTCAGATAATATAACTCAATTTGTTTGTGTTTTTCTCTTTATTTATTTTCCATGTGAAAATGATCAAAACTTCATTATGGTCAAATGTAAGAACCTTTTGTCTTAACTGAGGAAACTTACATTAAGATTTAAAGAGATGGCCTGAATGAATGATGGCTGATTAAGGAATTTCAGAATTAAAAAATTTTGATTATTGTGTTTATTACCTAATGACTTACAGAACATAAATAGGCATTCACATGAGCTTTCTATATAAATAGTTTAAGCAATAAATAAATAAATAACCTTTAAGCTAATTTTAGGAGTTTCAAAAACCTTTGTTTAGATATCTCTAAAATTAATGGAAATACTGACAACCTACTTTATATATTATAAAATAAATGGTAATCTGTCAGTCATCTAACATATAAAGCACAGTCTTTGCATATGTGTATATATGTCCAGTATACAAATCCACACAGTTGGCCCAATCTCTGACAAAATTTTCACAGCTCCTTCATTTAATTATGGTAGGACTGCAGACTTTGTCCCAACCCAGTTTTTTCATCCAATATATCAATATTTTTGGGTAAAACCTGTAGCTATGCTAACATTAATTGATTGGACTATGCTGGGAAGGGAATTTAAGCAAATGAAGGGTGCATTACAAACACTTAATGAGCATCACTGACACATGTTTGGACAAGTATAGGTGAGGCAGTGTCCTGGACAGGAAAAAGGAGATGGTATCATGTTTGCCGTGGAAAGTGAGATGTAAAATGAAAGGAGAGAGGTTGGTACAGGTCTGTACAGCTCAAGTTATACATACTTAGCAAGAGCACTTTAAAGGCTGAGTGTGGGGGCCACAAGCTGTTGCTTTGAGCTTTGGTGTGGCATTGCTAAAACTGGAAAGGAAAGTGTCAATGTTGTTGCTAAAGGAAAGTCCATGAAGTGGTGTCTAAGAAATGCCCCTGGTCCACTTACCACTTTCGATACTGTACTCAGAAGAAACATTCAGTAATATGTCTAGTTAAATGATCTCACCCATCAGATTCCCCCCAACCCCATCTGTTCAGAAGCAGCTGGAAACTCCAAGCATATGTGATAAGAGTACCATGGGGATGCACGATTTTTAAATAAATAATCAGGTCCAGGAGCGGGTGCGGGTGTACATATGCCGGCACCACTCTGAGGTTGACTGGGATGCTTGGCTGATTGCGCATTAACATGTAAATGCGAACAGAAATTTCAGGTGCCCCATTCACACCTTGGAATAGGTGGATGCAACACCTGTACCCAATCAGGCAGTACATAGGGAGCCTGTATGGCAGAGAGGGGATCAGAAGTTCTAAAACAGATCAAAACAAAACCGAAAAAGGGAGTAGAGAGAACAAAAGAGAACAGAGGTTACAGGAAGAAGCAGGGTGGTGAGAAGACTGTGTCGCAAAAAGTGGAGGCAGCTGGAGTATTCCAAGAGGAAACGAGTGGCAGGCCTGCACTCGAGTGTGGGGCGCTCCTTAGAGCCCTATCATGCAGCATCTCTGTGATGCTGGAGGACTGGCTGAGAGAGACATGAGTGGAGTTTGGAGGAGAGTCCTACCGATGTCAACGGACTGGCTGTAGGACCCCAAACTCAAGATTTTGTGAAAGGCCGCACCTGTAAGGTCCTGCTGGGATGTGCTGTGGAGACACCAGATTTTGGGAAGAGGCATTAGAGCTTGGATTGGAAAAGAAGAATCTGCCCAAGATTTAAACATTGTTTTTACTGTTTATTGGATCTGAACCTACAGGTATCACTTTGCTCTTATGGATGATTTATTTATTGATGGACAATCTGTTTTTGCACTGCACCCTTGAACACTTTGGATTGGTTTTTATTAAATGTACTATGCACATTTGCACCAATCCCTTGCTGATTGTGTGTGTCCTAATTTGCCTGGCTCATCTTAGTTTACGACTACTGACTATTCAAGAGGTTCCAGGAAGTAACCAAGGAACTTTGAGCCAACCCAAACTTTCACAGGATACCACCCACCCACATCCACTTGCAGACCACTTGAAACTGCAAAAAGAACTCTCCCCCACTCAAACGCCATTTTAAAACCCTAGGCAGACCACATTTAAGTGAAACAGTTTATTTACACACCCTTTAATAAATTCTTAAAATAACATTTTTCAAATGAGCTCCACAATTAATAGATCAATATAATTTTCTGCAATGAATTTGCAAATACTTCAACATATCCTAGCATTCCTTTAACAATTCAGTAAACAGTAAAAAACAAAGGTTAGGAAGCTATGTACTTGAACCCTTAAATGCTGGCAGATTTCTCTCCTTTATCATTTCCTTGTCTGTTCTGTTACTTGACAGAGCATGGTTACTGTTGCCAAGTGACAGATTCAAATGGGTGGAGCCATGAATAAAAGTGAGGAGCCGATGGTGAAGACAGATTAATTTGCCACTTAATACAATAATGTAAAATAATAAATCACTTAGAGAACTTTGCAAATCTATTATGAGTATTCTTACTCTGCTTATTTGGAACTAGCAAAATACCCGCGCTTTGCAGCGGAGAAGTAGTGTGTTAAAGAGGTTATGTAAACATATATATACATGATATATGCACATACTAAATCGACAGGACACACATTCAACTGGGACAACGTAAAAGTAAAATTTAAGGCCAGTACAAAAAGCGCCAGAGAGTTGGCCGAGTCTTGGCTATCAGATGAAAACGCCATCAACAGACACTTGTACATAAACCCAGCATATGCCAACTTAAGAAGGACATATGCACATTAATTAAACGATACCCCCCCCCCCCCCCTTGATCATACTGACTTAGTCACAGACACCCCCCCCATCCCCCCCCCCCAATACTGAATGTGTTGCTATATATTGCCTTTGATTCTTGTAAGTCTAAGCATTATCCTCTGATGAAGACCCCTGACAGGGGTTGAAAGCTCAGGAATAAAACTATTTTATGATACGTGATTCGTTTTTTCTCCCTTTGTGGATCTCCAACTGCAAATATACATATATATACATATCTACATATACACATATCTACATATACATATATATACATACATATACACATCCACATATACATATATATACATATACAAATGTACACATCTACATATATATATATATACATATGTACATATATATACATATAAATATATACATATCTACATATATACACATATATATATACATTTGCACATATATATATATATATATAAATATAGACATACATATATACATACATACATACATTCACATATATATATATATATATAGCAAAATACCCGCGCTTCGCAGCGAAGTAGTGTGTTAAAGAGGTTATGTAAACATATATATACATATACATATATACATATATACACATATCTACAAATACATATATATATATATATATATATATATATATATATATATATATATATATATATATATATATATATATATACACATATCAACATATATATACATATATATATATATATATATATATATATATATATATATGTATATATATATACACATATCAACATATATATACACATACATATACACATATACATAAACACACACGTATACATCCATCCATCCATCCATCCTCTTCATATATACATATATACATACATACATAGTGCGTTGTAACACGGGCTGTGATTGTTACATGGGAGGGAGACGACAAATCACAGCTTCCCGCTTTCTAATCGGGCCTGTGATTGGTGCTTTGACTGATACCTATATCCCACAGTATGTCCCCTTAGGAGAGGCGTTAGGCAAGTGTAATTGAATAGTGGTGCTGCAAGTTTAGCTTTACACTTGTTTTTAAGGCTGGAGCTTGTCAGTTCAAATCCTGGTACTGACACCACTGTGTGACCCTGAGGAAGTCACTTCACCTGCCTGTGCTGCAAAAAACAAAAGTAATGTAACAAATTGTACCTCAGATGTTGCAAGTTGCTGGAATAAAGGCATAAGTAAAATAGATAAATATGTATTATACACATAGGAACTATTCATTTATTTTCAGTTAAGTCATCTGCAGCAAACCTTTATAAATGAGGGTTTCTCCTTTTTAGATAGTGCAAACTGTTTCTTCTTCATTGACGTTTTCTCTTGGAGAGCTTTTTTCATTTCATTGAAAATTAAAGCAGCACCTGCCAAAATATGTAGCTTTCTTATTAATTTTTCAACATTGTGTAAAATAAATTTATAAAGTAACATAAAAGGTTTAAATACTGGTTATTCTTTTACACTAAAATATTACTAAAGAGATACAAAAAAAGTAAAATGCATATGTTCTTTTTCTTTAAGGAGATTAAATATTACTGAAGAAAGAAAAAAAAAAACTAAAACAGCCAAATGGGGCTATGCATACGAACTTAAAAGGTTTAAATAAAACAGAAATATATACTTTTATTTTTATCTTCCTTAACTTGTGGAGGGTGTATCCTGTAGCAAAGCCCTAACTTTTTTCGTGAAAGCCCGTTTCAGTCAATAAGTCTTAATAACAGGTGTAAAGATATCGACAATAAGCTACGCAAACCCACCAAGACATGGAATTGTTTAAATCAAGTATCATTACATCTTCCTTTCTTAAAGAGAAGTAAGGCAGTACTTATAAGCTTACATATATATATATAGACATACATACATATATATATCTACTGTATATCTATATATATCTATATATATATCTATATATGTATATCTATATATCTATATCTATATATATCTATATCTCTATATACATACATATATATATATATATATATATATATATATATATATATATATATATATATATATATATATATATATATATATATATATATATATATATATATAGATCTATATATATATATCTATATCTAAATCCCCGCGAAGTACTGCTTTTAAATTTTTATTAAGAAGAAAAGAAAACCTTTTTAAATTGAGGGAAAATATCCCAATAACAATTTGTTAAGGATCTCATATTGCTCTATAACTTCTTTTAAAACATACACATTTTATTTTATATGACTTGTCTATTTTTAACTTGTAATCTTTTTTTAAGCTTTATTGGATCTAGGCTGAGTGACTTGTTTTTCTCGTCATACACATTTCATTGTATGTTGACCCTGTGTTAACCTATATATGACAAATAAATAATAAACCTAATAAACCTAAACCTAATCTCTTTTTTTGTGAAGCTGACTTCACACAGCCTCTCCGCTGTTTTATAAACGAACGCCATATAAGGTCTTCCTTTTTCGTTGCTTCGCCAACGGAAGCAGCCTTTTTATTTAATGCACGGGTTGTCCGCTGTTTTTTTGTTCGTTTATTACGATTGTTATAGTTCTGTTTGTATACCACGTTGTCAGTTCAGCACTCCGGTTGTAATATGACCAAGCTGTGCAAGCACACTCTTGAGAATGCAACGTATAGTTGTACAGGAGAAAAGCAATCTTGCCTGAAATCAATGGCAACCTTTTGTAGGTCCATGAACTTAATTTAAACTTTAGGTTTACACGGTGCTTTCTTTCCGAAGTACCTGCACTCATGAATATGTCTGTATGCGTCAGTCGCTCAAATCCCCGCACTTCGCACCGGCGAAGTACTGCTTTTAAATTTTTATTAAAAAGAAAAGAAAACCTTTTAAAATTGAGAAAAAATATACCAATAACAGTTTGTTAAGGATCTGTTTTTTTGTGAAGCTGCCTTCACTCGAGTGATCACTTCGAGCTGACTTGCTGGCTAACCATAAGCGTTACCTGGTAGGTAACTACCCATACAATCAGATTGTGAATCAGACTACGAATGCCGTGAATGTAATTACCCCGATCTACATGCTGTCAAATAAACGAACCACACGGCGTGTTTAGGGGCTTCGCCTCTAGCGCTGACGTCCGAGGTTCGATTCCCGTAAGGGAGTGAAGTGAGTGGGTGGTTACCTACCAGGTAATGCTTATGGTTGGCCAGCAAGTCAGGTAACATCAGCCACAGTGCCTTCAGTTGTGAGAAGCAGATCATAGAATGGTTGAAAATAGTTTACTGTCAAATAATGCAAAGAGTACGCGACACGTCTTTCCCCCTTATTCTTGGCTCATCAGGCGTACACACTCACTGCACTCGCTTACGGTAATCGAACCTCGGACGTCAGCGCTAGAGGGGCTTCGCAGTGGTGAAGTATTGCTTTTAAATTTTAATTAAGAAGAAAAGAAAACCTTTTTAAATTAAGTCTTAAAAAGAGGTGTAAAGATATTGACAATAAGCTATGCAAACCCACCAAGACATGCAATCGTTTAAATCAAGGTGCGAGTCGAAAAACACCATCCCATAATATTAGTTAACGATTAACACATTTCTATATGTATTGTAAGCATACAATACAACTGATAATATGTTGCGCTTATTTATCTGGTGTACCGACATTTTTGCGCGTTTAACACTAGAATTACCAGAGCCTACGAAAAAACTCGTAAATCTGTCCCACCTTAAATCACGTCTTAAATCCGTTTGCACCTCTCCGCCAGAGTCCTTTGTCATCTAAATGTGCTGATAAACAAAAGCTACTAGCAGCCAGCTATTCCATCCCCCCACCGACTTAGAACGAATTTCTCCTAGCTCATGGCTTGCCTTGATTTGATTATCTGGGATTGAAGTGGAGTTTTAGAGTGGAAATAATATAGTGTTATTTGGAATACACGCATTTCATGTGTGTTCCGTTTCTATAGTAGTCTGTGCAAGCACATTTTTAAAACAGAAACGTTTTTCATATTCTAATAGTAAATGACAAAATGTAGGCATAAACTATATAACGTATGAAGCCTGAAGTCCATATATCAAAGAAACACTTTCACAAAAGGTACAAATAAGAGAACACGTGCGCTTTTATTCAAAAATATAACTGCACAAAAAAAAAAAGCCGCGTTAGCATGCCACATTGACACTCTTCCTACAACTGGCGTAATGGTATCAGCTCCTGACTGGGAATCAGAGGGTGGCGAGTTCGATGCCGCACGGCTCCACTTCGAGAAGTGAACTGCTCTTATTCTTACAATTTTAGAATAACAACATAAATTTGATTTCAGTCTGTAACAGCCGGTGTAACTTATGATACTGGTAAAGGTTAGCTTTTTTTTTTTTAATTCACTTTTCATTCATTCACTTTTCATTTTCACCCCATCTGACATAAAGACGCGCTATAGGTCTGCAGTGTACCACGATGCATACTACCGCCCCCCCCCACCCAAAAGGGTTCTGACACACAAACGCTGGCGAAGCTGCCTTCTTCGTATCTCACCGTCACTTGAAATATGTCACTTAATATGTATGCTTACACAGTATTAAAAGACACTTAACAATTACACAGTATTAAAAGACACTCAACAATTAACGTCATTTACCTTCGTTCCCGCATTTGACTCGTGCTGTAAATCATTTCCTTGTTTTCAGTTCACGTGATTACATAGGAGGCGTAATACGTGATGACGCGATACGTGACTCCGCCTCCTCCATTAGAGTATATGGACAAAAAACAGGTTCCAGTTATGACCATTACGCATAGAATTTCAAAATGAAACCTGCCTAACTTTTGTAAGTAAGCTGTAAGGAATGAGCCTGCCAAATTTCAGCCTTCTACCTACACGGGAAGTTGGAGAATTAGTGATGAGTGAGTCAGTCAGTCAGTCAGTCAGTGAGTGAGTGAGTCAGTGAGGGCTTTGCCTTTTATTAGTATAGATAACACTGATATGGTGTGGTTCGGAGCAGACTGCATATAGTAAAATGTAGGTTATACAAATCAAAAGAATTAAAAGTAGTGAAAACACTCATAATTACAATACAAAACATAAAAAATACATGTTATCCAACTAAAACCAAAAAGGAGTGCTCACTTTCATCAGATTTGTGTATATACTGAAAATTATTTGTTCGGCAACTGAACCACTTAAAATCATAATGTTTACCAGTGCAATTTACATGTTTAACAGAATATCATGATAAGCACTACTTCAGGGTTTTTCTTCACTGACGGATATTAGAACATTATTAAGAATACAAGAACTCTTCAAAAACAATAATATATAATTTAAAATCAAAAATAAACAGGATAAATAAAAAATTGCCAGGCATAAAAATTCATTATAACAAATATAAATGACAATAATATACATGGTGTGTGGAAAATTAGACAAAAAGGCTGCTACGTTCTATACTTGCTTAAGAGCATGAATCACACTCATTTTGATTAATGAAGATTTCCACAGCAGAGCGTATCATCTGCACCTGTTAACTGTGAGCTTAAAAAAAATGTTTCTTAATTTTGCCTAATTCTCCAGTACTAACATTTAAAGAGTCATTTTAGGTCTGTGTTTCTGCTGTTTCCTCTGACTCCTTGTACCTTTGTAGTTATTGTCTTGACCTAAGATACTTGGCCTTGCCTGCTCATATTCTGCCTTCAGATCAGAAACTTGCTTCCTATACAGTATACTTTTTAAATTGTAAATCTTAATTAACAATGAAGTGGGGGCATTTTAAAGGCAAGGCTCTTTAAAATTAATCAGTGCAGTTGTGGCACTACATAAGTATTAGCAATGCTGCATGCATTCGCAGTAGGTACAGCAGCTCCACTATTGTGTTTATAATAAGCAGGAAGCTATTCTGAGCCTATGACTGAATCTTTTTAACATTTGAGTAGTTCTCTGCGGCAAATCTTGCTGTTCATATGACAAATTCATATTGCTGTTTACAGTAGGGCCATAATAGATGGTTTATCTCTGTCTAATGATGTTCTGGTTCAAGGTTTTGGCTGTAGGTATTATTACATTGATAGGCAATTCTAAATTCACCTGGTGTGGGTATAGGTGCGGATTTGTTTATGAGTGGAACCTCAAATGAACTGCCATCCCATCTTGGGCTGGTCCCTGCCTTACGCTAAATGTTGCTGGAAGAGACTTTGGAATCCCTTCACTGTGAATAGGATAAAAGCAGGCTATCAAAAGAGTAAAGACTGTTTCTTTAGGCGTTTTTATAAAGGTGTGCCTAAGGAATTTGTGTTGTTGCCAATTCGTATCTTAGATGAAGAGACATTCAACAGAATTTTTCTTCTGTAATTACTGTTGTCACACATATGCGTATAGGGCACGTCTTCAGGATTCCTCAAGTTCTGACAATACCACCCTAAGCAGTCGTGGGGCACTACTATTTACTGCCTATTCCCTTTTACCTGCAGTCTCGAGGCTTGTTCAAGAGAGGACCAGTAACCATCGAGATATAAGCAGCAGCTCAACTAGAAGTTGGCATTCAGTTTGAAACAGCCTTGAAAGGAAGTCAGGGTGCTTCCACCAATCTGAAGGCTGCTATAATTTGTTTTTTCCCTCTTTTCTAACCTTTGCCAACATTAAAAGGGGCCTTCCACCTGGAATCCTAACACTTTTTTGGAATCCTAACACTTTTTTCTTTTTAAATTTTCTTCCTTTTGATCTTTCTACGCTCTAATTACTATCAATATTTTTATTAGCAGAGAGTTCTGTTGTTCCATTTGCATGTTTCTGTCCTACATCATGTTTGCTGTTGGTGAAGTGGCTACACTTACAGTTAGGTCCATAAATATTTGGACAGAGACAACTTTTTTCTAATTTTGGTTCTGTTACATTACCACAATGCATTTTAAATGAAACAACTCCGATGCAGTTGAAGTGCAGACTTTCAGCTTTAATTCAGTGGGGTGAACAAAACAATTGCATAAAAATGTGAGGCAACTAAAGCATTTTTTTAACACAATCCCTTCATTTCAGGGGCTCAAAAGTAATTGGACAAATTAAATAACTGGAAATAAAATGTTAATTTCTAATACTTGGTTGAAAACCCTTTGCTGGAAATGACAGCCTGAAGTCTTGAACAAATGGACATCACCAGATGCTGGGTTTCCTCCTTTTTAATGCTCTGCCAGGCCTTTACTGCAGCGGCTTTCAGTTGTTGTTTGTTTGTGGGCCTTTCTGTCTGAAGTTTAGTCTTCAACAAGTGAAATGCATGCTCAATTGGGTTAAGATCAGGTGGCTGACTTGGCCATTCAAGAATTTTCCACTTCTTTGCTTTAATAAACTCCTGGGTTGCTTTGGCTGTATGTTTTGGGTCATTGTTCATCTGTATCATGAAACGCCGCCCAATCAATGTGACTGCATTTAGCTGGATTTGAGCTGACAGTATGTCTCTGAACACCTCAGAATTCATTCGGCTGCTTCTGTCCTGTGTCACATCATCAATAAACACTAGTGTCCCAGTGCCACTGGCAGCCATGCATGCCCAAGCCATCACACTGCCTCCACTGTGTTTTACAGATGATGTGGTATACTTTGGATAATGAGCTGTTCCACGCCTTCTCCATACTTTTTTCTTGCCATCATTCTGGTAGAGGTTGATCTTGGTTTCATCTGTCCAAAGAATGTTTTTCCAGAACTGTGCTGGCTTTTTTTAGATGTTCTTTAGCAAAGTCCAATCTAGCCTAGCATCCACCACTGTTGTCTTCTGTGGACGTCCAGGCCTTTTTGTGTTGCTGAGTTCACCAGTGCTTGATTTCTTTCTCAGGATGTACCAAACTGTAGATTCTGCCACTTGTAATATTGTAGCAATTTCTCAGATGAGTTTTTTCTGTTTTCACAGCTTAAGGATGGCTTCTTTCACCTGCATGGAGAGCTCCTTTGACCGCATGTTGTCTGTTCACAGCAAAATCTTCCACATGCAAGAACCACACCTCAAATCAACTCCAGGCCTTTTATCTGCTTAATTGATAATGACATAACGACGGACTTTCCCACACCTGCCCATGAAATAGCCTTTGAGTCAATTGTCAAATTACTTCTGAGCTCCTGAAATGAAGGGATTGTGTTAAAAAATGCTTTAGTTGCCTCACATTTTTATGCAATCGTTTTGTTCACCCCACTGAATTAAAGCTGAAAGTCTGCACTTCAACTGCATCTGAGTTGTTTCATTTAAAATTCATTGTGGTAATGTACAGAACCAAAATTAGAAAAAAAGTTGTCTCTGTCCAAATATTTATGGACCTAACGGTATATCCTTTACAAATTGCTGAGATAGACTGTAGCTCTACCCATGACCCTGCCCTGGACAGGGGGTTTTCAGAAAATGGATGGATGGGCATTTCTATTTTGCTTTTTTGCGCATTGACCCAAAGCTCTGCTTTAATGCCAGTATGAAAAGTCACATAAACATTTCATTGTTGAGAAGAATATCGTGCTTTGGTTTTCCAGTGTGGTGTGGTGCTTAGCAAAGACTGATTGTCTTCCATTGAAAAGAGAATAATGTACTAGCCGAGTCCAGTGTATTGTGTTAAACACATGACTACAACAGTTGTTTTTTTTACAGAACTGAAATTTACTTATTTTACAATTTCCAAACCCAGTTTTCTGAAAATGTTCACATATTGTCCAGACTTGAAATGTGTGGTTAAATGAGTTAGAGGGAGTTATGCAATGAAAGTACTCCATTACTAATACAAGTCATTAATTACTTCTATCAAATTGTAAAGGGAATAACATTATTTGATGGAAACATTGATAATTACATTGTTTTATGTTACTGTCTGAACCTATGAAAATATGTACCATGTGGAATATACATAGATATTTATTTATGAAATATATGGGTCATTTTTATAGGCAACCAATCATCCATGTATTTTTTTGTTGAAAAGAGACAGCAATAAGAGAGCTGAGGTCCTGGAGAGAAAGAGAGAGAGAGAGAGAGAGAGAGAGAGAAGGAGGGTCTGGAAAGTTACCTGAGAGTAGAAGGTGCATATTTGTTTGTACACACACCAGCAGCTTTATATGTGTGACCAGGGAGATGCTGATATACAGGGCATCCGCATGCAGGTAAGGTGGACGTGGTGAGAACGTTATTGTTTGGGTGTGCCAAGCAAATATCTTAGCCAGATAGTCTGCACCAGGCATAGTAAACTGAATTATACACATTAGGGATCAGTCATTTTTGTGTGTTTGGAGAGGAAAGGCAGCAGAGCGATTGAATTGCAATCTTTATAGAGCATTACTGTAAATAGATATAGATATACTGTAGATATAAATATATTCTGTGCTTTTTCTTGTATATTTTTATATTTTTGCCATTTTTCACTTTTTGTTTTTGATAACTGTTTTGATGTCCTTTTTGATTTTTAGGTTGTGTTTAAAGGAGATGGAAGAAGAATAATTTGTTTTTCATACTTTTTTTTAATCTTTTGATTTCAGACCCATGGTACATATTATAAGCATTCACCAGCATCTTTTTTTCTTTATTGTTGCAAATATTCTTTGTCATCGCAGAAGGACTGTTTAATTCCATGACTCTACGATTTTTGTTTCTGACACTGTAATAAAGACCATAGCCTTCACCCCCAAGATGGAGCTAAAAGGTTCAGGCTGAATATGCAAACATGTGAGCACATATGTGGCGAGAACTAGGCAGGCACAAAGGCCTACCCCAGAAAACCAGAACTAGCCAGCAGTGCCAGACAAACACACAAAAAATGTACATACTTAGCATCCAATCTTTGATGCCTGTTTAATGTAATATATTCACCCGCAAAGTTAAACATCCCAGAGATATTGTTATCCTTGGATGAAGAAAAAGCATTTGATATGATTGAATGGAACTACCTTTTCACTACTTTGGAGAAATTTGGGTTTGGCCCCAACATTTCTGCAAGGGTCAAACTACTGTATACCAATCCAGAAGCTTCAGTTTGCATTAACAATATTAATTCAGACTACCTTAAATTAGAACATGGTACCAGACAAGGATGCCCCTTGTCACCACTACTTTTTGCAATCGCCATTGAGCTGTGACGATGCGGGTTCGCTCCAGGTTCCCATGCAGCTTCAGGGAGTTCTTGAACCTGACACTATCAGTAATGTCATCGATGAGCTTGGCAGTGAGGCATAACAATGAAACAAGGGGATGGTGCAAAAATACCAAGTGCTTTTATTAAAAACCAGCAACAACAAGGTGTTCAAAATAAAGTGCAGTGTATCAAAATCATTTAAATAAATAATCCAGTAAAACTGAAATATGGATGTTAAAAACAATAAATGAATCCTTTAAAGCGAGGTTAAAACAATGGCTGGAAGCATTGTCTTTAACACTAGAATTACCAGAGCCTAAAAATAAACTCATACATCCGTCCCACCTTAAATCGCTTCTCACCTCTCTCTCAGCTTCTTTTGTCCTTTAAATGTGTTGATAAACAGCAAGCAGTCTGCTATCACATCCCCCACTGGCGCACAGTTTTCTAAGCTCAAGTCTGTTTACCTGCGTGTCAGTTGCTTGGAGTTGTATAGAGTGAGAAGTCAAGCAAAATCACACCTTTTATAAATACTATATCGTTATTTGGAACACATGCATTTCATGTGTGTTCCGTGTCTACAACGGTCTATGTAAACACATCGTTAAAAAAGAAACATTTTTCATGTTTTAGTAATAATTGACAAAATGTAGACATGAAGTTTATAATGTGTGAAGCCTGGAGTCCAAATATTAAAGAAACACTTTCACAAAAGGTACAAATATAACAGAACAAGTGCGCTCTTATTCAAAAATATAACTGCAGAAAAACAACACGCGTTAGGGTGTGACATTGATACGCATTTACTACAACTGCTTCGGTGGTGCAACGGTATCAACTGTTGACTGGTAATCAAAGCTTCACGGGTCCGTTTTGAGAAGGGAACTGTTCTTATTCTTACTATTTCAGAATAAAAACATACATTTGATTTCAGTCTGTAACAGCCGGTGTAAATGTATGATACTCTTTTTTTTATTATTCAGTTTCATTCTCTCAGTCGCATTCATGATCCTACCCTACCCCCCACCCCTCCTCATCTGACACTGCTGTTTTCACATAAAGACGCGCTATAGCTCTGCACTCTGTAGGAATTAATTAAATAAATCCAAATAAATAACATTCAATCTGGCTTTTATGTAAGTAACATATAAATGTTGATGTACAAGTATAACAAAACAAGTGCACTTTTATTCAAGACTATAACGTGGATCAGCTGTGGTAATCAGCATGACTCCTCACCTGTGCACTTAAGTGAGAATCGCCCACATCACGAACTTCCCGAGAACCGCTCGGCCACACACCACCATGCCCCCTTGCTAAGCCGCGAGTGCGGTGATTATTTATTTTAAAAACTGGCCCTTTTGACATGAGCTTTGGACACACTATACCACATGAGCCACTGGCAGTTCACTGTCGAAACGCTTATTAGATAAAGGGGATTATCAGAGAAGGACTTGAACAGAAAATTTCCCTATATGCAGATAATATGGTACTGTATATATCAGACCCACAAAATACTGTGCCTGCAGTCCTAACAGCACTAACAGAATTTCAAAAGATTTCTGGTCTCAAATTAAGCAACACTTGCATAGATGGTCAACCCTTCATCTCACTTCAGCTGGAAGAATTTACGTTGTTAAGATGAATATCCTCCCTAAGCTTCTCTTCTTATTTCAAAACATTCCAATATACATCAATAAATCATTTTTTAAGAAATTAGATTCCACCATAATCACATTTATTTGGAATTCAAAACATCCACGTATCCAAAGAGCGACCCTACAAAGGCCAAAGGCAGAAGGTGGCATGGCTCTACCTAACTTTCAATTTTATTACTGGGCAGCAAACATACAACCTATAAAAACCTGGACATGGACACAAATAGATGAACATACACAGGCTTGGTCTGCAATAGAAATAAAATCCTGCAGTTACTTCTTTATATTCCTTGCTTTGTGCCCCAATAAATGCAACTTATCACCAATATACTAATAACCCAATTGTGCTTCACTCACTCAGAATGCGGAACCAATGTAGAAAGCATTTTAAGATGGAGAATCTTTTATCGGTGGCACCTCTGCACAAGAACCACCTTTTTCAACCTCGCAAATATATGCAGTTTTTAATGTCTGGAAATCATTTGGGATTAAATCACTTAGAGATCTGTACATACAACAACATCAACAACAACAACATTTATTTATATAGCACATTTTCATACAAAAAGTAGCTCAAAGTGCTTTACATAATGAAGAAAAGAAAAATAACAGACAAAATACAAAATTAAAATAAGACAACATTAGTTAACATAGAAAAGGAGTAAGGTCCAATGGCCAGGGTGGACAGAAAAAACAAAAAAAAAAAAACTCCAGAAGGTGGAAAAAGAAAAGAAAATCTGTAGGGGTTCCAGGCCACGAGACCGCCCAGTCCCCTCTGGGCATTCTACCTAACATAAATGAAATAGTCTTCTTTGTAGTTAGACAATGTCTTTGTATCCTACGAACAATTACATTCCAAATGTAACTTTCTAGCAACATATTTCTTTCACTTTCTTCAAATTAGGAACTTTGTTAAACAGAACCTGCCCAATTTCCCTCACCTCCCACCTCCCTCTATGCTGGAAAAAATATTGTTCAGTTTCAAGGACTTAGACAGCATTTCTGCAATATATAAAACCATTTTACAGTCCCTCTCTTTCAATGATACAAGAGAACAGTCGGAAAAGGATCTCTCACTCAACATCTCAGAAAAGGAGTGGAAGGTAGCAATACAGAGAATTCATTTGAGCTCCATATGCGCAACGCATACAATTGTCCAAAATGTTTCCAGGGCAAGATCCAACCTGTGAACGCTGCAATCAAGTTCCAGCCTCACTGGTTCACATGTTTTGGGCCTGCACCAAATTAACATCATTCTGGACCAGCCTTAGTGTCACAATCCCTCCTAACCAATATACAGCTGTGTTTGGTGGACTCCCAGATGGGCTTAAAGTGGAGAAGGACAAACAAACTGTGATTGCCTTCACTACACTATTGGCACGCAGACTTATCTTGCTAAACTAGAAGAATCCAAACTCTCCTCTTTTATGTCAGTGGGTAACTGATGTTATATATTATTTGAAATTGGAAAAAAAATCAAATTCCCACTTAGAGAATCTGTGCAGAAATTTTTCAAAACCTGGCTGGATCTAATCAATAACATTTTAGAATAAGGTTTTAAAGCACTGAGGAAGCAGATTCTCTCCCCATTTCTTTTTCTTCACCATTTATCTTTATTCACTTATTAATTCATCTATTTATTTATTTTTACTAGCTTTAAGTTTTATTCTGCTGCCCATGCTCTCTTTCTCAGGGGTGGGGGTTGATTTGTTTTCAATCCTATTTTTGTAAAATTGATATATTTGTATGGAATGTTGTGTGATTTCAATAAAATCAATAAAATTATAAAATGAAAAAAAATGTACATACTCCAAAGCAAAATATTTTTCTAGCTTGAAATTGCATTGATCATATCTGGGAAATTTAAAAAAATAATATTGTTGTGAGTTAAATTTGGTATTAACATTTTAACAATGCATTCAGTTATTGGGGTGAGTTTACTCAGTGATTAAAATGCATATACATAAGTGCCAGTACCATATGTGTTATAGTACGCCGATGTATTAACATGAAGAGTGAGGAACACAGAGCAGTAGCTTTGAGAATTGCAAACAGTTTCTGTGGTTTCCCCATTAGAAATTCAAGTGCCACAATCTACGACTGGCGCTTGGGTATTGTGTCATTTATGTACGAGCTTTCAGTGCCTCGAATGAAGAATATGGAGGGGTTACCATTTAGGGTTTCCAGCACCTTTTCCAGGTTGTCAACATAGCAGAACGGATAACCATGATAAGAGATGGTGCACTAGAAAACACTGCTGGTATGCGTACACATGTAAAAGTCTGGTCTGCCACTTAAAACACAGAGTTTACTGGTTATTTAATTGTTGCACAACAGAGCTATCTACTGGAGGATGGGGGGGGGGGGGGGGGGTGGTGTTGTGGTTAGTGCACCAGCAGCCCTTACTGTTTTGCTCTGTTCATTCTGTATATATAATTACATTTTTTATAGAAGAAAATGGCCAAAATTGCTAACTTTATTTGTTTATGCATGTTTCCTGTATAAACTGAAATAAACAGGAGACCAAGAAATAATTTATAGTATACTTCATGAAAAAATAAACCTCAGAAATCTGTAAAAATATTTTCTCTTTTGTGTCATCTTCCAGGAGCAGAAATTAAAATATTTTGCTGTTCTTATTAAATTCACTAAGGCACACCAATGAAAGCATCTTATGCAGTCGCTGCCTTTCTTTTACTTTAGCAGTGACAAGAACTGGGACTTGTAACCATAGCAAGGCAAACGCACAACATGAAAGTAATTAGCTTCTGTTAAGTTCTAATTTCATTTAAATGAGGTGATTAGCAGCAGGCGTGATTATATAACATATTTTTGTGTAACCGCTAAACTGTGCTAAAGTCACAAATCCCTGGTGAAATTAGCACCACTGGGAATTGACAGCAACTGCAAAGCAAGTGTTAATCACTTACAGTTCTTTATTTGACTTTAGCTACAGCCATGGAAATCCCCTTAATGACATATATGTAACAAAAGATGATATTAAAAAAACACAGCAGGTTGCCCCCCACCCACCACAACAGAATGCCTCTGCACTCTTGAAGAAAGTCCATGTAAACGAGAAAGAACGATTCTCACGTGGAAAAAAAAACTATTGGACATTGACTCCAAGTTAAAATGGCATGAATTAGTTGCAGCACAACAATTTTCCTGTCCCTCAATTATAGGTTGCCTCATACCTGTTTAAATATTATATAAAAGATGATACATTTCGTTGATAATTGCAACTTTTAGACTTCTAGGCATCTTATACTGTTACCCCTTTCAAACTGTACTCAATCTGCACTAAATTATAGCCATCTATATTTTTATGTTAGACAATCAGTATTTTGTGCCCTTTTGCTTTTCAGCCCATTGTATTTTCTGTCCCTTTATATTCCATCCTCTTGTATGTCTGCCCCTTATCCTGCCAAGCTATCAGTTATTAGCCTTTAGTGAGAGTCCTCATCTATACACTCTGACTTCTGAACCAAAGTTTAACAGACAATACACAATAGTTTGCACATTCTCCATTTCCTCAATACTAGCAGTCTTTCTGTGGTGGATTTATTCATTATGTAGAATGCATCCTCAGTACATGTTCCTCCCCCGCATTGTTGTGGCTAAAGAATGAATTCTTAACATTCAAAAGGAAGATCTTCCACAAGTGCTAGAAAACTATACTGCAGTGTCTTACTAATAAGCTTTTCTACCTGACAGAGAAAAAAAAAAATCTTTAATGAATATTTTTCATTTACTTAGTACAAGTACATGCTAGATTCAAATTCAGCTTTAAATTCAGATTTAATCTGACCCCTACTATAACATTTATTGTTGTATACTGTATATGTAGTCAACAATACAGACAAAACAGTGACCTTTTACTTGGAAATTGTTCAAACAGTTTAAATAATTAAATACATGTAGAGATAATAACAGTAATACCAGTTGGAGGAGGTCAAATAAATTAAATGAGAGCAATTTTCTATTTAAACTCCAGTGAAGAGGTAATTGATTGATTTGTTTTGCAGCTTTGCACACTGTTCTGTAAATGATCAGCCCGAGAGGCACCAGGATGAGTGAAGCTCACAGTGGAACCTCCAGGCTGTATCTCTACCATGGCAGATAAAAGGATTTTAGTAAACACAAAGTAAAGGGATCTATCAAAAACAACCAAGAAAATATAAACGCAACACCAAATGTTAAATTCCGATTACATATAAAAACACATTAACACAGGTGGTGAGGTTACATTGTGGTTAGTGCTGTCATGCCACAGTTCCAGTTTCACTCCTCATATAGCCACAGTCTGTTTCCAGTTTCCTTTTGCTCATGTTTGTTTTCTATAGGTGATCTACAACGCAGATGGAAGGTAAAGGAGCCAGAAGAATACATGTTTGTTAAAAACTAGCCAAGTTTGCAACTGAGACTTTTAACTGATTTATTTTTCTTTTGTCAAATCAAAAACAACACAATAAATTATTGTAAAGTTTTTGCCAAAATAGTCTTTAACCAGAAAAATTAAGAAAAACAAAAGTGCACCTAAAGTTCCCTTTTGACATTCAAATGTCAAATGACCCAGAATGTATGAAGTTCATTCTGTTGCAAAATTGACGTTAGAAATCACATGTTAACATACCACTTCTGTTTTAACAGGGGGTCAACCTCATAACCAAAATAGTATTGCTTGTGAAAACCAAGATGATTTCAATAAAGACAAGACACTTGAAAGTGAGCTTAAATCAAAAAAGTAACATTGGGAATTAATTAGGCAACTTCACAAAAAATATAATAACTTTAGTTTTATATGCAAAGGTCTTTTTAGGAAATGAAATACAAATTTATAAAAGAGGTAGTTCTATGTTCTTCCATATCACAAAGTCCATCCATCCATTATCCAACCCGCTATATCCTAACTACATGGTCACAGGGGTCTGCTGGGGCCAATCCCAGCCAACGGGGCACAAGGCAGGAAACAAACTCTGGGCCAAGCGCCGGTCCACCGCAGCATATCGCAAAGTCCTTAGGCTAATTGGTATTTCTAAATTTGCTTGTGTCTTTTTATCGGAATGTAGATCAGAATACAAGTGTTTCTTATGACTGGACGTTATTTCTTTCTAGGATTAATTCATTTCTTCAACTGAATGTTGCAAGGATGAGTGTTGTCTCTCTGTGACCTTTATTAGACTAAGTCTGCTAAGAAAATGAACAGATGGATTCAGTGAACAGATATGAAAACAAATGTTGGCAAAATCTTTAAAGTATATATAAACAGAATCATTTTGAATTGTTGTAATAGTTTTATTATTTACCATTCTAATCAGCATATGGTGAGGGCTGTCATGCATGTGCATCCGAGTGTCATCTTCCAGGCTCATCTGAGGTAAGCGCTACCACTCTGGGATACATAATTCTTGTATCTCTCTTTTCACCCACAGCTCCAAGAAGATGCCAACTCAGGGTAACTTACATAGACAGGAACCATTATTGAGAGAGCAAGTGTTTCAGGCTCATGCCCAGGGTGCAATCATGTGGACTCTTCCTGTCTTCAGTAGGCGGGAATTTGGCTTGCTGGAGGGAGGTTAGAAATAAGACCACCCACCCCAGAACATGTGCAGAAGCCTCTGTTACATTGTATTACTTTCTATTCTCCCAGATGCCAAGGAAATAAAATACCAGAAATTGAAGGCAACTGATGTATTTGTCTTCTGTTGCCTGACACGAATAGAAGAAAAGAGCAGTGTAGCGGAAGGTTACACACATCCATTTGTGTCTGGACGCTATAAAAGTGAGGCACTACCAAGAAGTGGTGTCTCATTCAGAAGATAAGCACACCACCTTACGGAGCTCCGATCCCATGCAAAGACCACTCTCCAGAGGGTATTGCTGTGAAACCACAATGGCTGAAGTCTTAGAATTTGTTACTTTTGCGCTATCATGCCCCTATCATTTTCTTTTTTTTTTTATTTCAAGTAAACAGGGTGGTCTGGTTGGCACCCCAACATTCTACTTGAGTCCTGTCCTTCCCTCGACCCGAAGACAGGGCATATATCTCAGCAGTTGTTGTTATTCTTTTTACCAAGTGTACCATTGTCTTCTTCTTATAGTCATAGTTTAGTGAAATAAGAATTCTACCAATGTTTTGTAATAGAATAGAACTTATCATTATATTACAATACTAATACTTTTCTTGGCCCTAAGCTACCTTTTCCCTGCTGATGAGAAGCATCTTCTAACATGGCATGGAAACTATAATGATAGACAGCATGGATGGTACTCCTTGGCTGACTTGCAGAATTGTTATAGCGTATGACTTAAGACTGATTTTTTAAAGTATAGACACATTTTAAAAGTTTTGGCTTATAGTTGTAATTAAAGTTAATTACTGATTATTAATTGAAATAAAAGCAGGCACAATATGAACATGTGAACAATAATATATACAGTGCATTCAGGGAGGCCTTTAATGACCTCTTGGGCACAGTGTGTTTGTCAGTGGAGAGAATGTTGATCTTGTCAAGAGGTTTACTTACTTGGCAGTGACAATCATGTCTCCAGTGACTGTTCCTATGAAGTCAGTAGACGGATTGGGAGAACATAGGGGGGGTCATGAGGTCGCTGGAAAGGGGTGTGTGGCGCTTCCGATGTCTATGCAAAGGGACGAAGGTCCAAGTCTTTAGTGCTTCCTGTCTTGCTATATGGTTGTGAGACATGGATGCTATTCAGTGACCTGAGATGAAGGCTGGACTTCTTTGGTACTGTGTCTCTTCAGAGAATCCTTGTGTACCGTTGGTTTGACTTTGTGTCGAATGACCGGTTGCTCATGGAGTCCCAAATGAGGCACATTACCTGCATGTTGAGGTAGCTACAGCAATTCCCTGAAGGTGATCCGGTTGGCAGGATCCTCATTGTTGAGTACCCAAGTGGCTGGACCAGGCCAAGGGGACTCCCACGTAACACCTGGCTGCGGTAGATAGAAGGTAATTTCCGGAGGGTGGGATTGGACAGCGTGTCTGCCTAGGAGGTTGCCAATCAGGATCCTGAGCTGTTTCATTGTATGGTGGGTGCGGCAGCGCACTGTACCAGTGCATGCTCGCCAGGGAGTATTCAGGCTCCTTCACTTGTTGCACATTTTGTTATCTTGCAGCCTGATTCTACTAAAAATGTTTGAATCAACTTTTTCCTCATCAAACAACATGCAATTCAGTGACAAACTGAAAAAAGGATTTTAGGAACTTTTGAGAATTTATTAAAAACAAAAAACTGAAATATCACATTGACACAGTTTTTTAGACCCTTTGCTATGCAAACTAAAATTTTGCTCAGGTGCATCCCATTCTGTAGATCATTATTGAGGGCTTTCTACACCTTGTTTGAAGCCTACATGTGGTCAATTCAATTGATTGGACATGATTAAGAAAGTATGAGGTCCCACAGTTGACCATGTGTATCAGAGCATAAAACAAGTCATGAAGTCAAAGTTATTGCTTGCAGGGCTTTGATACAGGATTGTGTTGAGACACAGAACTGGGCAAGGCTACAAAAAGATTCCTACAGCATTGAAGGTTTCCAAGAGCACAATTGACTTCATAAATCCTATATGTAAGAAGTCTGGAACAACAATAAATCTTTCTAGAGCTGGCCCTTTGGCCAAATTGAGAAATTGCGGGAGAAAGGCAATGGTAACAGAGGTGATAAGGCTCTCTGAGCTTCAGAGAACTCATATGGAGATGGGGGAAACTTCCAGAAGGTTGACCGTCACTGCAACATTCCACATATCTGGGCTTTATGATCAAATAGAAACTTCTCATCAGTAAAAGATACATGGAAATATGCTTAGAGTTTACAAAAAGGCACCTAAAGACTTCCTAGCTGTGAGTAACAATATTCTCTGCTTTGATAAGACCAAAGTTAGCATCATGCCTAGAGGAAACCTGGAAACACTCATCACCTATGCAATACCATTCCAACAGTGAAGCATGGTGGTGGCACTATCATGCTGTGGGTCACTTTTTCAGCAGCAGGGACTGGGAATTTAGACAGGGCTGAGGAAAAGCGGAGCAGAGTGAAGTACACAGAAGTCCTTAATGAAAACATAATTAAGAGTGATCTGGACCTTAGGCTGGGCTGAAGGTTCACCATCCAACAGAACAATAACTCTAACCACAAAGGAAAGAAAACACAGCGGTGGGTTAGCGACAACTCTGTTAATGTCCTTGAGTTGACAAGCTAGAGTCTGGACTTGAACCTAGTCGAACATCTCTAGAACATCTCTAGCTATCCACTAACAGTCTCTGTCCAACCTGACAGTGCTGGAGAGGATCTACAGAAGAGAATAGCAGAAAAAAAGTCCCCAAATCAAAGTGTGCGAAGCTTGTCATATTAAACCTAAAACGACTTCACTCTGCAATCACTGACAAAGGGGGCTTTAACTAAGTATTGAGTAAGAGGTCTGAATACTTGTGTCAAAGTAATGTTTCAGTTTATTATTTTTAATAAATTTTTGAAAATTTCTAAAATCTTGTAAATCCTGCTATGTCATTCTGGGGTATTAAATGTGATAAAAATGAATTTAAATGATTTTAGCACAAGGCTGCAACATAGTAAAATGAGGGAGGTTTGAATACTTTCTGTAATATTCTGTACTATTCCTGTATATATTATAGACTAAATTCAAATTTAGTGCCTACTGCAGCTCATACCATACAAAGCTGACAGAGAGCTATCTCTGCACCATAAAATGCCCAAGCATTGAACTCAATGTACAAAGGCAAAGAACAAAGAAAGCTCCATCTGGACACCCCATTTAATGTTGTGAACTGAAAATCATATAAAGGAATTAAATATTATCATAGTCGTTGTTACTGTTGCTCCTTTGAGCCCCACTTATAAAATGTTTATAGGTGGAACTTGTTTGTAAAATTGAACACAGAAAAAGAAAAAGGTTTGGGGATCCACCCCATATACTGTCAGAAGTTATGCGCTTCAAAGAGTGATATCAAAAGACGGAGTCCGAATGGAACTGCCTGGGGAAGGCAAGTGACTGCTTTTATAGGTGAAGGAAAGGAAGTGGAAAGTCCAACAGGGCACTGGTGGAAGTGAGGGTGTGGTCTGGAGGAGGTAGTGGAATTTGGTTAGGCTGTAGTCAGTCTTCTGTGGTTCTGCAGAGGAGAGAGAGGAGACATTAGTGCTCTTCATCAACCCCTGACCCGGTGTTTTACCCTTAGTTAAACCCATAGACTGCCTCCCAAGCACACGTGTATGTCACCTTCCTTTTCTAAAGCAGATCCCAAAGAGAATGTTGACTTTTGGGTGAGTAGCGATTTACCTAGCTGGGTAATCAGAAGAGGCAGGGCGTTTGGCTATTATACCAGAGATGAGGCCTTTCATCTTCCAGGGGCTTCTTCACTACCCTAGAGGAAATTAAAACTGTGCTAGTGACAGTGCTTCTCTCTCTCTCTCTTCACTCTATGATAACCTAAACTAGTACCTGTGAGACACTCCCCAAGATTGTATATGTGACAACTATCACAATATTACACAAAACGAATATTATGATTTCACAAGAACAACATCTACCTGCTGGATATTATGAGGAGAACAATCTACAGTGTACTCACATTTAATTTTATTTTTAAAACCTCCAACTTTGCTCCTAAGCATGCACATTCAGCATGTATTTGAAAGAGATTCTGAAGCTTCATCGGGTACTGGGTCTGGAAGGAGAAAACAAGGACAGACACATTAACAGTTAGTTAAAGAGCAAACTGGAGTACTGGAGAAAAGATGGAAGAGAATTGGAAGAATCTGGAAAATCTATAAAAGCTGCAGTCACCCTCTCATACATCTGTATTTTCTTATATTATTTTGTTGACTTGTACTGTATGTTGTTTGTTGCTGTGTCTATTATGAATATATTGAAATCCCTAACATATCAAATTTTCTTCAAAAGCCAAAATACTTCAAAGAAGCTCCCCAACAGACTCAGGTGGAATAAATTGATTTTAACACTCATATTTTATAATTTATATGAACTTTCTTTATTCAGTTTCAGAAATGTGGCTAAATATATAGACTTAGTCTGAGAGATTGTTGTTTTTTTTTGGTGCTATAAATTTTGAAACTTTACTTTGCCCCTGGCCATTTGATGGCAATTGATTAATTCCTTCACAGATGGATTATTTGTCTGGATTCACTGCATCTCTTGTTTGGGAGTTATGAAATAAATCATTGAATTGTTACTTTGGGGAAATCACACTAAAAATGACCTCCCATCATGTTTAAATTGCACTGCTCTAGTATCAAAAAATTATGACTTACTCTATTTGTCTTTGCTGCATGTCTATATTTTACCACAGGAAAAAAAATTCTCCATAGTAGAAGTGAGCATGGCAACACATTTAATAAACAGGAAAAAGTGAAGGGTATTGTCATGGTAAAAAAGAAAAGAAGATTTTAGAAATGTTTCAGTTCTGTAGTCTTCATCGGGTGTGACTCAGTAGTCTTCATCAGGTAGATTGATGAAGTCTTCCCCACTGAAATATTGCGACTGTAAAGTTCTTTTTTCTTTTTCAGCCATCTTAACTTTACATATAGATACACACTAGTGCAGTCCTTCACTAAGTACATTTCCTTTTTAATTATTTCAATAAAGGACAATGGACTATTGTTTTAAGCTTTAAAATGGAGAGATGATATCAGTAGTGAGATATCATTACAGCGCCATTAGACTATCAAGGTTGCAACCCTGTGATCCTAAATATTGTTACTCATCCAAAATGTATGTGTGTCTCTGAAGTTTAATTATAATTATACATTAAAGTCAACATATCTGAGAACATAATGAGAATTAAAGTTAAATGGAGATTGCCTACCCTGTATTAATAACATCACTCACATAAAAATATTAGAAATAATGGAACCACTTGGTCTAATACCATTTTTAAATTGATAACAGTATATGTTCTGCAGACATTCATACAGCTACAATGAATGACAATTTATTTTGTATTAAGCCCAAGTTTTTTTTCCTTGTAGCAACTTAGAAGCACAGACAGCACTCTTGTACTTAAGGCTTTATCTGCTAGTGTGACTTATAAAATCGTGTTTAAAGGTAGCCTTTCAGGTCTTTTTAATGATTTTAATTTTGTCTAATAAATAATTGAGAAATTTTCATTCTTTGAGGTAATAAGCATTCTGACTCAAACAAGCTGTCTTATAGCCCAGAAGACTTCTATCTCTGTATAATGATGCAAGTACGGCTCCATGCTCCTTCTTCTCATTTGGGGAGCCTTTTGTACCCGACCTGAGCGATGGGCTCTCGCTCCTCCTAGGGCTTCACTCCCATCCACCGGCTTACACTCTGTTCACTGCCTTGTTTCCTCTCTCTTTCTCCTGCCTGCTTTTTCTCCCATCTTTCAACCTCCATTTTCTTTTCTTGTCTTTTCCTCTTTCCTCACTCTCACGTGTCCCTTTTTAAAATGGGGATGTGGCAGAATTGTTTTGATTAGCAGCTCCCAGCAACCAATTAGGGTCACGGATGATCCCACACCTGTGCACGTAGTGTAACCGCCTGCTCCTGCATCGTGCCCATGGACTGCTCTCGCCACACTCCCACGCCCCCTCCTGCCAATACATGAGTGAGGTGATTATTTATTTAAAATGGCAAACAGCCTCGGACCTCACTTTACCACACACTGTTCAATGTAATGGTGGTGACATTGTACTGTATTTCCGAATGCAGACTCTCACTTCAGTTTTGTTGCATTTCCTTGACTTTGTAGTTTTTTTCAAACTGAACATTGGCAGTTGTTATTCATAAATATAAATTTTCACGGTAGTGTTAACATGTCTTGTGTGACTCTCTCCTCTTAAAGATCATAGATCATTGCTTTAGTCATTCTTTTACTTGACTTTGCAAAAAAATAAATATTTAAGAAACAGTACAATGTGGCACCTGTGTAGGATAGTACTACAGTAATCCCTCGCTATATTCGACTTTCGCGGCTTCACTCTATTGTGGATTTTATATGTAAGCATATTTAAATATATATCGCGGATTTTTTGCTGGTTCACGGATTTCTGCGGACAATGGGTCTTTTAATTTCTGGTACATGCTTCCTCAGTTGGTTTGCCCAGTTGATTTCATACAAGGGTCGCTATTGGCAGATGGCTGAGAAGCTACCCAACCAGAGCGTGTATTACTTATTAAATAAAACTCCTCAGATATATTGTGAGCATGGGGACTGTTCACACCCCTAGAGGATACGGCTGCTCCTCAAAAAACGCTGAAAGATTACCTTCACATTGCTGCCATCCTTGCAGGGCTTACATGTGGCTGCTTTGTCAAGCGATATGCTTCCTGCACGGTGCTTCGCATACTTAAAAGATCAAACAGCACGTATTGATTTTTGATTGTCAGAGTGAGAGAGAGAGAAAAGTAAGCATTCTCTGCTCCTGACGGAGGGGGTGTGACCAGGGGGGCTGTTCGCACCCCAGACAATATGGACGCTCGTCTAAAAATGCTGAAAGATCATCTTCACATTGCTCCCTTCCGTCTTTGTCAAGCGACATGCTTCCCGCATGGTGCTTCGCATACTTAAAAGCTCGAACGGCACGTATTGATTTTTGATTGTTTGTTTTTCTCTCTCTCTCTCACTCTCTCTGACATTCTCTGCTCCTGACAGAGGGGGTGTGAGCAGAGGGGCTGTTCGCACACTGGCCTAGAGGATACGGACGCTCCTCTAAAAAATGCTGAAAGACTACCTTCACATTGCTCTCTTCCTTGCAGCTGCTTTATACGGCGGTGCTTCGCATACTTAAAAGCTAAACAGCCCCTATTGATTTTTGATTGTTTGCTTTCTTCTCTCTATCTGTCTGACATTATCTGCTCCTGACGCGCACTTCTTTGAAGAGGAAGATATGTTTGAATTCTTTTAATTGTGAGACGGAACTGTCATCTCTGTCTTGTCATGGAGCACAGTTTAAACTTTTGAAAAAGAGACAAATGTTTGTTTGCAGTGTTTGAATAAAGTTCCTGTCTCTCTACAACCTCCTGTGTTTCTGTGCAAATCTGTGACCCAAGCATGACAATATAAAAATAACCATATAAACATATGGTTTCTACTTCACAGATTTTTCCTTTCGCGGGGGGTTCTGGAACGCAACCCCCACAATTGAGGAGGGATTACTGTATTTTATAAGTAGTATAAAAATCCCTTCTCTGTCTATAGCTTTCTCTGCTACAATTCCAAAGTTACAAATAAATGTAATACTAATTTTACATTCAGAAAAAAATAGTTGCTGCCTTGCCTGAACAATAAGAAACAAGATATGTCTGACACAAATTATTATAACTTCATTAGTGCAAATTGCCACTGAAATGCTTCATAAACAACTGATGTATCAATAAATCATTATAATTCTTATTCTTCTATCCACATATATTGTTCTCTAGATAATGTGATTTGCTCCTACAACACAAAGGTGTGCATGTTGGGATAACTTCTAGGTCTAAACTGACCTTGTGAATTTCCCATTGGGATTAATAAAGTATCTATCTATCTATCTATCTATCTATCTATCTATCTATCTATCTATCTATCTATCTATCTATCTATCTATCTATCTATCTATCTATCTATCTATCTATCTATCTATCTATCTATCTATCTATCTATCTATCTATCTATCTATCTGTCTATCCATAACTGGCTGTATTGGTGTGGTGAATTCTGATTTTCAATCAGTGCTGTCAGGAAAGTCCTTAATATCCCCGACTTGGACTACGTTGGTATGAGAATGTCAGTTTTTAATGTCAGGCATATTTCATAGGCATTTTTCAATTGCAATAAGAATGTAAGGTTAAGGTTTACCACTTCATGGCCTACTAGTATCACTGGGACAAGTCATTTGTTTGTTTTTTTGTGACGAGAAGAGGACATTCAGTCCATCCATCCTAGGGTTCTCCAAAATAATGTTAAGCTGAGATCTGGAAGTACCTGAAGTCCAACCCTTCACCACACTACTGTGATTTATTCCATGTGTCTATGGTTTTTTGAATGAAGATAAAGTTTCCTAACATTTGTACAGAAGCTGCCCTTATCAAGCTTCCAACCACGTCCCTGTGTTTTTGCTGCAGAATTTATCTTTATAGTAATAACTGGTATCTACTGAACTAGTTTCTTTTTTCATAATTTGAAACACTTCAATGATTTCTCCTTTTAATTGCCATTTGATTAAACTCAAAAAGTTCATCTCTTTTAATCTCTTCTCATAGCTCTTTCCTCTCAGTCCTCTAATGAGCCTTGTTACTCTCCTCTTTGTCTAGTGCTGCTATGTCTATTTTATATTATGGAGACTAAAACTGAAAACAGTACTCCTGGTGAGCCCTCATTAGTACGTTATAAAATTCAACTATGCATAAGCTCCTTTGACTTGAGGTACTCCACACCTTGTGATATGTAACTTTACATCATGTTAGCTTTCTTTATTGCTTCTTTGCACAGTCTAGATGTAGGTACTGATGAGTCCACTATAACGCCTAGTCTTTTTCCTAACATGTTTTTCAAGTCTCAGACCTTCCATTGTGTATTCAAATCTAACATTTTTGCTTCCTATGCATAAAACCTTACATTTATTTACCTTTAATTTCATCTACCATAAATCTGCCCAAGTCTGTATGCTATCTGAGTCCCTGTACAGTGGATTCTAGATTATCTGTCCTTCCATGTAGTTTGGTATCATCAGCAAACGAATCCATCTTATTAATTATATTCTTGTCCAGGTTGTTTGCATACATTAAAAATGACCCTGATGGACAGTGCTTTTAAACACTCTTAATTCTGAAAATGTTCCCCTCACCATAACTCTGAACTTCCTCTGTTTGAGGCAATTTTGAAGTCCCTATTTTTTTCCTGACCACTAACCTTTAATTTCTATTCCAGAGGCAATACTGATCAGTATTGAAAACTTAGATAGTATCTCAACAATATCTAAAAACATCTCAAAGAATCTTCCCCTCAGCAATCCTCAGGTACAATGGAAAAGGACCTTTCAATTAGCGTCTTAGAAGAGGAGAGGAAATCAGCCATATGTAGAATTCACTCTAGCTTTATATGCACCAAGCACGCGATAATTCAAATTAAAATCTTCCATCGATTGCACTTATCTTGTTTAAAATTGTCCAAAATGTAACCTGGGCAAGATCCAAATTGCGAGTGTTGCCATCTAGTTCCAGCATCACTAGGCCACATGATTTTCTAATGCACCAAATTAATAGAATTTTGGACAAAAATCTTTAAATACTAATGAGACATCCTTGATGTCATAATCACTCCTAACCCATTAACAGCTGTCTTTGGTGTAATCCCAGGTGGTCTTAAAGTGGATAAAGACAAATTGATTGTAATAGCCTACTAACCCATAGACTTATCGTGCTTAACTGGATGAATCCCAACACGCCTTTTATAATCATTGGGTAACTGATGTTCTATATTATTTGAAATAGGAAAAAATTATTATTATAGCTTGAAGATCTGTCCAAATCTTTTTTTAAAATATAGCAAGATTTAATTTAAAAAAAATTAGACTAAGCAATCATATTGAGGGACTTTTTTTTCTCTGCTCTTAGCTCTCTTCTCGCTTAGGTGAGGGTTGAATTCTTGTTTGTTTTGTTTTTGCTCTGTTTTCTTTGTTTTTTAAATGTTCTTGTGTTTTTTTCTAGATTGATTTTGAAGTTATTGATTTTATAAGTTCTGCAATTTTTACCTGCTTGATTGTATACTATGTTACTTTCTTAAAATAAAAATAAAATTGAAAAAATAATTGCTTAATGTTAGTCAAACACTACAGGATAATCTACCTGAGTATTGGCTAGATTCAGGCCTTCTGACATTCACAAAAAATGTTCCAGTTTCAGACAGGTTTTAAATTTTATCTTCCCATATTATTTTGTACTGTTAAGTACATACTGATTAAGTTCTCTGATATTTTTACACAAGCCAAGCCCCCGACTATTCAATATTTACGATTTCAAACCCTGTATTATGGTGGTGGAACCACTTTTTTTTTTTATGTAATGCATCTTGACATTACATGTGAATGACCAATAGCTAATGATAGATGAGTACAAGGATTACTGCAAGTAAATATGAGATGTTTGGTGTGATAGGCCCCAACCTCCCTGCAACCTTGCTCTGGATAAGAACATTTGTAAAATGGGTGGATGGCAGTGAAGAAGGAAGAATCTCACTCCTGAATCATATGGACCAAAGTTTATAATCAGCGGGAGCTTCCACTGTGGCCTGCTGCCTGGCCTGGCATTCAGAGCAGCCAGTGAATTAAACTAATGGTGAAATTATATGATGTTATTACACTGGAAAACGAGCAGGCATTATTGCTTTGTAATGGGCACAAATCCTTTCGGTTTAACGTTGGAGGATTTCTTTTCTGGTTTCTGGTTGGATGGTTTCTTGTTTTTGTTCAAGTCAAGTTTTGACTTTGTGTGCGTCTCGCACTCTGACAGTTAAATAGGAGCGCTATGATGAGAGGTGCGTATGTCTGGTGCTTTTGTGATTAAAGTTATATATGAAGATTGTTTAAAAGTTTATAATATACTTTGAATTATATTTGGATGTTGCATGGGTTTTGGTATTTGTTACTGTGTATTTATTTTGTTTTGTTTTTGTTTCAAATTTTAATGAAGTGTAACCTATGGTCACATTTTTTACTTCTTTTTTTCATTTTTCCCTCAGAGTGACTGACTATGCTACACAAAATGCCTTATTTTATTTTTTTATTAATGAAACACGTATGTGAGTGGAATGATTTGTGTTTTTAAATGTACCTTTTGTTCTTGATTTCATGATAAGTTTGTTAATGAACGTGTCTTGTTTTTACTTTATTTTAATATTTTTAAAATGTGTCTCTTGCGCTCTGACAGTTAAACCTTAGCACTATGATGAGAGAGATGTTTCATAGTTTTTTGTTTACTAAATGCATTCTTTTAAAAATGCTTGACAGAATTCTGTGTCACTGAGACATTTTTTGAGTCTTTTGTCCATTTAAGGAATTCAAAATGGTCTTTTTTGACCAACACTTCAAACTTTGTGGAAGAGTATTCAGCGTTACCATCCAGACACGGACATCGGCTCGGCTGTGTAGATTCCAGACTCACAGTTGAAATAGCAAATGTAATCTATGCACTATGGATTCCACTGACAACTACTTTTTGTGGTTCAGTGCTTTTTGCACATTTGTTTTCATATACATATTATAGAATTACGTGGTTTATTTATTTATGAAGTGTCTACATTTATGAAGTGTTGTTCCACACTTTATCAGATGTTGTCTTGAGACTAATATTTAAGAGTGAAATGTATGTGTACTGTGGTGGGCTGGCACCCTGCACGGGATTGGTTCCTGCCTTGTGCCCCGTGTTGGCTGGGATTGGCTCCAGCAGACCCCCGTGACCCTGTGTTCAGATTCAGCGGGTTGGAAAATGGATGGATGGATGTATGTGTAAAAGCTGAATCTACTGTCTCCTTAATCATAAAAAATTCCAAGACAAAATGGTGTTTGTTGTTTTTTTGAGTCTGTGCCTGTACAAGAAAACTGTGTGGCCTGGGTTAGACTTGGAATTGCCAGCCAGAATAAGCTTCCCAGAACGGCCCTGGTTGTCACACATGTGCACATAGGAGGCAGCTAAAGGGCTCAAAAGGTGGTAATTCCCAGTCAGACCAGGGGGTGGCAGAGTGCACTAATCCTTTCTCTGATCTCCCCACAGACTAAATGTGGGAAAATTCCAGTTCTGCCCAGAAGATGTCACTTCCAGACTATCAGAAGAGCCCACCTCCTAATGATGTGATTTCCACATCCCAAGAAGTTGCAGCCTGAAGACCTCATTTTCAGTTCTGGTCCCAAGACCCCTTCTCTTCCTGTTTTTCAACTATATATCCGCCATGTTTCCTAACCTGTTCAGCTCTGTTTTGGGCTCTTGTCTGTAAAGACCATTTTTCTCAACTTTTGATTTGAAGCCACTTCCAATTATACGGGAGGCTGCCCCAAACCTTTTTTGTTGTGTCAAGGCTTGTTTATTTACCATAAGGTAAAATTTTAAAAGAAATTCTATTTTGTGCTAAGCATTACCAGCTTCTGCTCCAATTGTTAAAATGCATAAGCAAAGACATGCAATTTAGCTCTGCATTGTAAAGTTCTTTGGAATGGTGATACTTGTAGAAAGGGACTCTATAAAATAGTAAAATTGTAAGTAACGATAAAGATGTGCAGATATTGTATTTTGTATTCAGTATATTCACCTTATGACTGATTAAATGGAGATATTAAAGTATTTTTTCTTAGATTAATAGCTGAGCAGTTCAATCGATCCCTATAGAAAAGTAATGACTTCCTATTACAATCTTACAGGTAACTACTTTAATAAAATACTACAGTAGGTGAGTTAAAACTACGCCTCTGCTTAATCTCTGAGAAAATGGAAGTTCTAATATAGCTTGGCAATTCTGCAATACTGTTGAATTTCTTTTTTTTTCATTTAGATCTGTCCTTAGTTTTTCACATTATGAAATGTTTACTTTCCCAAGATTAGAAACATCACAGAAAATACAGCTTTTTTTTTACACTTCAACTAATTTACACATTCTTACAGCAAATAAGACTACAATATATTTTCAGACAGTTGATTTCAACTAGTTGCTATAAAATATGGCAGAAATGTTCAAACTTCACAATAATAACGGGGACAAAAGATGAGCTCCATACACTTTTTAACCCTTGTTGTTGGCTTCCACAGTTTACTTCAAAATGCAATTTTGACTTCTCTTGTAAAACCTCTACTGAAGTTCTTCAGAAGATATATTTGATCCTAAGCTGTTCCAGTCTCAAGGGAAATGACATAACCATTGCTGATAACTACCTGGTGTAGCAGACTAAGATGAGTACATCACGTCCATATCCACTCCCTGAATTGTGACCCAGTGTAGAAGCTTTTTGGTGTGGTGAAAGTCAATAATGACTTCCTTGGTTTGCTGGTATTGAGTTGCAGACAATTCTTTATGCAAACAAACAAAGTTCTTTAGCTGACTCCTATACTTTGTGCCATCCCCCTTGTCAATTCAACCCGTTAGAGGGGAATCTTTGGGGAACTTCTGTGGGTAATATGGTGTTATATTTATAGCCCAGGGTATACAGGGTGAACAAAAAGATGACAGGACTGTTCCTTGTTGTGCTCCAGTTTTGCTCACATCCACATCAAAGACAGTCTTTAAGTCTCACAAACTGCATCTGCAGTAGATAACAGTCCATTATTCATGACGCCAAAGGTACCATCTGTCTGCTTATCCTGAGCTTACCTCCTAACAGGGATGGCTAGTTGGTATTGAAGAAAGCTAAAATGGCTCTGAGGCTAAGGATCTGCACTGGCAATCGGAAGGTTGCCGGTTCGAATCCTGTAAATGCCAATAGAGACTCTGCTCTGTTGGGCCCTTAAGCAAGGCCCTTAACCTGCAATTGCTGAGCGCTTTGAGTAGTGAGAAAAGCGCTATACAAATGCAAAGAATTATTATTATTATAATCCTCACAGTGCTGTCAGCTTTGTCCAAATGGAAATAAAACTTGTGGAGGAGACAGATAATTGCGTCATCTAGTCCAATTTTTGTCAGATGAAGTGGTCTTTCAAAAGAGAACTCGTATAGTCCTGGACCAGCCCCTAAAATGTCTTCATGATGTGGAATATAAGTGCCATTAGCCTTGCATCACTACATGAAAAGGTGCCTGCTTTATTTGGAACTAGAAAAATATTGAATGTTCACCACAGACTGAGCAGGTAGCAGAGGATATCACAAAACTGATCAGCAGTCACCTTAAATATTAAAGGGTTCACTCCATTTGGTCTGTGACTTTTCCTGAGTGCAGCCTCCTCAGTTGTCTCCTCACATGGCCCGCAGTCATACTCTGCCCATAGATGACAGATGATAACAAGATAGATGAAGAAGAGGAATACATTTGGCAATATATTTGTTCCATAAGAAATTTAAATGTAACGCACAGACAAAATTGTCAAAAATCCAGTTTATACTAAAAAATCAAAATAGTTTTAAAAGAATGATCCAGTTGGAGCCATTATATAAATAACAGTGCAATGATATTTGAATCATAGTAGTTTTGAATAGGACATAGCTGACATCTTAGTAAGGTATAGAAACCAGTGAAAGACCATAACAAGGGAAATCTGAAATATTATGTTAGCCAAAAAAATATACCATGCTGTGCTCTTGACAGGCACCAGTATTATCATACTGCAAACCAGCATCTTCAACCTCTTTGATGTGGAACCCAAATGTTCTTTTATTGTTTTTCTCCTATTTGCCAACAACACGATACGCTGATGAATAAGGAGGTGAAATTTATGATTAGATTCAATAGTTAATCAGAAAGGAGAAAGAAAAAGTCAATGTACCTATTTATGTGTGATTTTAATGCTGTAGCTGAAGAAGGAAGAGAAAATCTGGGAAGAGAAGAGAAACAGTGGGAGCTTTGGGGCTAAGTAAGAGAAATGGAAATACATAACTACTCATTGACCATTGCAGAACAGACCACAATACTTTAAAACGTTGTCATGCGTGCATGTCCAAGGGTCACCTTCTGGGCTTATCTGAGGTAAAGTGCTACCACTCCTGGAAACCAGGGGGTGCGATTGCTAACTCTTGTATCTCTCTTATCACCAACAGCTCATAGAAGAACCCTCACAGAGGCAACTGTCTATGCACTTTCAAGTCTAGGTGCTATAAAAGCAGGGAGCTCCCGAAAAGTGGGGTCTTATTCATGACAAAAGTGCAGCAGCTTACAGAACTCTGATTCTGTGACTAGACCTCTTTCCAGAGCCTATCGTTCTGAAGTTTATGGCTAAAACTTTACTATTGTTAATCCTTGCACTATCACATGCCTGTTATTTTCAGGTTTTTCTTTCCTTTCAAGTAAGCAGGGGTGGCCTGGCTGGCACCCCAATGTTCTGTTTGAGTACTTTCCTTTGTCACAAAGATGAGTCACAGACATCATGAAGGTTTGGGACAGCCACCCCTATATTGTTTCTAGGCTGCAAAATTGAAATACAGTAGAATCGAACAGAGATCTTCACAGGTTTGAGTCCAAAATAGCACTGATAGTATGGAGGTAAGATGGCGGCTTTAAAGAATGGTAAAGGAAATGATGTCATGGGAGCCAGAGCTGGATGTGACATCATCAGAACCGGAAGTGATATCATCATTGGCGCCAAGCCGCAAAGTGACGTCGTTGGGACCAGAAGTGACATCATCAGTGGCACCAGGAATCTGCAGGATTTCCCGTGAATGGTCTGCAAGAGATTGAGAGAGACAGTCAGCGCACCCCGCCATCCCCTGGTCTGACATGGAATTACTATCGTTTAGGCCCTTCAGCTGTCTCCCAGTCAGACGTGTGTGACACGTTTCTTCCACTGATGACATTGTATACTTTAAAAGTGAAGCACATTAAATCCTATTTCGATGGCAATTGCTAATAAGAAGAGGATATTGGTATTAGTCTTTTCTTTATTTGCTCTCTAAGAAACAGTGCCTTTAGCAAAGCAATGACTTGGTAAAAACATCACAGTGTATACTTCACCAAAGTAGGAATCTGATACAAGCAGGAAGATGTTTATAAGAACATGGAAGTGGAATATTGTTGCTGTTATTTTTTCTCTTTTAAGCACGCTGTAAGAGCCAATCTTAGAAAGTTAATGTTTTAAGTTAAACTCATATTAGAGTTTGCTTAATTTGAATAGAATATAATTTTCTCTCATAACTATAGATAATGGTATATTCTAACTATTTCTTGTCCACCTGACCATAGATTAGTCTCAGTTAGTGACCTGCCTTGCTGTAGGTAAAGCATGGAAGGAACATGGTTTCAAACCGTGCCTTAACGTGCTCAGTTGTATGTGCAGAGCCATATGTTTAGAACGTACTGAATGTGAAGTAAAGCATAGAGAAATAGCTCATCCTTAAGTATAGAAACAATTGAAGTTTAACAAGAAAAAACATTTTTCCTTTTTTTGCCTTTTATTCTACATGTGTAACAACTTTTCTCTATCCTTGTGTGGACTGTTTGCTTTGAATTTTCGCTAAATGTTTTTAAAAAGTACCTTTTTTGGACTGAGAGATTTCTTTAGGCATGTGTCTTGATCCTTTCTTACTTACCAGCAGCTACACATGCCTTAATGACAAATATAAGGAAATGTTGGATTATCTGATATGGAATTTTTACTTTAACTGTGAAGCTTACACGGTAACACCCATTTTTGATGCTAATCATTAGGCAGCCGGTGATGTTGTTTATGAGTGGAAAATGATCTGTTAGTTATTAATTTTAAGTAATCTCTTGCCTCTTACATTTTTTTAGCAAGATTAAAACCCTACCCGACATCTTTAAAATGAATAAAGATATCCATCCATCCATCCATTTTCCAACCCGCTGAATCCGAACACAGGGTCACGGGGGTCTGCGGGAGCCAATCCTGAATAAAGATATATCAACAGAAAAACATTTTTGAATAAATTTAAACAGGAGTAATATACAGAATTCAATAATCCTAGGAGTTCACCTGATTTTTGTATTAGTTCATTTTAAGAAAGTAGTGTATGCTAATCTAAAATAGCTTAATACATTTATTCCCTCTCGGAGTATCCAGAAAATATCCTTACACATTTCAAGAGGTTCCGGCTGTGGTCAAGAAGAGTATAAAGGGAGTCTGGGAGCTTTAGGTCATCAAATAATAATGTAATGGTGCATGCTTTAGGAGCTGTAGAATAACATACTGTAGTTCTCACTCCCATCTGATGAGAATACTGGGATAGGATTTCACAATATGATTATAGAAAGATTAGGTGGGAGTGTAAAAACTGCTATCAGTGAGCCATATTAAAATATATTTTGAAAGTAATGCACCATAAATAGTATATATTATTACCATGTACTGTGCACTTAAATGTGTCCACAATACCTCTGTGAATACTACTGGCTTGTAACTAAAAGCTGCAATTTTACATTTGCTTAGAATTAAATAAAATTCTGGAGGGTGTCTGTAATTTTTAATGGCATAAAATCTGTTTGTTTTCATCATGGTTTATGATCTTTAAAATTAAAAATGATAACAGCACAAATGTCTTCAATTTATAGGCATACCTAGGGCTGATAAAATAACTATATTTGTCTTATTCCTTTGGAAAGTATGAATATGGAAATATTCAAATCAGCATTATTAAATTTGTCCTCGATTCCCTAAAACAACAGAGAACATTTTTAATTAAGACTCAATTATAAATTCATTAATGCATAGGGTATTGTTATCATATTGCATACAATAAAAACAAGAACCTTACTGGAAAGAATAACCATGCAATGTGTGTGATGTTGTTTGATTTTTTAGTCACAGATAGAAGTAACACTGGTTATGTGTTTAATTGAATATTAATGTATACATTATGGAAATGTGTCATGTTCTGTGAAAATCATGTTTTTCATCAAACTTATATTTAAAATTGCAGTTGTAGTTCCTCCGGCTAAAGGTTTGCAGAGTGGCAAAAAGTTCAAGAGAGGCCTTAATGCAAACTCTGTCTGCAAAAACTCTGATCTCTGCTTCGTCTAACTAGCACTAGTTACAGTATGCGTATGTCTGTTTATGCTTTTCAGTGGAGAGGTTCTCTGCTTTTCAGCTAAAGAATTAAGCTTTTGCAGTTAATTACATCCAGGGTGAGGCTAATAAACTTGTGAGGAGTTTATTTTTGTTTAATTTTACTCTTAATTCTTTTTGACAGCACTGGCTGTGACAAGCACAATGCATGAACAGATGGATTGTCTTCCCTGGGTGTAGATAAGTTTGAATGGATTGCACTTGCTGTCACTTGGACGTCACCTGTTAACAAATATATATATATATATATATATATATATATATATATATATACATATATATATATATATATATATATATAAAGCCCTCACTGACTCACTGACTGACTGACTGACTGACTCATCACTAATTCTCCAACTTCCCGTGTAGGTAGAAGGCTGAAATTTGGCAGGCTCATTCCTTACAGCTTACTTACAAAAGTTAGGCAGGTTTTATTTCGAAATTCTATGCGTAATGGTCATAACTGGAACCTGTTTGACTGACTCACTCATCACTAATTCTCCAACTTCCCGTGTAGGTAGAAGTCTGAAATTTGGCAGGCTCATTCCTTACAGCTTACTTACAAAAGTTAGGCAGGTTTTATTTCGAAATTCTACGCGTAATGGTCATAACTGGAACCTGTTTGACTGACTCACTCATCACTAATTCTACAACTTCCCGTGTAGGTAGAAGTCTGAAATTTGGCAGGCTCATTCCTTACAGCTTACTTACAAAAGTTAGGCAGGTTTTATTTCGAAATTCTACGCGTAATGGTCATAACTGGAACCTGTTTGACTGACTCATTCATCACTAATTCTCCAACTTCCCGTGTAGGTAGAAGGCTGAAATTTGGCAGGCTCATTCCTTACAGCTTACTTACAAAAGTTAGGCAGGTTTCATTTCGAAATTCTACGTGTAATGGTCATAACTAGAACCTGTTTTTTGTCCATATACTCTAATGGAGGAGGCGGAGTCAGGTATCGCGTCATCACGTATTACGCCTCCTACGTAATCACGTGAACTGAAAACGAGGAAGAGATTTACAGTACAAGTCAAACGCGGGAACGCTTATTGTCAATATCTTTACAGTTCTTTTTAAGACTTAATTTAAAAAGGTTGTCTTTTCTTCTTAATAAAAATTTAAAAGCAGGACTTTAAAAGCAGCGCTCACTTCACTCCCTTACGGGAATCGAACCTCGGACGTCAGCGCTACAGGCTAAGCCCCTAAAATTGCGCCACGGCGTGTGGTTCGTTTATTTGACAGCATGTAGATCGGGGTAATTACATTCACGGCATTCGTAGTCTGATTCACAATCTGATTGTATGGGTGGTTACCTACCAGGTAACGCTTATGGTTAGCCAGCAAGTCATCTCGAAGTGATCACTCGAGTGAACGCAGCTTCACAAAAAAACAGATCCTTAACAAACTGTTATTGGTATATTTTCCCTCAATTTTAAAAGGTTTTCTTTTCTTCTTAATAAAAATTTAAAAGCAGTACTTCGCCGGTGCGAAGCGCGGGGATTTGAGCGACTGACGCATACCGACATATTCATGAGTGCAGGTACTTCGGAAAGAAAGCACCGTGTAAACCTAAAGTTTAAATTAAGTTCATAGACCTACAAAAGTTTGCCATTGATTTGAGGCAAGATTGCTTTTCTCATGTACAACTATACGTTGCATTCTTAACAGTAAGCTTGCACAGCTTGGTCATATTACAACCTGAGTGCTGAACTGACAACGTCGTATACAAACAGAACTATAACAATCGTAATAAACAAACAAAAAAAAAAAGTGAAGAACCCTTGGATTTAATAAAAAGGCTCTTTCCTTGGAGAAGCAAGGAAAAACGAAGACCTTATATGGCGTTCGTTTATAAAACAGTGGAAAAGCTATGTTAAGGCTGCTTCACAAAAAAACAGATCCTTAACAAATTGCTATTGGGATATTTTCCCTCAATTTAAAAAGCTTTTCTTCTTAATAAAAATTTAAAAGCAGTACTTCGCGGGGATTTACATATATATATATATATATATATATATATATAGAGAGAGAGAGAGAGAGAGAGAGAGAGAGAGATATAGATATATATATATATATATAGATTTAGATATATATAGATATACATATATAGATATAGATATATATAGATATAGATATATATATATTTATGTATGTATGTCTATATATATATATATATTTAAGCTTATAAGTACTGCCTTACTTCTCTTTAAGAAAGGAAGATGTAATGATACTTGATTTAAACGATTCCATGTCTTGGTGGGTTTGCGTAGCTTATTGTCAATATCTTTACACCTGTTTTTAAGACTTATTGACTGAAATGGGCTTTCACGAAAAAAGTTAGGGCTTTGCTACAGGATACACCCTCCACAAGTTAAGCAAGTAAAAATACAAGTGTATATTTCTGTTTTATTTAAACCTTTTAAGTTTGTAAGCATAGCCCCATTTGGCTGTTGTAGTTTTTTTTTTCTTTCTTCAGTAATATTTAATCTCCTTAAAGAAAAAGAACATATGCATTTTACTTTTTTTGTATCTCTTTAGTAATATTTTAGTGTAAAAGGATAACCAGTATTTAAACCTTTTATGTTACTTTATAAAGTTATTTTACACAATGTTGAAAAATTAATAAGAAAGCTACATAATTTGGCAGCTGCTGCTTTAATTTTCAATGAAATGAAAAAAGCTCTCCAACAGAAAACCTCAATGAAGAAGAAACAGTTTGCAAATATATATATATGTGTATATATATATATATATTATATATAAATATATATATGTGTATATATATATATATATATTATATATATATGTGTATATATATATATATATGTTATATATATGTATAAATATATATATATTATATATATATATATATATATGTGTATATATATATATATTATATATATAATATATATGTGTATATATATATATATTATATATATATGTGTATATATATATATATTATATATATATGTGTGTATATATATATATATATATATACTAGCAAAATACCCGCGCTTCGCAGCGGAGAAGTAATGTGTTAAAGAGGTTATGAAAAAAAAAGGAAACATTTTAAAAATAACGTAACATGATTGTCAATGTAATTGTGTTGTCATTGTTATGAGTGTTGCTGTCTTTTATATATATAATATGCACACACACACACATAAACATATATATACATAAACATATATATATAAATATCTACATATACACATATCTACATATACATACGTATATACACATCCACATAAACATATATATACATATACAAATTTACATATCTACATATATATATATATATAGACATAGATATATACATACATACATTCACATATATATATATATATATATATATATACTGTATATATACATATCTACTTATTGGCTCCTGCATTTAGGATATGGCAGGTTGGATAATGGACGGATGGACATCTGTATGCATAGCCCTATTTGCCCATTTTCGTTTTTTTTCTTTCTTCAGTAATATTTCAGCAAACCCGGAGCTTGTCAGTTCAAATCCTGGTACTGACACCACTGTGTGACCCTGAGGAAGTCACTTCACCTGCCTGTGCTGCAAAAAACAAAAGTAATGTAACAAATTGTACTTCAGATGTTGTAAGTTGGTGGAATAAAGGCATAAGTGAAATAGATAAATATGTATTATACACATAGGAACTATTCATTTATTTTCAGTTAAGTCATCTGCAGCAAACTTTTATAAATGAGGGTTTCTCCTTTTTAGATAGTGCAAACTGTTTCTTCTTCATTGACGTTTTCTCTTGGAGAGCTTTTTTCATTTCATTGAAAATGAAAGCAGCAGCTGCCAAAATATGTAGCTTTCTTATTAATTTTTCAACATTGTGTAAAATAAATGTATAAAGTAACATAAAAGGTTTAAATACTGGTTATTCTTTTACACTAAAATATTACTACACAGATACAAAAAAAGTTAAATGGATATGTTCTTTTTCTTTAAGGAGATTAAATATTACTGAAGAAAGAAAAAAAAAATTAAACAGCCAAATGGGTCTATACATACAAACTTAAAAGGTTTAAATAAAACAGAAATATATATTTTATTTTTACTTGGTTAACTTGTGGAGGGTGTATCCTGTAGCAAAGCCCTAACTGTTTTCGTGAAAGCCCGTTTCAGTCAATAAGTCTTATGTGTGTGTTTATGTATGTGTGTATATATATGTAGATATGTGTATATGTAGATATGTATATATATGTATATGTATATAAATGTTTATGTGTGTGTGTATATTATATATATAATATATATATATATATAAAAGACAGCAACACTTATAACAATGACAACACAATTACATTGACAATCATGTTACGTTATTTTTAAAATGTTTCCTTTTTTTTTCATAACCTCTTTAACACACTACTTCTCTGCTGCGAAGCGCGGGTATTTTGCTAGTATATATATATATATATATATATATATATATATATATATATATATATATATATATATATATATACATACATATACACACATACATGCAGTTTCAATAACATAGAAATCAATATAAATATTAACATCATTATCATATGAGAATATGAAGTAATATATAAGAAGCACATTTCATATAAATATAAATTATTAAACAGTAAAATCTTCTTCTGTAATTTGCTACCGTGGCAATTTGTGTGTCTGTCCAGGATTTTAAATCACCTGTAGCTCGCAAACCGTTTCACCTATTGACTTGAAATCTGGTACACATATAGTACGTCACGTCTACTATCCGCTTTATGGGTGATGATTGTATTACTCTTTTTATGTTTATTTTATTTTATTGTAGAATCAACTCCTATCTGCGCACACCAGGGCGGCCGTGGGCAGATGCGTATGGTGTATTCACTCCATGTTATCGTGCATTGCGCTGTAACTGGTATTTTGATAAAAGAATTTGAACAACATATAAGGAGCGTATAAATTATTAAACAGTAAAACATTAACATTTAAGAAGTAAAGTTAGATTAAGTACTACTGCAGTGCCCTCCGGTATACCTCATTTTTTGTTTGTCCATTACATGCTTAAATGTATACATTTTTTGGTGTACCTACCCGAGAACACGCGACATATAACCGAGCGTGGGAGAAGCATGGATTTTAAACACGCGTTGAGTTCATCTGCTGGTCTACCTCGTGGAATAACTGGTAATGTTTGAATAAAATCTACAGCGAGTAAAACGACATTACCTCCTATTTTTTTTTTTACGATCTCTGAGATGTTGCTTTTTTCGGTTCAAGGCTTCATAAGCTCTTTTATGTTCAATGTTGTACTTAATAAGTACTAATTATCCCAAACCATCATCTTTGAATGTTGCAAGACTTTCGCCTTGTATGTAGATCGGGGTAATTACATTCATTGCATTCCTAGTCTGAATCACAATCTGATTGTATGGGTGGTTACCTGGCACTGTAGGGTTGCCACCCGTCCTTTAAAATACGGAATCGTGCCGCATTTGAGAATGAAATTGCGCGTCCCGTTTTGAATCAATACTGTACGGGATTTCTCCCGTATTTTTTTTATCATTTTTTTTAAAGCAGCGTCTCATGCAAATCATCCCACACGCATTTTATGAAGATGCCTCCTTTCCTACTTTTGATTGGGTAATACTTGATGTCATCGTTAGTTTGATTGGTGTTTTTAACTGTCCAGTGAGGAGGGCGTGTCTTTTAACTACAGTCTGCAAAGTGTTGGCACTGAGATGTGGCGTCAGCGCCAGAGTTGAAGCCCCTAATGTTGCGGTCAGCAAGTCGGCTAACATCCGCCATGTGCCGTCTTTCAGTTGCGAGAAGCAGATCATAGAATGGTTGAAACTGTTGCCCCTAACGTTGCGCCACGGCGTGTGGTTCGTTTATACCTCGTGTCTTCTCATTAAACTTTTATGTCGCGAATATGTTATTGCAATCCGCACCGGGAGCGTTTCTATAAACTTAATTTAAACTTACGTTTTACACCGTGCTTTGTTTCCCTTATGAACATGCTTGTATGCTTAACTCGCTCCGTTCTCAATTGTTTAATTAATTTTTTGCTCTTCGCTGTTTGCGGCTGTTCCTCCATTTCCCCCTACTTCGTTCTTTTATCTCGCGAATATGTTATTGCAATCCTTAACGGGAGCGTTTCAATAAACTGATTGAAAATAGTTTTGCATTTACCTTTTTAGTAAAAGGCGAGCTTTTAAGCCTGAGAAATCACCACGTAAATGCACACGTTTAATTGCACATATGTTAATATGTATGGTTACACAGTATTAAAAGACAGTGAACAACGTCAGTTACCTTTGTTCCCGCATTTGATAAAAGGTGAGCTTTTAAGCCTGAGAAATCACCCCGTAAATGCACACGTTTAATTGCACATGTGTTAATATGTATGCTTACACAGTATTAAAAGACAGTCAAAAATTAACGTCATTTACCTTCGTTCCCGCGTGTGACTCGTGCTGTAAATGTCTTCCTTGTTTTTAGTTCACGTGATTACGTAGGAGGCGTGATGACGCGATACGTGACTCCGCCTCCTCCATTACAGTGTATGGACAAAAAATATGTTCCAGTTATGACCATTACGCTTTGAATTTCGAAATGAGACCTGCCTAACTTTTGTAAGTAAGCTGTAAGGAATGAGCCTGCCAAATTTCAGCCTTCCACCTACACGGGAAGTTGGAGAATTAGTGATGAGTGAGTCAGTCAGTCAGTCAGTGAGGGCTTTGCCTTTTATTATTATAGATATATATATATATGTGTATATATATATATATTATATATATATGTGTGTGTATATATATATATTATATATATAATATGTGTGTATATATATATTATATATATATATATATATACGCATATATTATATATATATGTGTATATATATATGTGTGTATATATATATAAATGTAATGAATTATTATTTATTATTATTATATAATATGTGTATATATATATATATAATATATGTGTATATATATATATATATATATATATATATATATATATATATATATATATATATATAATACATATATATATACATATATATATATATATAATATATGTGTATATGTATGTATATATATATATATATATGACAGCAACACAACACAATATATATAAAAGTTTTTTAAGTGATATGATTTTATTGAAAAATGCACTAAAAATTAAAAAAAAAAATTTTCCTTGTACTAAGATTTTGTTGTTCATATGTGACAAAAAAAAATTCTTGGTTGCCCATAAAAGAATTACTTTAATTCATTAAAATGACATTTCTAACCAGCAAATCTATGGAAAGAAAATGACACATCATAGAAAAGTTGATTAAAGTATGTTGTATAACGGTTTATAACTGGAGAAAGTTTCCAATTGTAGGAGTTTTTTTTTTTGGAATCATTAAGGAATCTATGAATTTTATTTGAATCCATTTATAAATCTTTTTTTATATATATTTTTATCCACCCTAATGCCACATAGTCAAAACATTGACTTGGTTGGGACGGTGATTAGACAGAAATGACATTAGTGACTGAGTCCAATCAAATCATTTTGACTGTTTGATGAAAAGTCCAAGACGCTAACCACTTGACCAGCACCACTAATTCATATATATGTGTACTCGATAAAAAAGTGTAATATAAGGAAATGAGAAATTTAAATTTGATATAATTAACATACAGATCGTGGCTCAAAACTGATGAAATATTTTATTGCGACCGGAGTTCAGCATGACTGCAAAGTTTGAAGGAAATCGGTTTGGTAAAAGTGTATAATAATAAAATTGCATAATAATAATAATAATAAAGAAGGTATGAAGCAGTCAAATGGTCGCCACTGCAAACTCCAAACAAGTAATAAACATTTAACAGATATGCCATTTGCTTATAGAACAGATTGTGATTTATAATTCCTGTAGGCTGTGTGTTTTGTACAACATTTTATAAAATATATTATATGTATAGATAAAGCATATCATTATTTTTAAACACAAATGTTTCTTCTTTTGAAAAACAGCAGGTTGTATTCATGAAAAAAACACTAAACTGCCTGAAAAAATGTGTTTCAATTATAGGGTCAATCTCATTAGAAATTCTGTTTTACAATCTTTTTTTTTAACTTTTATAACAGCCTTGAATGTTTTTTTAATAGAAAAGACTATGTGTCCTAGTCAGCTGACAAATCTGTAATTAATTTGTAATTAGTAAAGTCTTTTAACCTGAACGCCTCTACTCAGCAAGATAGTGTAGAAAAATTAACTTAAGAGGAAACATGTCGTCAATGTTTGGTTTGCATCCATTGAAATTGAAATCCAAATGATTTCTAGTGTAGGCCAGGAACAAATCCAGATTATCATTACTAAATGCAAGGATTTTCAATTTGCTCTTAAAAGCTTAGCCCTAGTGTAAGTTTACTTCTTTCTCTGCAATCATAATACTTGACTTTCTTTGCGTTCAAAGTATGACAGCTCTTCATCTTGCTCTGTTCAATTCACATAGACATACACATGCCTTTCTGAGTACAATTCAGATGTCATAAATTCCCTTCTGAGGGCATGAGGGAAGAAGTGATGAGTGCTGAAGGTTTTTTTGTTTAATTACACTTTGTATGGAGGTTTTATTCTTTGTTGATGGTTGTCTCAGAGAGTTCTTATTTAGCTTACCTTTAGGCAAACTGTCCTGTCTCCTCCTTAAAGATGCATATTTGCAATAAAAGGCAAACCCATAACATCCCATTTTCCCAGGTATACATTTAAGGAGAGAGTAAACTAACAAAAGGCCAATAGTACATGTGGCACTCACTACAGTTGTGTGTCAAAAGCATTTTTCATATATTACTTTTCATAAAAATCACTTTTACTCTTTTCTTACACTTTCCATAGGTACCTTAAACGTTCAGATGTTGTATAAAAGTTGTTCCTGACATGGCAGTCAAAGCAGTTTCAGTAGGTTGCGGGAATGCTTTTTGAAAATAATCACAGCCTTTCAACTTGAACCCAGTACTATCCTACGAAAGGTGTAAGTGTGCAATATAGAGAAGAGAAAATATCACCAAACTGTTGTGGCAATAATGCAGGATTGAACAGTGAGTAGACTATAGGCACTAAGTAGGATTGAACAGCTTCAATAAAATGACAGTAAATGGCAAAATTGAATTATTGTTTTGTTATTTATTGCAGATTTTCTCACTTAGAAAAATTATATAGAAAGAACAATAAAAAAACAGCTTTCCAGATAATAAAAAAGTAGCAGCAATTAGTTATCTATTTAAATAAAATGTATTATTATTATTATTATTATTATTACATTTTATTATTATTATTACATTTACATTTATTGCTTAGGAGACGCTTCGATTCAAACCTACAAAAGAGGTAAACAATCAAGTAACATTAGGTTAGGGCCTGCTTGTTCAGCAAGTGCAATAGGACAGGTAACAAAAGTTGATTGCCACATAACTCATACATTTATAATCAATAAAGAAATGACACTTAAATAGACAAGAATATAAAGTATTGCAGCTCAAAGTTTTTGTTTTTGTCTTTTCAATTAGACAGATATTCAAAAAACAGATGGGTCTTCAATTGCTTCTTAAATACAATGAGGGAGACAGCAGTACAGATGGAAGTGGGCAGCCCATTCCACCAACTCAGAAACCACACACGAAAAGAGTCTGGATTAAGACGTAATACCACGCAGAGGCAACAACACCAGATGCTGTTCCCTGGCAGACCTGAGAAGGAGCGTAGCACTTCACCAGTGTCTCTATATACTGAGGTGCTGACCCATTGACTACTCTGTGGGCAAGCATCAGGGATTTGAACTTAATGTGTACTGCCACCGGGACCCAATGAGAGGAGTGACATGCGACCGTCTTAGCTGGTTAAATACAAGACAGGCCGCTGCATTCTTGATCATCTGCAGCGGCTTGATAGCACATGCTGGTACTGCTGCCAGAAGTGAGTTGTAATACCAAAGTGAGTTGTAGCACCAAAGACCAAAGCCTGGACCAAAAGTTGCGCCGCATATTCTGTCAGAAAAGGTCTGATCTTGTGGATTTGTACAGCACAAACCTGGTTGGTGTTAGCGACAGTAAGTTATTATTATTATTATTATTATTATTATTATTATTATTATGCAGGCATCTTCTTCAGCTGAGTGAATCTTCTTCTAACTGATAAAAGGACATGTGTACAGTGAAAATCAGTAAGGTGGCACCCCAAGAGTTATCATTGGCGGATCAAGGCACACAAAAAGTGAGTTGCTTTAGGAATATGGTTGAAAACCTTGTTATGCGTGATGTATAGTAGATAAAAATAACAATGTTTTTGACTATGTCAGTTACAGTGTTCTGTCTTTTTATAACTACTTCATATGAGACCTAAAACCTATTTTGAAACTCATTCAATGTAGAATTTAATATAAATTATTCTTAATGCATTGGTCCTTCAGCCTGATATCCCTCCTGCAGTTAGATATACATACCAGAAACATGAAATCCAGAAAAAGTAAAGCAGTCAAGAAAAAGTAAGAACCTAATTTGATTTCTCCTTTTTACATACATTGTATGGAATTAATACATGTATTTCACCACTGTTTTACTGTGAAAACTAAAATGATATTTTTATTTTCTCTACATTTCATACATCGAGGAAGTTCGGTTTCTATAAAAAAGTCAACATAAGGTTTCCAACAGAGAAATACATTTTGAAATACCTAAAACATGTTTTGTGCATAATGTATGCCCAGATATATGTGTATTTGTCTGTTCAAGATAAAAACTTTGCTGAGGATAAATGAAACATTAAATCCCAATGGAAAAATGAATTGGTTCTAAAATGACCACTGAGGGATACCATATCTAACTGACAGGAACGTAGAAATTATAATCAGTATGAAGTAATAAACTGTTGTGGTAAATAAAATATGAGACATCAGACAGACAAGGTTCTCATTTGTTTGCGATGTCCAAAACTCCTATGTTCGTTATTCTTCATCGCTGCAGTATATGCATTGTATTTCTGAATGGGCATCCACTTGTTGTCAGCTCTCATGCACACAGAAATCCACCCCATGACAAAAAACTAAATCAAACCTGTTTGATTTTACCAAAGCAAGTCGCTGACCAGTTTGAAGGACTCACTGGGCATGTCACGTTATGTAATTAGCATCAGAGGAGCAAACCACTGATTGCCTTTGAGTTTTTAAGATGATGCAACTGGAGTCTACTTCATAAATATTTTGGAAAAGTTGCATAATGTGACAGAGCCTTTATTGGCCTGGGCTTTGGCACACTTGCATATATCAGTTCTCTGCTATCCTTGTGTTATGAATACATTTTATTATTTTACAATGAGCATGTTTGACTTGTTTCTTGAAATATAGATTATTGGTATGATCCAATCAAAATTTTGTTTGTGTGCACTGTCACCAATTTTTTGAAGCATATCTCTTCATAGTTCTGGTGCCCCTGCTGACAGATACATCTCAAAACATGCTAATATTTTTCCAATTATACATAAAGATCATGTTAATAATAATAAATAATAGTAAGTTACATTTATAGAGCACCCTTCACAAACCCAAGGTCACTTTACATACAGTAAATTAAAGAACAAAATTACACAGAAGACAAAAGTTCGTCAAAGAGGAAAGTTCTGAGTTGAGATTTAAAGGTGAAGAAAGAGGAGCAATCTCGGAGAGACTGAGGAAGAGAGTTCCAGAGTTGAGGGGCTATAGCACTGAAGGACCTGCCTCCCAGGGTGGAAAGTCTGGTGCATGGGACTGTAAGGAGATTACTGTGTGAGGACCTGAGAGAGAGACAAGGAATGTATGAAGCTAGGAGCTGAGTGAGGTAGAGGGTGCAAGGTTATGTAGGGCTTTGAAGGTTAGACGAAGAATCTTGAATTTAATCCTTGATGAAACTGGTAACCAGTGAAGCTGGGAGAGAACAGAGGAGATGTGAGCAGAACGCTTTGTGTGGGTGAGGACTCTGAACTCTGAGAGTTCTGAATATACTGTAGCTTCTGTATAGATTTTGCAGGGAGGCCAATGAAGAGGGAATTACAGTGCTGGATGTTGGATTATTTACATGAATATTGTATCAAACATATGAGAATTCCCTTTTATCTTCTGTCAACAGCTTATAGTAACACATAATTTTGTTTATAGCAACACAGAGGACATACAAATGATTTAAGTCTCAATCTGGGTCTGCTTACCCAAGAAAAAAAATGAAACACATCTTCTTGTTGATGAGTCTACATCCAAAATTGATATTGCTCACATGGAATAATGACAACAAAAGTAATGTGAGAAAGATGACAGCACAAACCAAAGCCTGCAGTTCCATTGATCTTCCTTAACAATTTTGTTTCCCATGAGTGTTTGATGGGGTAGCTTTCCCACTTTCCCAACTTCAAAAGTGCTATAAAACAACAAATGTTTGTAGTTTTAATCTCTCTGTCTATAAATTCTGGTTCTCTGTTTCTCTCACTAAAGAACTCTTGTCCTAACTATCCTTTTTCCAACTGACCTTATTACCCAATTTGGTTATTTTTAGGCCAACATAATTGCCTTCTTGATAAGGTAGTAATAGTAGTAGAGAAAGTAGTATTACCACATGCTCAGAGTACAGGGAAATTTTGTATGTGTGTATTTCACGGTGGCGTGATAAACAAGAATACATTAAGATACAGTACATAGTTTCATTGCAATAAGTATTGAATTCAAACCATCTTACTTCATGTGCTCCTTATCCCAGTTTCCAAACCAGTTGTTCAGTTATGCATCCATACTCTATATACTCTATATAAAATCCAATAGTCTTTGTCTAACAGTGGCATCCAGTGACGCCACCAACATTTACATTCCTAAAACCTAAAAGTTCTTGTTATGGTCCAGGTGTGTAAAATACTTTCAGATCTACCTGTTTCCTCTCTAACTAAGCTCTTCCTATCCCAGCTGTACAACATGTTCTTATCACAGTACTTCACAGCTACTCTCTCATTGGTACCTTCCAATAATTTACTGCTTGGGCATTTAAACTGCTCTTTGGCAGTCCTCGTTTTCCCTTATTGAAATGTGAAGGAGCTCTGCATTTGCCAATATCTTCCTACAACCCTAGGTCTGTTCCACTCAGGTGTCCTTTTTCTCCTTTGCGTTCCCTTACCAGCCGAAATATACATGTATAGGGATAATATGTTATCAGTTACTAGACATTTTGCAAGATCTATTTCACCACTTAGATTATATTTTATTAATATACAATACATAATATTTGACACACAGAGAATGATATCATTTATCAAATGAAGTGTGTGCTACAAATGCATATCACCATCATCTCTTTTCTTAATTACAAAACTGCAGGTTGTCATTTAAGGTCTACATGAAGTTACCACCTAATGTGTTATGCAATGTATTATTATTTTTTTCATATTTTAGACTATATCTCAAATGTATTGATTATTGTTTTAATTGTATATTTGTGTTTTTAAGTTGATAGTATAGTATAACCGTATCGGATAGTCTTTTTAACTCTCTTGCAGTTTACGTATTATAAAGTAATGGGTCTATTTTTTATCTAAAATAAAAGTGAGATGAAAAAAATATATGAAAGGGCTAACATTAATCTTAAAATTCCATCGAGCTAATGTCATTTCTGTTTTCCAACTGTCTTCTCTTGATCGTATTCTAAAGTAGTAATTTCTTACAATTCATCAGTTCAATAATGTTGATGTCTTAGGAAATGTCAGGGGGGGTTAAAAAATGAAAACCCTAAATCTGTTATTTTGACATTTTTTGTGGTTTTGCAGATAGGGTCACTTAGTTTGGGAAAGGTGCAGCACTTACCAGAAAGTGCAATAAGTCTTTTAAATGAAGGGTAAGTGTGAATATTGACCCCTTGAGCAAGACCCATAACTTTATGTCACTGGGTGACCAATCAATGTACTTTTACCTGGTTCACCGGTCACAAAGCGCAGCATGTGCAGAGCTTCTCTTAACAAAAGATTGGGTGATTCATAGCAAGTCCTAAGCCAAAAAAATATTTGACATATTTATAAACTGTTTCAAGCACTTTAAATTACTCAATTTATTTTAATTTTATATAGTATATTATACAGCAAGCATCATCATGAGGTATATTATAAAACCAATGGAATTACAATATAGCAACTGAAATGGCAATATAAAAATTTTAAAAATTCTGAAGTTTTATTTACAATTCTACATAATTTATACTACTAATGTAAGTCTTTAAAAATACTTTAAAAAAGCTTAAGTTTTTTTGGCTGGTTTTGAAAAAGTGTTGTGTTTGGAATAAAAAAAAACTGGTCTCTTTATCACAAATGGCCAGCTCTGCTACCATAAAGGAGACTCTCGAATGTATGAGGGGCCAAACAGGCCATAAATCATATATTTCTGTGTGTAATCTATTGGTTTACGTATGAGCACTATTGGATTATGAATATTTACTATCGGTTTGCGTGCATACTTAACTGGTTTGTGTGCATACAATACTGGTTTCATTCATATGAACTATATTGGTTCATGTCCATATATTATCGGTTTGTGCGTGAACTATATCCGTTTGTATATGCATAGCAGTGGTTTGCATATGAACTATATTGATTCGCGTGTGTATATCAGTGGTTCCAGTACGTTTGTTATTGGTTTGTGAGTGAACTGCATTGGTTTTCGGTTGTATGTTATCGGTTTGCGTATGAACTATAGTGGCTTGCGTTCTGTGCCGGTCTAACGATGGATTTGTGTATGCACTGTATTGGTTTCATGCACGTCTTATACTGGTTTCATGTGGGTAACATATCGGTTTTGCGCTTGAACTCTATTGGTTGTATGTGTGTTCCATGTCGGTTTCTTGTACGAAACATACTGGTTATGCGTGCGCACCCTATTGCAACTCTGTGTATGAACTATATCGGTTCTGCATGCGAACTATATCGGTTGTTGATGTGATCTTCAGTGGAAATGAGCGGGGCAAGAAACAGAAACTCAGGGGCCGGTAGAGTCATGGAATGTAAAGACAAGTGGCTAGGAGACAGATCTGGGTTTACTTCAAATAGTGCAGTATTTTTTTCCGCACAATAGGTTTGGGAAAGGACATTGGTGGTAATTATTACTATTTAATAGAATCTGCCATTGAGTGTGTAATGAACACAAAGCTGAAGTTAAGTACGTATTTGGTCATCTTTTTATTCGCTTCCAGCTACATGCTCGCTTGCAACCCGCGACTGTACTTTTTCACACAGCTTTTGCAAACTTATTCTAAAGGCAAAATATTCTAAAATTACGACTGACGCCTTTATCTAGTATAACATTTAGTTACTACTGATTACATTTCTTATGCCCAGCGATCCCGCACCGTGCCGCCTATTCAGGTGAAGTGACATGCTCATGGTCACACAGTGTCACTATCAGGACTTTAACCGAGAAATGTAGGATTTAGAGGACAAAGCCCTTACCACAATGCCCCAATGCTTGCACATCTGCAATGTGTATATTATTTGACATAATATAATCTTGTCCAGGACAGATTCCTTTGTTAAAGTTGAGTGTAACATTTTCAACCCGTTCAAGTCCTAAATCTGGGATATTTATTCTTTCAAATAATGTATCAGTTTGCAGATTAATGTACACGCTGTATAATATTTTGCCATGCACTTAACATTGAAGAAGAAGCTGGTTTGTGAATAAGTAGCTGACTACAAGCATATGTGTAGCTAGGAGTGAATAAAAAGCCACCTGAACATGCTGGATATCTCTGGCACTGCCCTCCAGTGGTTCAAGTCCTATCTGATTGATAGGCAAGAGTTTGTTAGTCTTGGCAACAGCAGATCCAGTTCAGCGCCAGTCACACAAGGAGTTCCTCAGGGCTCTGTCCTCGGTCCTCTGCTTTTCTGTATTTATATGCTTCCCCTTGGCCATATTATCCGTAGTTATGGACTGGGTTATCATTTTTATGCAGATGATACTCAACTCTACTTCAATGTTGAAAGTGGAACTTCATCAGAGCTTTCTCAGCTCACAACCTGCCTTAGTGAAATTAAAACCTGGATGGAGCAGAACTCTTTAAAATTAAATTGCAATAAAACTGAACTCCTGCAAATTGGTACTAAAATGCAACTTAATAAAATGAGCTCCTTCCCAGTCTATCTTGGCGATGATCTCATCAAACCTGCCTCTACTGTAAAAAATCTTGGTGTCATTTTTGATTCCTCCCTCTCTTATTCCACCCCCATAAATCACATTAAGAAACTTTCTTACTTTCACCTCTGTAACATATCCCATGTTCGCTCCTTCCTCTCCTTCTCTAATGCTGAGAAACTTGTCAATGCTTTTATCACATCCCGCATCGATTATTGTAATTCCCTACTGGCAGGTGCCCCTTCTAATCTTATATCACAGCTCCATCTTATTCAAAACTCAGCTGCAAGAGTCCTTACTCGAACCAGCAGCAGTGAGCACATCACACCCATCCTGCTCCGTCTTCACTGGCTCCCTGTGTCTTACAGAATCGAATATAAAATCCTACTAATAACCTACAAAGCCTTAAATAACCTCGCGCCAAACTGCATCAGTGACCTTCTCCATCACTATGTGCCTGCCTGCCCACTAAGGTCCTCTGATTCTGGCAATCTTGTTGTACCCCACATTAATCTACACTCCATGGGTGACAGGGCCTTCAGCTGTATAGCGCCCAGACTCTGGAATGACCTACCGAAATTAATCAGGTCAGCTGACTCCACAAATTCTTTTTTAAAACAACTCAGAACTCATCTGTTCAGGATGGCTTATAGCTCTACTTGACTTTATCACCCTTCTCTAAGTTTACCTCTCTGTCAAGATGCTAATGTAACCTGTGTGTGTGTGCTATGCCATCAATTATGTTGTCTGTTTTTTTTTTCCAGAATTCACTGTCTTAATCTTCTTTATTTATTTATCTGGTTTGTACAATGCTTTATACTCTATACACTGCCGTTCTTTATTATATTCTGTAAGTGCCTTGAGCATGGGAAATAAATGGGATATAAATAAAATGTATTATTATTATTATTATTGAATGTGTACCTAACTTAAGTCCTGTGATCATTTAAGATGTTAAACGTTAATCATCACCAAGCCCTTTCACAAACATTAAGTGGCATACAAAAGTATTCAGTCCCCTTGAAAGTCATAATTTTCTCAAGAAACAACATTCCTACAGTGGAATATGGTGGTGGCAGTCTCATGCTATGGGGATGTTTTTCATGTGCTGGGTCTGAGAATCTTGTCAGAGTTGAAGGAACAATGGATGGACACAAATACTGCACAATTTTGCAAGAGAACTTGTTCCAGTCTGCTATGAAAGCTCAGGAGAAGATTCATCTTTCAACATGATAATGACCCGAAGCATTAGGCCAGTGTGACACTGGGATAGCTCAAAAACAGAAAGGTGAATGTTTAGGAGTGGCCAAGTCAAAGCCCTAAGCTTAACCCTGTTGAGAATCTGTGGCACTGTTTGAAAACTGCTGTTCAGAGATGCCATCTCACCAACATAGAGGGTCTCTAGAAATCCTGCCAAGAAGAAAGGGGCAGAATCACTCCTGAGCAACGTGCAGAACTGGGGCCTACTTACAAAAGAACGAAGGCTGTTATGGCAGCAAAAGGGTTCTTGACAAAGTATGAATGTGTTGGGCTTGAATACTTAATGTAAACACCAACTTTGGAGTTTTTCTTCTTCAGTTAAATATCTACAGAAAATGGTTTATTTAGACTTTGGAAATGTATTGTTACTGCACAAGAGTTCACATTAAAAAGAATGAATGAATAAACGTGGAAAAATCTTTTGTCATACAGAAAATTAGGATGACTTTTAAAGTGATTGAATACTTTTGCATGTCACTGTATGTTTCTGAAAGGGCTTGGTGGTTATTATTTTTAACAGTATTTTCCCGTAATTCTGAAATATTCACGGGGCTGACGTTAGGTGCACATTCTGCTGGCTTTTTATTCAATCCTAGCTACATCCAGTATATGCTTGCAGTCAGCTACTTATTCATACAGCTTTTGCACACCAGCTTCTTATTCTATTTTAACAGTATGGCAAAATATTCTACAGCATGTACATTAATCAGAATCATTACAAACTGATCAATTATTTGAAAAAATAAATATTCCACATTTTGGTTCTGCACAGGTCAAAAATGTTAAACACAACTTTAATTTAACAAAGGAATCTGTCTTGTCACAAAACTGTGAAAATGAAGGTGGCCGAACGTGATTTAACACTTTACAGTGCCCATTAAATAGCACAGTAAATCCTATTTATCAGATATTGGAGTGGAAATACGCAGGTACTCGTACCTGGCAGGGCAAAACTCGGCTGCATCTTAAAAAACGCATATGCCTTGTCACAAAACTGTGAAAGGTAAGGTGGCCCAATATGATGTAACTCACATATACTGGTCCTAAATATGGAACATTTAGCTTTTCAAAGAATGGACACGATCATATCATGTCAAATAATATGCACGTTGCAGATGTGCAAGCAGTGGGGTATTGTGGTTAGGGCTTTGTCCTCTAAACCCTACATTTGTCGGTTCAAGTCCTGATAGTGACACTATGTGACCATGAGCATGTCACTTCACCTGTCTAGGCGGCACGGTGCGAGATCGCTGGGCATAAGAAATGTAACCAGTAGTAACTAAATGTTATACTGGATAAAGGCATCAGTCATAAATGTAGAATATTTTGCCTTTAGAATAAGTAACTAGTTTGCAAAAGCTGTGTGAAAAAGTATAGTCGCGGGTTGGAAGCGAGCATGTAGCTGGAAGCGAACAAAAAGACAGACCAAATACATATTTAACTTCAGCTTTGTGTTCATTACACACTCAATGGCAGATTCTATTAAATAGTAATAATTACCACCAAGTCCTTTCCCAAACCTATTGTGCGGAAAAAAATATGGCGCTGTTTAAAGTAAGCCCAGATCCGTCTCCTGTCAGCTTCTCTACACGCTCCATGACTCTACCGGTCCCTGAGTTCCTGTTTCTTGCCCCGCCCATTTCCGCTGAAGATCACATGAACAACCGATATAGTTCGCACGCAGAACTGATATAGTTCATACACAACATTGCAATAGTGTGCGTTCGCAAACCAGTATGTTTGATACGCAAAACCGATATACTGCACACATAAATCCAGCATGTTACTTTCACAAAGCCGGCATAGTACGCACACATAAAACAGGTAGAAGACTGACAAGGACTCAATGTAGTGCATACACAAAACCAATAGCATTCATATGCGAAACCGATATATTACCCACGTGAAACCAGTATAGTGCATATGAAAAACCAGTGCTATACGTAAGCAAACCAGTAGTATACGAACACAAGCCAATATAGTTGATACGCAAACCGATTGCATACGCACGCAAACCAATGCAATTCACTCACAAACCGACAGCAAACACACGTGAACCAGTAATAAAGTTCAATTCAATATAGTTCATATGCAAACCAAAAGCATACATGTACAAGCCGATAGAGTTCATGCACAAACCGATAATATACGGACACGAACCAGTGCAGTTCATATGAATGAAACCATTATTGCACATACGCAAACCAATAGTAAATATTCATAAACCAATAGTGTTCACGTCTCAACCGATAGGATACGTTTGAAAATATATGATTTATGGCTTGTTTGGCCCCTCATACGAATGGGATAGTATTTGTGTTAGTGTGTATGTGGGTGGGAGTTAAGAAAAACAATAGGATTTTTATTGGTGTCAGTTTAAAAATGGATACAATATACAGTATATGTATGTAATGAATGTGTGTGTGTTAGGGCTGTCAAAATAACCAACAAATGAAGTTCTAATTTTCTCATAACTAAATATTTAAAATGTTTTTGAACTAAGGTGAATGAATCTGAGTTTCACATATATATTTTAAGAATTTCTGAATCCCTTATTAGTAAAACAGATCTACAGTGTTTGGTGATGAACATGATGGAGCACCATTCCATAAGGCAAAAGTGATAACTAAGTGGCTTGGGAAACAAAACATTTAAATTTTGAGTCCATGGCCAGGAAACTCCCTAGACTTTAATCCCATTGAGAACTTGTGGTCAATCCTCAAGAGGCGGGTGGACAAACAAAAACCCACAAATTCTAACAAACTCCATGCATTGATTATGCAAGAATAGGCTGCCATCAGTCAGGATTTGGCCCAGAAGTTGACTGACAGCATGCCAGGGCGAATTACAGATGTCTTGAAAAAGAAGGGTCAACACTGCAAATATTGACTCCTTTCATAAACTTAATGCAATAGTAAATAAAAGCCTTTGAAACGAAATGCTTGTAATTATAATTGAGTATACCATAGAAACATCTGACAGAAACTCTAAAAACACTGGATCAGCAAACGTTGTGAAAACCAATACTTGTGTCATTCTCAAAACTTTTGGTCATGACTTTAAAGCTTGTCTGCTAATAACTATGCTAGACTATCAGGATTGGAGTAGACATTCCAGGATGTATTTCCTCCACTTGCAACACTACGTAAGTAGAACATTTTACAGTATGTAATGTTGTTGAAACCATGTGGCACAACATTGAGGAAAGAATAAATCCATGATGCTGAACATTCCATTATCAGAGATGTATGATTTTCTTTTTTTTAACAGTACAGTGGAACCTTGGTTCACGGCCATAATTCGTTCCAAAACTCTGGTCGTAACCTGATTTGGACGTGAACCGAAGTAATTTCTCCCATAGGATTGTATGTAAATACAATTTCCAGACCGTACGAACTGTATGTAAATATATTTTTTTAAAGATTTTTAAGCACAAATATAGTTAACTATATCATAGAATGTACATCGTAATAGTAAACTAAATGTTAAAACATTGAATAACACTGAGAAAACCTTGAACAACAGAGAAAACTAACACTGCAAGAGTTTGCACTATAGCGCTACGAACCGCTCGCTAAAAACACTTTTTTTTAATGAGTTTTAAGCACAGGGAAAAATAAACATTTGAAAAATCTGTAATTTAATAAACCACCAAGAAAAGTAACAATGCAACAATGCATGCTACGAACCAATTGCTATAAACAGAAGTGAAGTGGAGGATAAAATCCAATAGAAAAAAGTCTTCATTAAATACAACAAGGTTAAAACAATGCTACAATCTGTCTCTTTAAAAACAAGCCCTTATTCGGCCAGCCCTCTCTCTTGCTCACTCTCTCTCTCTCTCGTGCACGCATCTGTGTGTGTGTCTCTCTCGCACGTGCTTGCGCGTGTGTGTGTCTCTCTCTCGCTCACTGCACAGGGAATGCACAGGGAGAAACTGAACACGTGTGGAAATCATCGGCGCGCACAAACCGAAAGGGAAACTGACTTGTTCGTATACCGAGTGTGTGGTCGTGAAAAAATGCAGAAGTTTGGCGAACTTTTTGGTCGTAAACCAATTTGTACGTGTTCAGAGACATTCATGAATTGAGGTTCCACTGTACTTTAAATGTGTGAGCAGTTTTGTTTTTGATAGTGAAGCATGCAAGTGTTTTTTTGCTGTATCGTTTCGTTTTATTAGTTTGTCAATGTTACTACTCATGATTGGAGTTGTAATCATTATATTTACAATAACAGAGTAAATGTTATGATCACTGGCGTTGTACACAGTAAGCAAGAAACATTGCATTTTATAAATAGCTACACTGTTCATGTTATGCCTGAAAGAGAATGACGGTCATTGTTTTCCCAGTGACTAGCCAGTGATTGCTTGTACAGCATGTATTAAGGATGTGATGCTGTGTGCTACTGCTTTGATAGAACAATTCACATTTACTGCCAAGTATTTATTGTTTTAGTTGCAATGAGAATGAGGAGTTTGTTAAATATTTGCTTTGCAGGCCATGTTGACTCTTTTGAGAATGTGGTTACTGTGTGGTTACAAGCCATCTTGGCTTGTAGATTTGCACTGTGGTAACTGCTGGTAGCTCATTGCAAATCCACAACATCTCGATTACAACGACCTTCAAAAGCAATCTCTTCTCTGCCTGAGCTAATTGAGTACTCCTGGCCTTGGTTTAGTGGATGTTGCTTCTGGACACTACAAGAGGAGCACTGCCCGGTGACATCAACTGAGCTTTCTACTCAGTACACGCTGCCCTGCCACAGCAACACACCACGTGTGTCGAGCAGTGTGGTCAAGTGACTTAGGAAAATAATAGGCAAATTATGTGTTGCTGGGTTTAGTAGTGACAGAATGATAAATCCAGGAAAAGCCTCTAAGAAGGTCTGGTGGCAACTTGCAAATAGGGACTAAAACCCAATGTCTTATGGTTGAGCTACAAGGGTTTGTTTCACTTACCTGTCCCTTCTTGACCAGGTTTGAGTGCCTGTATATCCAAGTAGCTCATAATGAGCATGTTGGAAAGCACAAAAAGCACAATACCTATTAAGGGTATTTGATACATGAGTAAATTAATGTACCTATGCTTTAATTGTAAAATATTATAATAATAATCACAATAAACTCTAATAATTGTATTATAGTTACACATTTGTAAGGTGCATTTGGACAACCTTTACTTTATAAAGGTAAATATAAAATAACTTATAGCTGTTGTTTCAAGGAGATCCCTTACAAGACCTGAAGATGTTGCCCTATGGCTATTTCAACAAGTGCTAAAACTCTAATGTACCAAAGAATTGTACTTAAAATACCATGTGCGAAAACACACATTCTGTTTTTTTCATTTTTGTCCTACTGCTTGTTTGTCATTAAATTTTATTGTTGTCCCTTTAAAGCAATAATAGAAAGAAAAAAATCTTTTATCAATAATACAAAAATTGTATCTATTATCTAACCTGTTTATCCCATTCAGAGTAGCAGGGAATGCCTTCCTATTCTTAATGCAGTTAAACTGTTATGACACCCCCTCTACACTTTCCTGTTCACTGCCCTGGAGTTAAGATATGTATGACAGCTAATCCAGAAGGAATAAACTGCTGCAATAAATATGTGTAAAAGTAGAGAGAGATCTATGCAGAAAAGCTTTTATGGGGATGCATGTATTCTGCAGAGCCATGTAGCTGGGTGTACTGATAAACAGATATTTTGGAACATACTGTACAAGTACTTTTTAAAGATGGTGCTATGGGCATTATAGTCACACATCAATTAATTGGATTTTGGTTACCTGCATTCTTTATAAGAAGATTTGCAAGATATCTTATAAGGAGAAGATATCTGGCTGATGAGGAAAAGGTTAAACAGAGACTTGGAGCAAAGGTGCAGTAAATATCTAGGGACTTTATTAACCTCCTTAGCATCATGTTTACCCGTGGAAAAACAAGCCAAAAATGTTATTTTATTTTTAACAAGAAAGAATGTAATACAGAGACATGTTAATAGTAAAACATCAACATAAATAAAGTAAGAAAGGTATGTCTTGTGTCCACTGCTCTACTGATGCAGATTCAGTACATGTCCTACATGTGATATATTTTTTAACACTCACAAACACAAAGCTGGACGTTGCCTTTGGACAGTAGAAGCAATGTGAATTTGCACACTTTTCTTATAATATGTTTTTTGTTGTTTGTGCATGAGAACATAGAATGTCAATACCCAATCCACATAATCAATATTGTCCATTCTGTGTTTGTAGGCTACCCCACCTCAAAGGTTAGTGACTTCTGCATTTCTCTTGACATGAATATTGACAGTTGCAGCAAAGTGAACAGTGCTTAGATGGCTAACATCTTTTTTATCCTTCACAATAATTTTGTATTTTTGCCACACTGGAGCATCAAGCGACCAAATTCACCAGACACATCATGGCGATTCTGTCATACAGTGCCATTTTCCATGTCAATATGTGATAACCAATTCACATTGTAATCAGCATTGCTTGATTCAGCTAATGATTTATTTTCTTTTGATCTAAAACAGGCTTTAATCTTTTCTCAAATACACCATTTTGTGTTTAGTTTGAAGGCTCCGACCCACTCATGAATACTGATAAGTTACCATAGAGTAGAAAAACAGTTTTTGCAGCATGATGTTATTTTATCCACTAGATGGCAGCAGGATACTGTATCAAACATTATTTGGGCCTAATGCTTTACAAGAGACACTTGGGGTTAACCATTTTTACATAGAATTCTGAACCAGAGTGATGCTCAGGTTTGGCACCAAGAAGGTTAATGAAGTTGAGAAGAGCATAATTTAATAATAATTGGAAACAAATATTAAAGTAAACCCCTTGAAAAAGTCTCAGAAAATTCTCATTTAAATTTGTGGCTCCTATTCACTGAAAATGTCTTTCTAGATTTGCTTGTGAGGATCCATTTGTGTTAACATTCATATCAAAACAAGATTGTTTAAATTACTAATTCTCCACTTACAAGTTTTTCATAGTTCTTACTATTGAAAGTGATGACACGGTAATGTCACTACCATACTGTGTGATATTTTTTGATTTTTGTTTCACCTAATTTCCCTACAGCAATTAACATAATTTACAAAAACAGAGTTAAAATGTCTTGTCTGTGATTGGAATGACCACATCAGATATCCAGACCCTTTATTCCTCTATATCTCTTCTTTCAGTAACCCAAATATATAAATAAATGTAATAAATTCACATATTTAAGTGGAGATTGTTGATAACGTTTGTTGATTTTGGAAGGGAAAAAGGTGGTAGCTCCAGCGCTATGGGAAGAGCAGACTTTTTGTTCTGCCCAAGTGTAGGAGTAAACAGGTGGGTGTCACACACGTCCATGGGGGGGACAGCTTAAGGGCTTTGGTGATGGTAGTTAACCACTGAACCAGAGGTTGGCACTATACTAATGCCTTCTCTTCTCCTCCCTCTTTAGAACGTGAGATTCACATCTACCTCATCTCTGATATTACTTCTGTGTCCATCCGTCTGGACGCTTCCCTTCCTGCCACTTGAACTGATAACTCAAAAGTCAGCCATCTTGAGTCTGGTCTGTTATGAACTCACATCTGTTAAGGCATTTCCACAATTGCTGTGTGTTTTGTTTTGCTTTGAGTCTTTCAGTTATACAAAATCACCAAGGTGGTGCCCAACTCTTTATCGTTGTCTGTATCCTATTTTACACAGGAAATCAAAATGGAGTTGGGAGCTTTAGCATTAGTATTGCTTTTTTCTAGAGAGAATGAATCAGAAAAATGAGTGATAGAAGCTCCTCCATTACAAGAGTGTGGGGAGATACATGTCAAACTAAGTGGAGGCTGGAGTGGAAAACATTGCAACTGGTGGAAAACTGAGGAGGACCTTGGTTTGACATGCATATGAATGCTAAGAGTGGAACATTTACCACATCTACCACATTGCTCAGAGTCAAGTCTTTTTTTCTCTTTTATGAATATATTTTTGTTTGTTAGCATTAATCATTTTACTTTAAGTGGAGGGACATTGTTTCATGTGTCAACATTTACAAGCAGCATCACAGGCCTGCAACAGTAAAAGCAGAAAAAACATGGGGTTGTATTCATTAAGTGAACTTTCAAATTGAACAATGTCTTTCAAGCAGTTTATGTGGTTGCTCATTTCCAAAGTCTGTGTTAATGTTAAATGTAGAAATGGTGTGGATGAGAAGAATCAATTCATTTACGTTAACTGTTTTTGACATCATGGTCAGCTTTCTCTTGTTCAAATGCTCAGTTTACAGTGAAAAAGGCCTAAGCAGTTTGATTGTAGTTCAAGGGTTTGGTATTCAATTTATTCAAAAGCTTGTAACACCTGGAAGTTTACCTGATACAGTTACGAGCTTGTTATACAGTTATAGTCAAATATGAGAAGGAGAATTTTAGATGGCTGTTGTATGAGCTAATTGTAGTTTTAATTTAGCTTGGCATACATAAACAGATTTACAATAACAAGCCTTTAAGGATGATGTCTGTTGTGATGTAAGATTTTGCATATAAATTAATAAATATTTTGTATGTCTTTATTTGTAATTTAGGCAAAGCAATGTTACATTAGTGAGAAGCATTCATGTTTAACCCAGGAATGGGTGTCTTTGAATTTTACGACAGAGTTGGGGGAGGATGTGCCTTAAACCAGTTTGGCGAGTGTTTCTCTGCTAAAGTCTTTCAACCCCTGCAAGAAAACCATAAAGACATATGCTCTTGGGGGTGGCAGGTTTTAAGATGTTGTATTCCCCCATTGGTCTGAAGTATTGCTGTTTGGAATTGGCTTGGATCAGAAGCTTTTAAGTGCCATGATGTCCTATTGGCTCTAGGGGTTGGACAGAGAATCTATAAATCTGCTTGCTCAACCACATTCTCTCTCTCTTACTAACCTCTGATGATGAAGACCAAACTGATGAACTGAAAAGACAACACAATGGAGACCACAGCTTGGCAGCCATATTGGAACAGGCATACGGCCTGTTCTGAAGAAAGCTAAGCACCAATGATGCCTTAACTGCAGACATTTTAAGTAACAAGTCTGTGTGCCACCTGAAACTACAAATCAGCATTTAATCAGGTTATATGGTTACCAATATTCAAATGTACTTTGCATATTGTTATTATTTATGAATATTACCAATAATACATTATTTTATGTGTAACTTAACTCCTGCTTGTCTTTTTGCTACACCTAATTGCCTGAGGTTATAGATATAGAAGGGAAGGTGGGGATAAGTTATATACTATAATACCTTATAAACAGTGGTAAGTCTATGGGATTAGGCATTCTGACAAAGGCTACTTATTAATAATACAATAGGGGAAAGTAGAGCAATATACAACTCTACCAAGATAAAACAATGTCCAGAACTGTTTTGGTGCTGTGTGTCGTTTGACTGAAGAACTTTGCTTGGAGTGCTCTCTTTTTTCTTTTGCCTCATGGTCTTTTGTCTGTGGTGTGGTGGTATCTTCCTCAGCGCACTCTAAGGATATTTGATGTGTCATCTGCAATTTCATAGGAGAAAAGCATGCCAGATTATGTGCTGAAGTTCCTTTCTAGAAGCAATGCTACTACTCAGTATTTTCAGACTGTGCTTAGTCAATGCCATGGAGCATGGCTTAGAAGAGTGCATCTTAGATTTATTTCAGGGCATGTATTTCAGCTTCAAGGCTGAATGCAGATTAGCAGTATCTAGATGCATTTAGGCATGTAGACATTGTCAAGACGGCCTGCTGAAGTTCAAACAGAGAATCAGAATGGGAAGAAAGGTGATTTGAGTGACTTTGAATATGGCATGGTCGTTGGTGCCAGATGTGCTGGCCTGAGTATTTCAGAAACTGCTGTACTACTGGGATTTTCATGCACAACCATCTCTAGGGTTTACAGATAATGGTCAGAAAAAGGGAAAATATCCAGTGAGTGGCAGTTCTGTGTTGATGTCACAGGGTAGAGGATAATGGCCAGATGGGTTAGAGCTGATAGAAAGGCAACAATTACTCAAATAATCACTTGTTACAACTGTGGTATGCAGAAGAGCATCTTTGAATGCACAACACGTCAAACCTTGAAGCAGATGGGCTACTGTCAGCTAAGAACAGGCAACTGAGGCTACAATTCATATGAGCTCACCAAAATTGGACAATAGAAGATTGGTAAAACATTGCCTGCTCTGATGAGTCTCAATTTCTGCTGAGACATTTGGATGGTGTTGTTATAATTTGGCATCAACAACATAAAAGCATGATCCATCCTGCCTTGTATCAATGGTTCAGACTGGTGGTGGTGGTGTACTGGTGTGATGGATATTTTCTTGGCACACTTTGGGCCCCTTAGTACCAGTTGGACATTGTTTAAATGCCACAGCCTACCTGAATATTATTGTGAGTCATGTCCATCCCTTTATGACTGCAGTGTACCTATTTACTGATGGCTACTTCCAGCAGGATATGCGCCATGTCACAAGGCGCAGATCATCTCTGGTTTCTTGAACATGACAATGAGTTCTCTGTACTCAAATGGCCTCCACAGTCACCAGATCTCAATCCAATACAGCACCTTTGGGATATGGTGGAAAGGGAGATTTGCGTCATGGATGTGCACCCAACAAATCTGCAGAAACTGCGTGATGCTATCATATCGATATGGACCAAAATCCCTGATAATTATTTCCAACACCTTGTTGAATCTATTCCACCAAGAATTACGGTGGTTCTGAAGGCAAAAAGTGGTCCAACACGGTACTAGCAAGGCGTACCTAATAAAGTGGCCGGGGAATGTATGTTTAAACAGTTTGTTCTAGTGGCACAGCAGCAAGAGTTCAGACCTTGAATCTTTGGGAGCTCATGTTGATGATAGAAAAAGAGGATGGATGTTACTTACATGAAGGACTAAATGTATTTTCAGAATTGAGAAGTAGTTGACCACTATATTTAAATTTAAAATGAACTTTTTTTGGAGTTTATGTCCTACTGTACACTAGTAGAACTTACATCCTAAGAAATAACAAAGGCCTAAAATAAGCAGCAAAAAAGTTACACAATAAAATGGGTAGCATTGAATCCTGCTTTAGGCTGTCATCTTGATCTAGAATTTAGTAGTAATGAAGGATTCAATATTCTTTTTTCTCTTTGTTCAAAGAAATAAATTAGTTTTATTTACAAATATTGGTTTCAAATCTCTATTAGAAGGAAAAGTAATGCTTCATTTGGAATGCACCACATTTTATAATAATTAACTATATAATCTATTTAGTTACATTTTTGGTAAGCAATGAGTAATGTCCATCCATTCATATTCTTCCACTTATCTGGGTTCTGGTCATGGGGGCAGCATTCTAATCAAAGAAGCCCAGATGCAGTATATACTGTATATATGGTAAAAGAAGAGAACCAAACTTGAAAAGGGTTTGGGACACGTCTGTGACCCCGTATAATGTAAAGCAAATAGAGGAAATAAACTGTATTTCTGCCAAGACAAAGTAATGTCTTTTTAGCTGTGAGTCAAACAAAGAACTGACAGCAATGTCAGGGTTTGAGGTCATATGGTATCCAAGCAGGATGGGGAGGGTCCAGGAGGGCAGACAATGGAAGTGACATCAGCGGTGCAAAGGCTGTCAATCGTCCATTCTGTAAAGGGTAGAAGAAAGAAGGAATCAGACAACAGGGTCAACCCCTGGTTTGGCAGGAAAATTATCATCAGAGCCCTTATGCTGTTTCCCAAGTGCATGTGCGTGACTATATATGTCTTTCCTTTAGAGAGTTGCAAAGAAAGCCAAGATGTCAGTGAGTTTAGTTTCCTACATCTTCAGAAAGAACATGAAAATGGAGGAAACTCTGACAGGAACAGGACTGGCAGACCCAAAGCCACAACTGAATCAGAAGGCAAGTTTCTGAGAGTCAGCAGTTTCTGTGATTTGTGCCTCACAGTTCTTTTCGATTGTGTAGGAAACTGTCCTGACATTGGATACACAGTACCTAGCTCACATGTTGAAAAGCTCAGGGTTAGGAGGAGCATCCGTGATCCAGAGCAATTTGCACCTCTGCTGCCCAAATAAACCCTGCTGATCAAAGTGTTAATTTACTTACAAGTTTTTTCCAGCAGTATAAAAACTGTGGATCATCAAGAAGGTCACTAATTGTAGGAAAGTTTTGATTGTTTATTGTATTTTTAGTAGAGGGTGATCACTAATGTTCTGACATTAGGAATAAAAAAAAAACACTTGGAGAAAAAGCTGACCACAGTAAGTAACGAGAGTCCTAAGAGAAAAAGCACCCAAAGCCTGAACAAATCCTTTTTCATGTAAGTTAGAGCATCACTTAGTTACTGCATAAGTCATTAAATGTGAATAGTGAATTGCTATTCTAGTTAAGTAGCTGTTTAACTCGAAATATTTTTTAGTTTGACTAAAACTTTTTATTTTAAACAAATCCAAACTTTTTTTTTTAACATTATTTTAAAGGTAAATTTTCCTTAGTCTGCTTACCTTGAACTTGAGTATAATATAGCTTAATAAAGATAATGGAAGATTCAATTATCCCCCTATAAGTTATAGAAAATGGAATGTTCATAATCTTAACTCTGTGTGACAGTAGAATAGCCCATAGATTGAAGTTAGACAGCTAGAAAGAAACATGAACAGTCAGACAGATGGACATTAAGAGCATATAGTTTTCTATGTCTGTTGTGTAGAACAATGCATAGAACCCTAAGAAATGTAATATACATATTTAAGCAGAATATCATAAGTTCCTAATTTTCCCCTTTCGATTTTGTGTGTATTTTTTACTTTTTTCTCTATTTTTTGTGTGAACTATTTGCTTTGAATTTCACTAAAATCTTCCAAAACAAGACACCTAGACTGTGGGGGTATTTTTAGTGTGACGGGTCATACTAGTGCTGGAATATCTATCTAATAGATGAATTTGAACTATTTTGAACTATTTACTGTTGAAACCTTTGCCAGCTACACATCCACTTCTTATAATTACTGATTTTCCCTATAACTTGCCCGGTGTTGAACCCAAGTTATAGTAGTGAGCCAGCAAATAATGCAGAGATGGTAGCTGTATTAACTCTCATAAAGCCCTGAAGGTATATTACTTCCCATTACCAGTGAGGGGTTATAAAGATAAAGTGTTAAAAGTGAAAAACGTGTTGACCTATAAGGAGTACCAGCCACAAAATTATTTCTTTCAGTAAAGATGTTTTGCATTTTCATCTCAATATTAGGAGGAAAACATAAAAAAACAATACTTAACCCAATAGTTTACCCCAAAATGAGAAATGTCACTATTATTTTCTAACATACTTACATATATTAGGACATAGTTAAATTTAAACCTGTACGACTTAGTATACATTAATATTATTAAAAACTGGATCATGCTCTGTGGTGATTTAGGCATTCAGTTCACAACATGATTTTCCTGACAGTGGATTGCAATGATTCCAAATAATTTATAAAATATTGAAAAGCAATTTAACCAGAATGAAAGCTGAGCATTTCTTGTGTCAATTGACATTATTCAACATAGGAAAACAGCATGAAATCTTGAATTTTAAATGAGCTGTTCTTTTTACAAATTGCCTTTTTTCAACATTGAAAATGAAATGAAGGCAAGGAAGGGTGATATGAGGACAGTGAGTTTGAGAAGTGAAAATGTTGATAATACACTTTTTTTTTGTTATAGAAAACCATTTTAAACTGAGCTAGCAGTTATGCAAGTCAAGATTCATGCTTCAGAATTAAGTTCGGACGTTTTTCAAAACTTTTATTACTTATTTAACTTTCATGTTATATTTGTGGGCAGTTGATCCAACATTGTTACAGGTATTCAAGGTGGCTGTTTTCTCTTGGTAGAGTTCTCTACTTTCCCCTTTTGTATTGTTTATTGTGATGCCTGTGTCAGAATGCCTCAAATCCCATAGACTTAGCACTGTATATAGGGTATTGTACTTTATAACTTCTCTCCAACTTCACTTCTACATATATTACCTCAGGCAATTACATAGAGTAAAAGACAAACAGGAGTTAAATTACTCTTTAAATAATGTATTATTTATAATGTTCATAAATAATAACAATAAGCAAAGTACAAGTTAACACTGGCACCCATACAACCTGATAAATGCTGATAAATAGTTTCAGGCAGTACACAGACTTGCAGTTACTTTAAATGTCTCTAGTTAAATCATCATTTTCTAGTTTACTTCAGGACACAGCGCATGCCTCAATATTGCTGCTGAGCAGTGTGTCTCAGTATGTTCTTCTTTTTAGTCCATAGTGTGAGATGCTCATTCATCGTGATGGTATGAGAGAGACAGGGATGGGTAAAGCAGGCATATTTATACATTCTCTGTTCAAATCCTATGGCCAATAGGGTGTCATGGAACAGAATGTCTTCTGATTCAAAACCAAACTGTCAATTTTAGACCAATATAATTCTAGTGCAACATTCCCCCCAGTTACTGGCGTATTTTCACACATGCCCCCATAAACCATTTGTTGAGTGAAGCTTGCCAGCTAGGAAGTTCGGCCTTCTTATGGGAGTTGACTGAGAGAGACCTGTAGAGAATCACTTGCCAAACTGGTTTTAGGCATTTCCCCCAACCCTATCATAAAATTACCTCCCTGACTCAGTCCTAAAGATTCTAGGATTAGACATAAAAGCATATCAATGAAATAAAACACTAATATTACATTTGCTTTGTCTAACTTGCAAATAAAGACATACAAAGTATTTATCAAGTTATATAAAAAATATCACACCACAACAGTGGTCATATCTTGATGTTATGAAGGCATGCTTACGAGGTCAATGGGCATTATTGTGCTGTCCGTGTAAGATTTTACATAGCACAGTCTCAGGTTCTTGTAGCCATTTTGCTCCAACATAAAAGTGCTGTAAAATCATAAACTTTTTTTTTTGAAGAAAATAACCTTGTATACAATCGTGTCAAGCTTATACAAAAATCAATTCATAGTCAAAAACAAACGTAATCCATGTTAACCATTTCAAAGAAGAGAGAAAAATAGAGATGGCTTAAGGTAATAGTGTTTTCTTAATTTTATTAGTACGGGTAGAATAAAAAGGCATGAGATAGAAATAAGTCCAATATGGGAGTGGAAACGGGGGTACGTGGCTGAAAATGCCGACGGAAAAAGAAGGAAGGAGACAAGAACACTGGCAGATTTATTTTTTTTGATCGGCTGCAACAAGGAATTGGAGACGTTTTGCTAGAATGCATAGTGAGGAGTTGTGTTATATCTTGTTATTTTAGAGATTGATAAAGTATCGGAGATACCTTTTTTTTTTCTTCATTTTTGTTTACTTTGCGTAAGCAAAGAGACACTGTTAAATGAATTTTGCCACACCACATGCAAGTGTCATTTCAGGCCTGCAAAGATAGGACGTAAACCATTTTAATTATAAAGTGGGCCCACTCCGAGAAGCAAAAGAAAATAAACTCTGGGACTGGGTTTTATAACTGTAATAATTGTTTAAATAATTTCAAAAGGACCATTGAAATTTCTGTATTATTGTTTCATATTAAGGTTTAAAAATGTTTTCTTTTTTATGTCTAGTAAAGGTCTGTACATAGTTTTAAATTGTGTTCTGTTTGATTCATGTTTTGTATTTGATTGAATGTTAAATGTTTTTTCTTAGGATTCTATAATTAGTTATTAGTTATTAGTACAACATAATTTCAGATAAAATGTTGCTGACTGGAATAAAAACTCAAGAGCAGATCAGAGAGGGTGTGCATTTACTCTAATAAAATGTGTTACACTAATGTAACCATCATAGACAGGCACTGCTTGCCAGATTTAGGGTACACAACAGTAAGATGCCGACTTTTTTAATCTACCATGGGAGTTCACGGTTGTTATTATTGTGGCTGTGTATATTTCACCAAGAGCTAACACTAAGATAGCATTAGACGCCCTGCTAACAGCAATCAGCAAGATACAGACTGCTCACCCTGATGGGACTTTTAGCATACCTGGAGACTTGAACAATGCAAATTTGAAAACAGTCCTCTCTAAATTCAGACAATCTGTGACTTGCCTCTATATGCATCCGGCGCCGCCGTGAGTGGCAGCCTTTTCAGCAGCTCCGTGTATGACTGTATATGTATGTGTACTTTCTACTTTTATTTTTCTATTTTTATTTATTGATCACTCCTACCACTTTATTTTATGTTGATTCGTTCCCTGGACACACTTACTTTTACAACGTGGGCATGGATTTTAACACGCCGAGACTCGCCTATTCAAGTACTCAACTTCGGGCGCTGAGAACAAATGCCAGTGCCGGTGTGGTTCCATATTTACCCGACGAGGTAAGAAGGCGGTATCGTGGCAGCAGAGCCGGCACTAAGCTAAAAATGAAGCGGCTTGCGAGAAAGTGGCGTTTCAAGCCTTCGGTGCCTTCTGTGATTCTGGGGAATGTAAACTCAATCTCAAATAAGATCGACGAACTGGCTGCGCTGGTGAAAAATGTAAGGACCTACAGAGAATGCAGTTTGTTGTGTTTCTGCGAAACGTGGCTAAATAACACCATCCCAGATGCCAACGTGGAGCTATCCGGGTTTAGCACAGTTAGAGCGGACAGAGATGCAAGTGCCTGTGGTAAGCACAAAGGAGGAGGACTCGCTCTCTATGTTAATACAAGGTGGTGTCACTCTGGACATGTTAACATCAAAATCTCCACTTGCTGCAGGGACATCGAACTGTTGGCCGTAAGTTTACGTCCCTACTATTTGCCCAGAGAGTTTGGACATGTCATTGTTGTCATCGTGTATATTCCTCCTCGGGCAGACGTTGAGTCAGCGAGTGACATCATCCATTCCGCTGTTGCTAAGTTACAAACGCAGCACCCTGAGGCGCTTGTGCTAATCGCTGGAGACTTTAACCATGTGACGCTGGACAAAACATTGCCTGCATTTTCCCAGTATGTGGACTGTAACACCCGGGGAAATAAGACTATTGATTTACTGTATGCAAACGTTAAAGACGCATACAGTGCCACCCCGCTGCCTGCGCTTGGGAAAGGAGATCATAACCTGGTTCAGCTTCAGCCTCACTATAAACCAAAAGTTAGAGTCCTACCTACAACCACACGATCATTCAGGAAGTGGACCCCGGAGGCTGAGAATACTCTGAGAGAACTTTTTGGAAGTACAGACTGGGATATCCTGCAGGGATCTCATAATGAGAACATTGAGGAAGTTGTTGACTGCACTACTGACTACATCAACTTCTGTATGGACATTGTAGTTCCAGTAAGAACAGTACGCTGCTATGCTAACAACAAGCCATGGATTACAAGTGACATCAAGGGCCTTTTGAATCAGAAGAAAAGGGCTTTTAAAGACGGTGATCAGCATGAGCTCAAGCGCGTGCAGAAGGAACTCCGAGTCCAACTCAGGGCGGCGAAGGAGCAGTACAGGAGAAAGCTGGAGCAGAAGTTGCAGAATAACAGCATGAAGGAAGTGTGGGATGGGATGAAGATCATCACTGGCTGCAGCTCGAAGCGGGGTACCACCATTGAGAGAGACGTGAAGAGAGCAAACCAAATGAACAACTTTTTTAACAGGTTTGACCACCCTAACCCACTCTCACTCTCACCTCGGAGTACTGCACCCTCCACACATCCTTCTGCTGATACCAGCATAGGAAAAACATCCCCACCCATAATAACAACAGCGCAAGTGAGCAGAGAGCTGAGGAGACTTCGTGCCAGCAAAGCAGCGGGTCCAGATGGAGTATCGCCACGACTGCTGAAGGTCTGTGCATCGGAGCTGGGGGGTCCTCTACAGCGCATCTTCAACCTGAGCCTGGAACAGGGGAGAGTCCCGAGGCTTTGGAAAACATCTTGTATCACCCCAGTCCCAAAGGTATCACGTCCTAGTGAGCTGAATGACTTTCGGCCTGTTGCTCTGACATCACATGTGATGAAGACCATGGAGAGGCTGCTGCTTCACCACCTGAGGCCACAGGTTCAACACGCCCTTGACCCTCTGCAGTTTGCATATCAGGAGAAGGTGGGAGCGGAAGATGCCATCATCTATATGCTACACCGATCCCTCTCCCATTTGGACAGAGGCAGTGGTGCTGTAAGAATTATGTTTCTAGACTTCTCTAGCGCCTTCAACACAATCCAACCTCTGCTCCTTAGGGACAAGCTGACAGAGATGGGATTAGATTCATACCTAGTGGCATGGATCGTGGACTATCTTAAAGACAGACCTCAGTATGTGCGTCTTGGGAACTGCACGTCTGACATTGTGGTCAGCAACACAGGAGCGCCACAAGGGACTGTACTTTCTCCGGTCCTGTTCAGCCTATATACATCGGACTTCCAATACAACTCGGAGTCCTGCCATGTGCAAAAGTTCGCTGATGACACTGCTATCGTGGGCTGTATCAGGAATGGGCTGGAGGAGGAGTATAGGGACCTAATCAATGACTTTGTTAAATGGTCCGACTCAAACCACCTACACCTGAACACCAGCAAAACCAAGGAACTGGTGGTGGATTTTAGGAGGCCCAGACCCCTCATAGACCCAGTGATCATCAAAGGTGACTGTGTGCAGATGGTGCAGACCTATAAATATCTGGGAGTGCAGCTGGATGATAAATTAGACTGGACTGCCAATACTGATGCGCTGTGCAAGAAAGCACAAAGCCGGTTATACTTCCTTAGAAGGCTGGCTTCCTTCAACATCTGCAATAAGATGCTGCAGATGTTCTATCAAACAGTTGTGGCGAGCGCCCTCTTCTACGCAGTGGTGTGCTGGGGAGGCAGCATTAAGAGGAAAGACGCCTCACGCCTGGACAAACTGGTGAGGAAGGCAGGCTCTATTGTTGGCATGGAGCTGGACAGTTTAACATCTGTGGCAGAGCGAAGGGCGCTCAGCAGGCTCCTATCAATTATGGAGAATCCACTGCATCCACTAAATAATGTCATCTCCAGACAGAAGAGCAGCTTCAGCGACAGACTGCTGTCACTGTCCTGCTCCACTGACAGACTGAGGAGATCGTTCCTCCCCCAAACTATGCGACTCTTTAATTCCACCAGGGGGGGTAAACGTTAACATTTAACATTATACAAAGTTATTGTCTGTTTTTTTTTTTTTTTTTTTTTTTTTTTCACCTGTATTATTATCATTCTTTAATTTAATATTATTTATTGTATCAGTATGCTGCTGCTGAAGAATGTGAATTTCCCATTGGGATTAATAAAGTATCTATCTATCTATCTATCTATCTATCTATGAAAGGCCAAAGCACATTGGACAATGTTTACAGCAACACTGGGGAAATAGACAGAATCTCCACCGCCTCCAGCTAAAGCCAGTGGTGGTTATTTTGGGGACCCTCTCTAAATTGAGTAAAGATATTTTCAGATGTCAGTTTTTTAGAGAAGTCAAACTGTCATTTTGACATTCATTTCTTAAATCTTGCTGAAACAATTTTTCCATATGTCATTTGTTTTCACACATTAATTTTCATTTTATATTTTCAGCACTGTCTCTGGTGCAGTGGTAGCGCTGCTGCCTTGCAGTAAGGAGATCTGGGTTCGCTTCCCACGTCTATCCTGCATGGAGTTTGCATGTTCTCCCCGTGTCTGTGTGGGTTTCCTCCTGGTGCTCCGGTTTCCTCCCACAGTCCAAAGACATGCAGGTTAGGTGAACTGGCGATCCTAAATTGTCACTTGTGTGTGTGTGTGTGTGTGTGTGTGCCCTGCGGTGGGCTGGTGCCCTGCCCGGGGTTTGTTTCCTGCCTTGTACCCTGTGTTGGCTGGGATTGGCTCCAGGTGACCTGTAGTTAGGATATAGCAGGTTGGATAATGGATGGATGGAGCACTGTCTCCTTGATTGTTTAAGTATGTTGCATTTTCACTTTTTTCAGTAATGTGCTTTTAATGTGTATTTAGAAACTAGTTCTCTGACCCCAGACTGCAACAGAAAAGGAAGGTGAAACAATTTCTTGTGAATGCGACATAGTGCTACAGCTAGCTTTCAGTTTTTTCCTGTTAGTAACAGAGCCTGACAGAGTTCTACACTTTTATTTTTTTCTTGACTTGAAAGTGACTTTTCATGTTCAATTAAACCACTCTGTTTATGTGCCTTATTTCTAGCTCTGGGTTTATAATCATTTCTCAACCCAGCAAACTACTTCAATTTATTTACTCAGTTTTATACGGTAATTTATAGTGAACACAATAAAGAGTACAAACTGTGTGTAATGCTACAAAACATATATTTTTGGGTGATGGGGATTAAAATAATAACAATTAATTTAGAAAAAGAATAAAAAATAATTCCTTCAGTAGTAGAATGATAAAAGCTTCACACATCAAAGAAATGCCAAATCGGCTGAAGTAGAATTTAAAGAATAGAAGAAAAGATCATATCTGCTTGGGCTATTCCTTGTTTCTCTGACATATACTCAGGACTTCCTTATTATTGATTCATCTGCATGTTAAATAAAGGATGTTGTTAGTTAGTGGCCTTTTAAAAACCCAATGCTAATTCAGCATCAAAACATAGGAGCATTGCAACCTTTATTCATCAAACCAGAGCATCTGTTCTAATGTTAAAACAAAACACATGAAGCCAACATGTCCTCTGGCAAGATGACTCACCCTCGGGCTGTCTTGTAATGCTAGGTGACAGATCTATGAACACAAGGACCTCACGATCTCATGGATTATTACTAAAGAGATTAATTATCCATGTCAGCAGATGGACAAAAAATAGCTGCTAACAGCTAATGATCTCTACAGCGCACTGTCTGATACATATTTCATAGCTTTAATAGCAGCAATGCGTTAATCAGTAATATATTTATGAAACAAAATACGGTCTGATTTCAGAACATTTTTGGGGCAATGAGTATTTACATTCAGACTTAATGAAAGCTTTGTTGGCTCTGCTAGATCACATCACACTTCCTTTATGTTAGTTTTGTGTCACATAAATTTAAAGGCAGGCATAAATGCAAGAGAAATACAGTATGAGCTCAGAGAAGGGCTCTTGATTGTGCAGGCAGTTCAGACTAGTGGCTCAAGTAAAAGCAAAATTGTCCCCTAAATTCTTAACACCGTAGAATCCAAGTCATTGAATATGTCTATGTGTTGTAAACTCTATATGCAGTATGTGAAACAATATATGCATACATTATTAAAAGTGACTAACACTTTAGGATGGTATTTATTGTTATTACATGTAAAGAAAGACTGTTTTTTGTTAAATGGCAAAACATTAGTAAAGACAAACAACTATAATAAACACTTTGAGCATTGAGAAAAGCTCTATACAAATGTAATGAATTATTACATATATATATATATATATACATATATATATATATATATATATATATATATATATATATATATATATATATATATATATATATATATATATATATATATATAGAATCCAATGTCTGTCTGTCTGTCTGTGTGTATGTCTGTCCGCTTTTCACTTAACGGATATGGATTGGGATTTTTCTATAGTTTAGTTGAACATATCGCACTAAGTATCATAGTTTGCTTGTGGTACCGATTTATTTGTGCGAATCCGACAGAGAGGCTGAGGTTCTGAGGGGAGTCACATGCCAGCCTCCATTCAAGTCGGTCTACCTCTCGCCACATGTTGGAGGGTATCTTGCCTCTGCTTAGCTAGCGATACCTGTTTGTTTAACAGACATTATCATCTACAGTTAGTTAAGGAGTAAGATTTGACATTTATGAGAGAGAGATCAGAGCTATGTGCATTTTAGAGGGTAGCTGCTGATTGCCAGAGATATCACGGCCATGTCCTTTTCTCCCCATGTGGGGATGCTCTCCCGTCAGAGATGAACACAATCAGATACAGTGACAAAAAAGTTGTCTCTGTCCAAATATTTATGGACCTAACTGTAAGTAACTATAAAAAACAAAACCCCACTGTCTATCCAGGCCTTTCCTCATAGGTATTTGAGCACATGTCTGATGTTTTGAACTCATAAGCATCACAAACAACTCACACATTTCTGTTTCTGTCAGTCCTGGCCTTTACGCCTTCCAGTGAGTCTTCACATAAAAACCACCCTACAAACTACAAAACTCCATTCTGTTTCAGGTCGGCTTTTAATCCACTCATGTTGCCATTTTGGGCCAAGTATTTGAGGTGTTTTTGGCCGTAAAGATACCAGGCTAGAATGTTAGACAGTGGCCCCTTCAACAGTCCTTAATAAATTGGGATACTCAGGCAGCCGCTATGCTTCCTTTTCCTTCAAAATGATCATACTGACCCACTATTTCTGTTTGGAAATCATGTGCCTTCTATTTACTAAGAAAAACCTACTTACCTTTCTCCTTGTCTGGTATTTTTCATCTCCTGAAAGAAGGTGAGGCACCCTTATTTTCTGGTTCCTTAATTAAAGAATGCTTGTATTCCCATAGGTTACTACTCTCTCAAACAAACCACAAAACTTTTTATCCAGAACTTGGACACCAATCAAAGTGCACTGCCATCTTAAGTATTGTTGATGTGATGCACCTTCCTTCTGGAAATTGTGTGGTGGCAATGAGGAAGCCACCACTAACAACAATATGGCCACCACTGTGGAAGAAACAAAAAATGGCAGCACCCCGATAAAAGACTACAACGAAGATGATGATGAGGTAATTTAAAAAACATAATGATAAAATGTATTCATAGCATGAAAATGAATGAATTCACAAAGAAAAATTACAGGATTAAATTGTGTACAAGTAAGAATCAGAAATCATGATACTAGTCAATGTAAGGTGTGGGAGGAATATGGAATGCCTAAAACAGTTCCAATTAGATAGGTAGATAAATGTTCAGTGTTCTTGAAAATTTATAGTTTAAATTCAAATTAAATAAATTGAACCCAAAAAGTTATGAGCTCTGATATCTCAGACATTTTTTTTCATGTTTTTGTGAGCAGTTACCTAATTAGCAATCTACTGATCCTTCAGTGCTTCTCGTATTTGTTTATTGCTTTTCTTTGATGGATTTTAGAAGTTTTCTCCTTCTAGATGGTTTGACTGATTACATTTAAAATGTGAAATTAATTACATGCACTGCAAGATTATTAAACACTGCAAGGCTGAATTATTTTAGGAAAAATTCACTTTTTTGTTAAAGATGTCAGAATTCTTTTTTATTACTCAGATTGTGCAAAACATTCAACAAAGAAATGTTTGATAACACATACACTTTATAGAAACTATGCATGATAGTTTTAAATTGTACGATACTGTTTAAAGCAACCAATTGTAGGCATTTGAAAACCACACATTCTACAGTACATTCATGCATTGCTGATGCTGTTTTGCTTCCTTTTGCTGAAAACTGCACACTGTAGTCGTACTTGTAATTCTTGATTTCATAGCTGGCTGCCTGCTTAGTAAGCCAGAGTAATCTCCAATGTAAGGTGGGCAGATAGTGTAAGGTGAACAGAAGTGTGCAAGCCTCCGTTTATTTTGCTGTCTTTGCTGCCGATAACTTTTGTTGACATTCAGAAACTGTTTCAGCTTCCAAACCCTTGAGTTCAACTTTTATAGACACCTTCTTTGAGAAAGTTAAAATCATATAATGATCTTCATTTTCCAAGTTTGCTGGCAGTTCCCAACAAAAGGTTTTACTTTAGTTCATAGAATTGAACAGTTGTCACGTTTATTTTGTTCATTTAAATATCACGTTATGATCCTGTATTAGGCCTCTCAGTTGGGAAATGATGTTACATTTTATATTTATATAAATATGAGAACAAATGCTGTCACATTTTGCTGTCAATCTTTAAACCAACTTCACTATGAAACTCGACAGGCACGTGTTGCACAAAGGTGTTCCACCAGTTGCATCTGTGTGTAAAAAAGAGGCTGTATGTTCATATTGCACAATTGTTTTCTGTTTTCTAACACTAGTCATTATTTCACAAAGGCATCTTCCAATCCCGCTTTATCCTGAGCAAGGTTGTGAAGAAGATAGAGTCTATTCATGCAAGACATGCAAGGCAGGAACAATCTTTGGACACAGTGCCAGTGTATGATAGGGTGGACTCACAAACACACATACAAACACACACTACGGCAAGTTTAGTAATGCCAGTCCATCTAAATTTGAATATGTTTGGACTGTGGGAGGAAACCGGAATGACCAGAGGAAATCCATGAGGACATGGGAAGAACATAAAAACTGCTCAAAAAGAGGACCTGAAATATGAACACTTGCCTTCTTATTGCAAGGTTATCACTGTGTCACCATGTCACCCTTGTTTTAAAACATTTACAACATATTCCAGGGTACATATTCCTCACAGGGACTGTCTTCTGGTATTGCTATTGTGCATACATGGAGTTCGTATTCTTCATAAAACAGTGCATTCATTATCCAGAAACACAGTGGCCTTATAAAAAACAGGTTTGAAGACCCTAGAATAAATTATTCATCCATTAAGTGGTGTTGAGATATGATGTGTGTTCATTTTAAGAGTGAAATTTGATACCACTTTTGATTGTAAATAGTAAAATTACTGCCATAAAGGTGTCACAAAGTTGGAGAACAGCAGATAGTTAACCAAGAAAACTAAATATATAAATTGATAATTCCATTATTTCATTCTTATTTCTCCAATAAATGTCTTTTGGAACTGTAAACTGTTTCTTTTTTTTCAATTGAGATATACTTGAGACATTATCTAATAAATTTACTGAAGTAGCCAAAACATTTATGGAGAATCATAAATATTAAAATGTACAAAATGTCTATATTTGGGTTCTCTTCTTTTTAAACAATATTTCTATCCTATACACTGAAACACTGCACTAGATCTGGTTCCATTTCATTGTACAAAATCATGTGGTTGATTTTTTTTAATGCTTCTTAAAATGTGCAGATGATGCATCAACACAGATTTTTAAAATACTGCAAATATATTGAAGTGGATATTTCAAATATATCATACATGTCAGATATTCCCCCTACTCTAGCTTTGGCCTTTTCTTATATTCTGTAGTAAAATCATAATAAAATCTATGCTAACCTTCAGATAGCAACTAACTGGATCTATAAAGTAACAGTTTACTTTAGTTTTGTTCTCATAAATGTCCAGCTATAGTTACTGATAGTAAACTGTCAGTTTTCTGACCTTTCACAATATTTTCTAGGTCTGTGTTGGCACTCCTACCTTATAACTGTTTTATACATATATCTGTCAACTGAGAGAATACACTGGTCACGGAGGAAATGTTGGGGCATCAGCCAGTTCGCCCCTTTTAATATTTCAACAGAAAGAGGAGCATGATGGCACTTCCAATACAGAAAAACGAAAAAGAAGGTTAACCAAAAATTAAACAAATTTTTCAGTCTTCTCTCGGGTTCCGCAATTTCTTTTAGAAACCTTTCATTGGTCTGCTGTCTCCTAAGTGAGACTTTTTCTTTGGGATCATCTCACTTTTATAGTGGAGGGACTGCAGGTGGGCTCTGTGGGTGGTTTCTCAAGGATGTGGTAGAAAAGGGAGTTGTTACCATCAACAACTATACCCCTTGGGGGCCCCTGGACAAACACACACACTTCCATGTGTAGACGTTTATATATAAGATATATTTATATATTGTATATATACAGGGTAAGTCAAAATTATGTTAACACTAATGGTAGTGCTATGTATATACTTATATACAATTTTTTTGGACAATTTATGTGCCACATATGAACTATGTTTATTTTGACTTACCCTGTATATATACAATATATAAATATATCTTACATATAAACGTCTACACATGGAAGTGTGTGTGTCTGTCCAGCCCGGAAGTGAGAGGTAGAGTCGGGGTAAGGGCTCCACCGCCGAGGAAACAGAAAACTCGGTTAGCCACTAATAACACAAGTGATGCTAGCACGTCAGCAAAATGAAACCTAAGAACAAAGACAAAGTCGTTTAGCTGCTAGCATCGGCAAAACGGTATCCCTTTTACTTTTCCTCCCACCACTAATGTGCAAGCTATGTGAGCATGTCTGCAAAATAAAGGAGAGAGACGCCCAGAGTAGTTCCTTTCAATTTCCTGACATCTCTACATTTCAATTTTTTTTCTGACGATTTCAATAGGACCCTGACGATTTCAATAGGACCCTGGGCTTTTTACAGCAAGTGCTTACACACACACACACTCATGTATATATATATACAGAGTATATATATATATATATACAGTATATACAGTGATCCCTCGCTATATCGCGCTTCGCCTTTCGCGGCTTCACCCCATCGCGGATTTTATATGTAAGCATATTTAAATATATATCGCGGATTTTTCGCTGCTTCGCGGGTTTCTGAGGACAATGGGTCTTTTAATTTCTGGTACATGCTTCCTCAGTTGGTTTGCCCAGTTGATTTCATACAAGGGACGCTATTGGCAGATGGCTGAGAAGCTACCCAACTTACTTTCTCTCTCTCTCTCTCTTGCGCTGACGTAGGGGGGTGTGAGCAGGGTGGCTGTTCGCACACCTAGACGATAGGGACGTTGCTACCTTCTGTATGCAGCTGCTTCCTGAAGGACATGCTGCACGGTGCTTTGCATACTTAAAAGCTCAAAGGGCACGTGTTGATTTTTGACTGAAAAACAAACTCTGTCTCTGTCTCTGTCTCTCTCTCTCTCTCTCTCTCTCCCTGCTCCTGACGGAGGGGGTGTGAGCTGCCGCCTTCAACAGCTTTGTACCGGCGGTGCTTCGCATACTTAAAAGCCAAACAGCCCTATTGATTTTTTTTTTGACTGCTTGCTTTGTTCTCTCTCTCTCTCCTGACGCGCACTCCTTTGAAAAGGAAGATATGTTTGCATTCTTTTAATTGTGAGACAGAACTGTCATCTCTGTCTTGTCATGGAGCACAGTTTAAACTTTTGAAAAAGAGACAAATGTTTGTTTGCAGTGTTTGAATAACGTTCCTGTCTCTCTACAACCTCCTGTGTTTCTGCGCAAATCTGTGACCCAAGCATGACAATATAAAAATAACCATATAAACATATGGTTTCTACTTCGCGGATTTTCTTATTTCGCGGGTGGCTCTGGAACGCAACCCCCGCGATGGAGGAGGGATTACTGTATATATATATATATATATATATATATATATATATATATATATATATATATATATATATATATATATATATTTAATAACAAGTAAAGATCCCTAAAAATTGACTATATGCAAAGTATAGAACTGAGAATGTAAATACAACTAAAAACTGACAGCCATCATAGAGTTTGTGAAGAGACCATATAGGTCCATGCGCTCAACTAAAAATATAATATTAAATTAAAAAAATAGTAATAATGTCATACTTTAATTAATACCTAAGATTAATAAAATCTTACCTTCAACAGACAAAGTGTTTAAGCAAGACATTTTCATTCTTTTCTCTATGGCAGACAAACAATCACACTTTTATTTTTAAAAACTAACCTACATAAATTCACTTTTCTATTAAATATTATTTGATTTATTAATTTTTATCAAAAAATGTACAGGTCTGCCCCAGTTAAAGCACATTCCATAAACACTGGTTGTGACTTTTTGCAACAAGGCACAACTAGTATTTATCAACAAAGATAACGTTTAATGTAGTGATCATATTTAATTTACTGCTATTTGTCAACTTAAAAACAGTGCATTTAAAGTGCATGAGTATTAATTTTGCTTTAACTTAAACTACTATCATTTTTCCACTAATTTTTGTATTGAAAATAATACATGTAGTTTGTATAATCTATTATTAAAACTAAGTTTGAATAATAAAATTATTACCAAAGTCTAAATGTGCTTCACACACACTAAACAATGTCCACATGTTCATATGATTTATAATCACTGAGAGGACTGCCTTTAATGTGTGTCAGAACAGGTAATCCACCTGAAGGTAAGCCTGATCGAGCACGGCCAGTACTTGGATGGGGGACCATCTAGGAAAAGCTTAGGTGATGTTGAAGGAGCACTTACCCAGTGGTCTGTGTGTAGATCCCAATGCCTCATTGACTGGGACACTGTGCAGAAAAATGGCACTGTCTTTCAGACAGATTTATAACCATGATTCATGATTCTCTGTGGTCATAAATAATCTTTGAATATTCTTCATAAAGTGTAGGATGTTTCCCAATGTCCAGGCTAAATTGCACACCACAGTCTGGTCATTCTGCCCATCTTCTGTCTCTAATTATTATCTCTGTCACCCCTACATCACCTAATAGCAAATGTGTGTTGAGCGTACTGGCACCAAAATGGCTTCCATCACATCATCCAGGTGGACGCTGAACATTTTTGGTTGTTGAATTGGCTCCCAACTCTCTATGTAAAGCATTTTGAGTATTGAGAAAGGGCTATATAAATGTAATGTCTTCTTCTTCTTCTGTACTCTTATACCTCATGCATCTCTTTGTAGCTCAAAAAACATTACAACATAAAATGATAAACATATGCTATGTATCCAATAAATTAAGCCAGGGATTAGTTTAAAATAATTTCTCCACCATGACTGAAATTTTCACTCCTAGTCAGCCCTCAAAGAAATTAGACGAACACAGTAACAGTTTCAGTCCAAAGGCCCTGTATGAAAGTCATGATGCAGTCAAGCGATTCTTTTAATTTTCGCTCTTTTGAGGATTTCATTGCTATGAATACATTATAGACTGGTCAGACCTAGAGTACTAAATCTTCATATCAGACCATATATTCGAATAATTAAAACTTTCCCCGACTTCCAGGCAAAGCCTTTTACTATAGTGAAGTACATTAAAATTCAATAGATATAAGTACTGACCATATCGTTAAAAAGGAACTGGGCAAATCACGTGCCCTATTTCAGTTACATTGGTTAATGCAAAAGATGGTCAAAACACAAAGGTGATAATAGTGAAGACGGAAAAACTAATAAAGAAGCTGAAAATAAATGAAGAGAGTGACACTGATGAAAATGTTTGTGTGAGGTCATGTGTAAAAACTGAAAGACATCAATAATAAAGCATTAGAAATGAAAGTAGGCTAACTTCAGGCAAATCATTACTGAAACATTTATGGCTCTCATTTCAGACATGATTGTGAATGTGAGCTTGAGGCTTAATGTTAAAGAAGGCTGTAAGCAAATTTGGCATCTCATTTATCAAGCAAGTGTAAGCCATCAAATTTTATTGGGCACCTGGACTTGGCATAATAAATCAAACCTGTTTGCATTCATATTTCTATACAAATGGCATAAACTATGTTTTAAAAGCCTGTCAGTAACGTGACCTTTCGGGGGTATTTACAGGGACTAAAATAAAGGGAATGTAGGAAAAGTGTCTGACTTGTTTTAGCGATATGACATATTTGTCTAGTTCCTTCATGGTCTGGAAATCACTGAACCAGAAGAAGAACTGTGACCCCAGCCAGACTTTACCCACCAACATGCATTATAAATAGTTCCCAGAATTTACCTTGTACTGTTTTTTGAGTGGATGAGGGCTATTCCACTTCTCTGTACTAATACACAGTTGTTGCTGTTGACAGTGTACTTACAAAGACACCGTCAACCTACAACTTTGCATCAATACATGGAGTTTTCCCACCTGGGACTCTTACACTCCTTCGTATAATCATGTCCAGTTCAGTAGACCCCATTCATGGAACTGGAAGAGCAAGTCCAGCAGCTTCAACTAAAACTTGACAAACAAACTGCTCTTGCAGAAACAAGGAACATACAGTATATGAAAACATTGAACTCTCACAATAATGTGGGTCATCTGATGTCTAACAGAGTTGTTTGCATTGTGTTGTGGAATGGGTTTTGTTTTATGGGAATGTATTTTGCTCCGCTTTGGTTTTCTGTACATAAGAAGTTATGTTCTTATGGGATGGAAAGCGCACTCAGAAATGGGATTTGTCAGTGCCTTGTCAGGTGAATAAAGTTAGAATCATCTGCTCTGTTTCAGTTCAGTTCAGTTCAGTTCAGTTACAAGAGCAAGATGCACCAAAGTGCTCCAAATAATGGACCCTGATGACAACATCAAAACCTACTAAATTATATCTGAAACAATGGCAAGTTATTATTAGCAGTCCAGACAACACTAAGCAACATGCTGTACTTGCACTGTTTATATCTGGTGAGACCCTCCAAGCCTACTATAACCTGGATAACAACACTGTCCAAAGATTAAGATGTACTATGGTATGGACAAATCACTGTTATTAATGTGAGCAGGAGTTAGGCAAAACAATTGTGAAGCCACCAAAAATAGCTACAAAGCAGGCCGGGACATTCACTGTCCAGCCAAGAAATACTATCATTTTGAAATTTTAAATTGTGGAGTGGCTTTGTTTGCTCTGAGTTGCCTGGTTAGGCATACACTTTTATTATATTTCTTTTCTCTGCTTTATTTCTTGCATTTATTCCTTGCAATAAATGTTTAAAATTCAACAACATTGGTTTTGTCATATATTGTATGTGCTTGAGGTTTTACAGTGCATCTCCCTGTTTTTATTATTTTATATATTTTTTGAAGATTATTAAATATTGTTTTGGTTCAGTACTGGGATTTTCCTAATTTTGTGCCATTGTACGTTTGCTTATAGTTTGGGCAGAAAAGCTCATTTTGAATTTTGGGCCTTAGATAAAGCCTGGTGGTATTTTGAAACCAGAGAAGATTACAACTTCTAAGGGCAAAGATGTTTGAGGTGTTGGGACAGGCTGCCAAGTTGCTGCATTCAGGGGTTAATTTGTCCAGGCGTATAACCAAGATGGTCACTGTGGATCGCGTCATACAGTCTGTTAAAAAAAAACTCCTGGGATATTGTACAAGAATTAACTGAGCTGGTTGAATGGCATTGACTACAGGAGAGGAAAACAAGAATGAAAATAACATAACTAGAGGGAAGGAAAGAAGACTTATGCACCTAAGACCAACTGTTTTACGACTAAACAGGTTTGGCAATGGAAACAAGATTGTCTGCGTACATCTGTGGTGAATCGGACGTTCCAGAAGACCATTTGCTGCATTAAATTTGGTGCGATGGGGCAAACAGTATCTTAACTGCCCATAGACCAGGGGTCTCCAACCTTTTTTCCCCTGAGAGCTACTTTTATAAAATGAAAATGGCAGAGAGCTACTCATGTTTTCTAACATTTATTGTCTTAGCTTATTTCAATCAAAACAAACTGAATAAGTTTGTTTTGTCTGAACAATTACAAAATGTTGGTGTCCAAAACTCACATTTTGCATTAAAACATCACAAAAAATATTTAGTTTACTTGCTAGTGCATTTTGTGTCTATATGCATTTTCTAGTGTATCTCACACTATTGAATTAAAACATGAATGCTTTCAAAACAGAACAATGCAATTACAATTACACAGATATGACTTATTCATTTGTCATTTTGTTACATGTCACTGATTCACTTCACAAGAGTATTCACATGTCCAGTTGCATGTGTGATGTGTTTTTTAATTAGTCCGATGACTGGCACTGCATGGAGTCAACAAGAGAGGCAGGTGTATGGTGGAGTGTAGCCACTTAGGTTCACTCTTATGGAGTCATTTAAATGTTCATCTGTCAGTCTTGTTCTGAACTTTGATTTCATGATATTCACGTCAGAAAAGGCAGACTCACAAAGGTATGTAGACCCAAACAAAGCAGACATTTTCAGAGCTGCTTGGAGAAGATTCTTATAGTTATCTGGCTCTACTAAACTCCAGAAATACTGAGAATGCTGTTGAGACTTTAACTGCACGTTATTTTGAAGGTTTAGTAATATATAATATATAAAATCCAATGTCTCTCTGTCTGTATGTCTGTCTGCTTTTCACGAGAGAACTACTTAACGGATTTAGATCAGGTTTTTTTCTATAATTTGCTTGAACATTCCAGTTGTTTTTGCGACTTCTCTCATTTTGCTATGTATCATAGTTCTCTTGCGGTACTGATTTATTTGTGCAAACCAAAATCCATGCAACGGGCCGAATGGGGGAAAGACAGGTGTGGGGGGGGGGGGGGGTGGGGGTGGGGGTTTGGGGTTGTGAGTGAGCCCTCCTCACTCACTTGCCAGCTTTGGGGAGTGTTCCTTAACTCCACTTAGCTAGTGAACGAGAGAACAATTGAATTCAACTTTGTTATTTAAAATAAAGTGTTACTTAGGTCTTGATGAGTTTGAGTCCGGATATTCTCCTAAGTGTATGCCACATTGAAAAGATAGATTGCAATTCAGATTGTGGATCATGATTTTGTGTTAAAAGGATCATGATATGATTTTTTGGAAAGATTGGCCACCCCTAATTTGACTTATCAAGTTTTCAAATTTATGTAGGATTCATTAACCCTTTGGCGAGCTACATGGAAAGGGGTTGGCTCACGAGTGTGCGTGTTACAGACCCCTGCCATAGACCAATGACCCAGAGGACCTCAATTGGAGCAGATGGTGCTTGGATTTCTTGGTTATTGTAAGATTTAAGTATTTGGGCAAGCATGTATGGACCTTATCGACCAGCTATTTTAACCAGCTAATAGCACTGCAACAAATTTATTCTACACACCAAATTACAAATTACCTGCATTCATAGAGGCACAAAAGCATGATCACAACTGTTACATGTAGAGGAACAATGTATGTTTTTAGGCTACATTAATTCTTAAATCTCCAGAGATTGACCACTGACTGTTGTTCACCTGAAGCCATCCTATATTCCTGTTCCTATCATTATACAACAGTTGTTGCCAGCAGTGCGCTAAAACACAGCCCATCAACCTATAATTTATCCTCACTAAGTGGGGATTTCAAACTTTGGAGCTAAACATTCTTATTTTTAATGTTGTGATTTACAAGCACTATTTAAACAAGTCACCCTTCTTCTCTTTAAAAGTAGTATAGTAAAAAATTATATCCAAGGATTAAATTCCACCATGTGTTTAGTAAATACTTTGCCCTGAAATGAGTGCCTTTCTTGTTTGATTCCAATGGTATAATCAGCTTCACTACTGCTTAACTTAACTTTTGCCTTTAAACAAAAGATATTCTACAATGATCTCTCTCGAAGAGCTATTGTGTTATTCAAACTCACCTAAGCCACTTTAAACCATCTGTAATTATTTCTTCACCTAAACCGCATACAGCTTTTATCAAACATTTTGCTAGAAGTTTAATAAAGCAATCCCATGGTACTTTGTTTTAAAAGAAAGGGTAGTATACAGTGGTGTGAAAAACTATTTGCCCCCTTCCTGATTTCTTATTGTTTTGCATGTTTGTCACACAAAATGTTTCTGATCATCAAACACATTTAACCATTAGTCAAATATAACACAAGTAAACACAAAATGCAGTTTTTAAATGATGGTTTTTATTATTTAGGGAGAAAAAAAATCCAAACCTACATGGCCCTGTGTGAAAAAGTAATTGCCCCCTTGTTAAAAAATAACCTAACTGTGGTGTATCACACCTGAGTTCAATTTCCGTAGCCATCCCCAGGCCTGATTACTGCCACACCTGTTTCAATCAAGAAATCACTTAAATAGGAGCTGCCTGACACAGAGAAGTAGACCAAAAGCACCTCAAAAGCTAGACATCATGCCAAGATCCAAAGAAATTCAGGAACAAATGAGAACAGAAGTAATTGAGATCTATCAGTCTGGTAAAGGTTATAAAGCCATTTCTAAAGCTTTGGGACTCCAGCGAACCACAGTGAGAGCCATTATCCACAAATGGCAAAAACATGGAACAGTGGTGAACCTTCCCAGGAGTGGCCGGCCGACCAAAATTACCCCAAGAGCGCAGAGATGACTCATCCGAGAGGTCACAAAAGACCCCAGGACAACGTCTAAAGAACTGCAGGCCTCACTTGCCTCAATTAAGGTCAGTGTTCACGACTCCACCATAAGAAAGAGACTGGGCAAAAATGGCCTGCATGGCAGATTTCCAAGACGCAAACCACTGTTAAGCAAAAAGAACATTAGGGCTCATCTCAATTTTGCTAAGAAACATCTCAATGATTGCCAAGACTTTTGGGAAAATACCTTGTGGACTGATGAGACAAAAGTTGAACTTTTTGGAAGGCAAATGTCCCGTTACATCTGGCATAAAAGGAACACAGCATTTCAGAAAAAGAACATCATACCAACAGTAAAATATGGTGGTGGTAGTGTGATGGTCTGGGGTTGTTTTGCTGCTTCAGGACCTGGAAGGCTTGCTGTGATAGATGGAACCATGAATTCTACTGTCTACCAAAAAATCCTGAAGGAGAATGTCCGGCCATCTGTTCGTCAACTCAAGCTGAAGCGATCTTGGGTGCTGCAACAGGACAATGACCCAAAACACACCAGCAAATCCACCTCTGAATGGCTGAAGAAAAACAAAATGAAGACTTTGGAGTGGCCTAGTCAAAGTCCTGACCTGAATCCAATTGAGATGCAATGGCATGACCTTAAAAAGGCGGTTCATGCTAGAAAACCCTCAAATAAAGCTGAATTACAACAATTTTGCAAAGATGAGTGGGCCAAAATTCCTCCAGAGCGCTGTAAAAGACTCATTGCAAGTTATCGCAAACGCTTGATTGCAGTTATTGCTGCTAAGGGTGGCCCAACCAGTTATTAGGTTCAGGGGGCAATTACTTTTTCACACAGGGCCATGTAGGTTTGGATTTTTTTTTCTCCCTAAATAATAAAAACCACCATTTACAAACTGCATTTTGTGTTTACTTGTGTTATATTTGACTAATGGTTAAATGTGTTTGATGATCAGAAAAATTTTTGTGTGACAAACATGCAAAAGAATAAGAAATCAGGAAAGGGGCAAATAGTTTTTCACACCACTGTAAGTCATTTCCTTAACAGATGTGTGAGTAAAGAAATGTACTGGCAAACTATATTGTAGCTCATTAATGTATTCAGGTTCTGAAAATGTAAAAACACACACACACACACACAAAAATACTTGTTTAATCCCTAAGATTTTCTGAGTTTAAAGTGTGTGATAAATAAAGCAAATGAAACAGAATAAGGGTTGGGGAGCCTCTCCGTATACTGGTTGTAGGTTCCAGTTGTTAGCAACAAGGTCAAAATCACAACAAAGGTTAGATACATTTGACAAAAAACACTGGGGTCAGGAAGTTTTTATAGAGGGACAAATCAAAATAATGGATGTGATGAAGATGAAGGGAGCCGGAGATGACGTCAGAAATGGAGGGACGGAACTGAAGTCATAAGGACAGGACTGGAAGTGAGGTGATTCCATGGGCGGAACGGAGGACTTTTTCCGTGGTGTGGATAATGGTGGAGATTGGTACATTCGTTGAGGTACGAGCTTTTTATTCAGGCGTCTTTCTGTAGATGAAAAGGAGAGAAGAGTATTTGCTTCCTCCCTGTGTGGATAGCGCTTTGAGTACTGAGAAAAGCGCTATATAAATGTAATGAATTATTATTATTATTATTATACTATGATCCAGATCCCCATTTCTTGTAGATTCACGCACGATAGATCCCGCTGACTGTTCCCTAATCGTGCCTGTATGACAAATGGCATAGTGAGGTAATGGTTAGTGCTGCTACCACCCAGATCTGATGTCCTGGGTTTAAATTCTGGATCTACACTCTTAAAAAGAAAGGTGCCAAAGAGGTACTTCTGAGTGATGCCATAAGGCAGGGGTACGCAGTTACAGTCCAGGAGGTTGTGGTGTAGTGGGTCCACAGCTCATATCAAAAAGGCCACTTTTTAATAAATAATCGGCGCACTCGCAGCTTAGAGAGGGGGCATGGTATGTGTGGCCGAGCAGTTCCCGGGTGATGCGTGATGTGGATGGTCCTCACTTAAGTGCACAGGTAAGGAGTCGTCTGCATCCATAATTGGTGCCGGGAGCTGCTAACTACCACATCTGATCCACGTCCCCGTAATAAATAGAAGCGTGAGATGGCTAGGAGAGGGGGAGAAAAGGTAAAGACGAATGAAGGTTGCAGGAGAAGAAGGCTGGAAGCAGGTAGAGGAAAGCCGGTGCAGGAGAGCAAAAGCGAGCAAGCGCAGGCTCGCGCTGATTGTGGGCAGCTGAACAGTGAGCCTGGGTGTTTGGCCGGCACCCCGGGAGCAGTCGATTGTGGTCACTACCACTGAGCATTTAGTGAGGAGCGGGAATGACTGGAAGGAGGATGGCTCGCCGCATAAGGCCAAGAAGGCAGCGGGAATCAGGACTTGGGGCATGAAAGCCCCAGCATGAGCACCATAGTCGCTGGGAAGCCCAAGTCACGGTCTGGTGAAGCCTACTGGAGCCAGGGATCAGCGAGGTGAACAGATCAGCAGAAGAAGGCAGAAAGCAGATCAGCTGCAGGTGGGGTGGCTCCCCTGGTGCATAGCCTGGATGGGAGAAACAGGGGAGTCACCAGTAAAAAAAAGGCACCGGGCTTTGGGTTTAAAAGGACAGCTTCCAGCCATTGTTTCAACCTTGTAGTTTTTTTAAAGGATTTTTTTTCTAATGGATTTTAACCTCCACCTTTCACTTCTTTTATTGGATTATTTATTTATTGGAACTGTGGAGCACTGCACTATTTATTTGAACACTGTTTTGTTTGTTGATTTTAAATAAAAGCACTTTTGCACTTTTTGCACCATCCCCTTGCTTTGTTGTGCCTCACTGTCTAGCTCATCGGTGACATTACCGACGGTGTTGGGTTCAGAACTCCCAGAAGCCAGATGGGAGCATGGAGTAGAACCCGCATCGTCACAGAGGTCCACAGTAGCTGTACGTTTTCATTCCAACCAGTTTTGTAATTAGAAGCCAGAATAACAGATAATGAAACAGTATTTAATCAAATGGCTTATTAATGCTTTCATTATTAATGGTAACAAGCAAGTTAACTAAAACTAAGCCCTAAAAATATGTCTTTATTATTAAATAAGCAGGTTCTGATTAAGAAACTGGGCAAAGCAAATCCTGCAGGCACTGCAGACCTTTAAGGACCTCATTTATAAAGCTTGCACATACAACTTCACACACAAACATTGGAAATTATACAAGAAATCTTGAGGGGAATGTGTGTATATTTACAGCAACTCTGACCCATGTGTACACAACATTTTGGAGAAACTAGAAATGACATCACACTTGATCAGGTAATGAAAATGCAGCCAAATGAGCTAACTGATTACTCGCACATACAATTCATATCATTGAGCCATTATTATAATGTGTGTTGACATGACAAAAATTTTACAACTCAAAAGTGATGAATATGATGTACAGACTGTATTTTAGTTCCCAAATGCTGCCTATTTGCATAGATTCTTTTTTTTTTTCATTAGTTTATATCTGCAGTATCTCTGCCAAGCATCACTTCACTATGCCTGCTGTTCTAGAAACTATTAACCTGACCAGCATGGCACTATATTCAGTTTTTTGTATGGTGTGGGTGCATATACATAAAATATAACATGTTTTTGCCAACATAAAAATGCAATTTGAAGAAATGTCTTACGTTCTTCTAACATAACTGAAGCACTTTACTGCATTCATATTGCAATAAGGGCACCAAGTGAGAATGAAGCTGCCTTTGCTAACTTTGAGCTGTTACATTTTGATAATGCACAAGTCATCTGTGATGCCAAGATGTGGCTGGTAAACGTTATGTCTCAGTGGCCTTGGTCAACCTGTGATTCATTTATTTTGAGGCAGAGTAGCTTTGGTAGATGAGATGGTACTGTATGTGGTGAATAGCTTGTTGTTAAAATAACTGGCTGAACACTGTTTTTTATATGACCTGAACTAACCATTGTAACAGCAATCATGTCATTACATGTGCCAGGTAATAGTGGCTACTTGCTCAAATGCTGCCACCTTTCCCTGACTCATTGAATGAGAGAAGAGATATTATAATGCTGTGCATGATCTTGCGCTCTCCGTTGTTGAGCACAGTCATGTGCTGTACTCTTGAATGCAGGTGGTGAGGTCTCGACACATCAAGAGGGAGCTGCTACACCTGCCAATGAAGTTTTTCAGCATTGTGATTGCATATGTATGAGGCTGATTAGCATGTTCCATATATGGATGTTTCAGGGCTATGTTTGAGATGTGTTCACATAATCACATTTACAAGATGATTGTGGTTTATAAAGTGTAACTTGTGTAGAAATGTGAGTATTCCAGGATTTGCAAAATCTGATCTTCCTGTTTTTTTGCCATATTTTTACACTCTAATTCATGCCATGTTTTATAAATGAGGCTCCAGGACCGTAATTGAGTACCCCTGTCATAGGGGTTTCCAAAACAACCATCCATATTTAAGTTCCAGAAAAAAAGCTTTATTTGATTAAAAAACTATGAGTAAATAATAGGACATGTGTAAAATACCAATGGGTTCTTAATTATAAAAATCACTCTTGCTGCACATTATAATTAATAATTAATAATAATAATAATTCATTACATTTATATAGCGCTTTTCTCAGTACTCAGGCTAAGTTCAGGTTTTCTTGATCTCAAGAGCGGTGTTTGGGGGTGGCGAGTGGGTCGACTGCCCCAGGCCCCGTGCCTAAGGGAGCCCTGCTTTTGAGGTCCGAGTGTCCTGTTCAAGTGGATTTCTTAAGTTAAATTGTCCAGTTTTATTTTGATAAAGTCTGCAAGTTATCTTGTAAAAATGTAGCTGAATACTGTAACGAGAAAACCCGGTGTATGTTAACATTATTTTTATGAAATTCATGCACAAGTTTATGCAGTCCACACATACTGGTAACAGTGTTTGATGTAACCGGTCCTGTGTGGGGTTGGTCAGCCCTTTGCCCCGCACACCCCTAAGGCCGCCTCTGCTTGATCTGTTAATATCCTGTTAGATAGCCTACTAGACATTCAAGATTTCTGATTTGTCAATACATTATGGACTATTTTCACATACAATAAACTGTTCACAGAATGAAATGGTTCATTGTCAAGCAATGCTTTTACGAGGAAACCACACAACCCGACAAAATGCCATTGAAAAACATTATTTTTAAGAGTGTATGCACTGTCTGGTTCTGCCTTACGTGTTTTTTTTATTTCTGCAAGGCCTTTTTACCAGTGCAAGGGTTTTATCGCAAATCCCAAAGACATGACTACTTCATGATTCTAAAATCCCCCTGTGTGGTTGTATGCATAAGTGGCCCTGGCAGTGAATTCGTGCCCATTCCTGTATCATGGGACTCAAAGCCTATCCCACCAGCACTTCAAACAAGATAGGAGGCAAACCACAGCAACACAAAATTCTCAGACAGGGCTAATTAGGAATCACTGACTGATCTAACATTTGAGAGGGAAACTGCAGATATGTGAAGAATGTGTAGATTTCACAAAGACGATGATAAGAAGTGGAATATGAACCCAGGATGGTAGATCAGTGAGGTAGAAATGCTACCTACTTCACTACTGTGTTGATCTCAGTCTTTTTTATTACAGAAATCTGGAATTAAATCAAAGGAAAAAAGAAAAAAAGTTTCTGGTTAATCCATACAAACATAAGGGGAACCTCCAAACTTTACATGGGATTCAGAATGGGGTGCTTGTGTTATGAGGTGGTAATACTGCAATGTCTGCATGTTGTCCATTCTATGCAAAATACTTTTGCTTTCTGAAGATGTACAGCAGCAACAGCACTCACCATCAAACAAAGATACAAATTGTAATATACAATGTTGACACTGCTAATTTTGTCCAATTTGACCCAAAGAAGAATAATACATTTCCTTTTGTTTTGCTAATCCCTTCATTTCTTTAATCTGCACATTCCATTTCAGGGTTGAGAAAAAATGGGAGCCTTTATCGGCAGGACTAGTTGCAAGGCAGGAATTTAGTAAAATAAGTATATTAAGAAAAAATAAAACATAGTTTAGGGTAATCAACTAAGATAGCACTTTCTCAATCACTTCACAGAGTGCTTGAAAGCAGGATTTAGTGTGCCTTTCAAACAGGGAGATTCTCCACCGCATGAGAAACTCACAACATCAAACCTGCTTGGTGTCCTTTGAAGATCAAGCCTACATCAAAATGAAAATGATGGCACTCTGAATAGGGTTTCTCATTACAGCAGCCATAATTTATGATCAGTACATCTGAGTTTTCATTTCATCTCTTAAAATACTGGACAGCGTGACCTGCTTGAGCTAAAAGTTGTTTAGCGGAATACAGTCAATTATATTTGATGCCTTTAGCAATGATTATAGAAATGTAAAGGAAATTAGAGACACGAGGAAAAAGAATCACAAACTTTAAAGCTTGCATTATTAAGAAAATTAATATATAAGTGTTTTCTTTTTTATAATTGGTTGCAGGCTTTGTTGTTGGCAGAGTAATTACAATTTAATTTAGGCAGCAAATGTGAGCTAGAAATACAGTTTTTAATCAAATGCTCTTCTGTATTATTTATTCAAGGGATTTATTGTCCTTCTTTAAATATGCATTTTGTGTGGTCATTAGCAGCATGAGACTAAAATTAGAATGTATTAAGTTGAAAAGGGTTCACAATGTGTTTATTACTAGCATTGCCGGCAGTTCAGTGTCAGTCTGATACAACATTGTTACACTTTTGAACAAAACAAAGCTGAAGCTCATTAATGTTAGGTCTTAAAGCCCAATTAGGCCCATAGTGTTTTACTTCAGTTTCTGAAACCTCCTCTGGCAAACTGCTTAATGCAATTATACTTTCCAGCAAATAGGATCTGAAAATCAGCCTAGTCTTATCATTCACAAATGAATTAAAGTGCCTTCTCTTCACAAAGGCAGGAGCACATCTATGAGATAGGTGCCTACAGATAAAAAAGAGACTGTTAACCCTTCACAACTCAATGATGGCTAGAACAACAACAACAACAACATTTATTTATATAGCACATTTTCATACAAAAAGTAGCTCAAAGTGCTTTACATAATGAAGAAAATAAAAATAAAAGACAAAATAACAAATTAAAATAAGACAACATTAGTTACCATAGAAAAGGAGTAAGGTCCGATGGCCAGGGTGGACAGGAAAAACAAACAAAAAAAAAAAACTCCAGAAAGCTGGAGAAAAAAATAAAATCTGTAGAGGTTCCAGGCCACGAGACCACCCAGTCCCCTCTGGGCATTCTACCTAACATAAATGAAATAGTCCTCTTGTAGTTAGGGTTCTCACGGAGTCACTTGATGCTGATGGTCATACAGACTTCTGGCTTTTAATCCATCCATCATTGTTGGAACATCATGGTGCTTTGAGTAGATGGTGGTGAAGGACACCGGAAAAGGAAACAGAAGGGAGAGTAGGGGTTAGTACAGATTTTTGAGCCACCATGAAATAGTTATTATAATAAATGAGATATACAGAGTATCAGGATTTAAATTACAGTGAAGTTATGAGAAGGCCATGTTAAAGTAATGTGTTTTCAGCAGTTTTTTAAAGTAATTTCTCAGCATCTTTCAATGATATAAGAGGTCTAACTTTTGCTATGTTTCTTAAGTGAAAAAATGCTGTCCTAGTGATCTGATTAATATGTGATTTAAAATTTAGATTACAGTCAACAGTTACCCCTAAGCTTTTTACCTCCGTTTTGACTTTTAATCCTAATGCATCCAGTTTATTTCTAATAGCCTCATTGTATCCATTATTGCCAATCATTAAGATTTCAGTTTTCTCTTTATTTAACTTGAGAAAGTTACTATTCATCCATTCTGAGATACAAGTCAGACATTGTGTTAGTGAATCAAGAGAATCGGGGTCATCAGGTGCAATTGATAAATACAGCTCTGTGTCATTGGCATAGCTGTGGTAGCTCACGTTGTGCCCCGAGATAATCTGACCTAACGGAAGCATGTAGATTGAGAAAAGCAGCGGGCCCAGGATAGAGCCTTGAGGAACACCATATAGCATAACATGTGTCTTTGAGTTGTAATTACCACAACTAATAAAGAATTTTCTCCCTCCCGGGTAGGATTCAAACCAATTTAAGACGCTGCCAGAGAGGCCCACCCATTGACTAAGGCAATTTCTAAGAATATTATGATCAATGGTGTCAAATGCGGCACTCAGATCTAAGAGGATGAGAACAGATAAATGACCTCTGTCTGCATTTACCTGCAAATCATTTACTACTTTAACGAGTGCAGTTTCTGTGCTGTGATTTGTTCTAAAACCTGACTGTAATTTATAAAGAATAGTATGTTTATTGAGGTGCTCATTTAACTGCATAATGACTGCCTTCTCTAGAATTTTACTTAAGAAAGGCAGGTTAGAGATGGGTCTAAAATTTTCAAGAGCAGAGGGGTCGAGATTATTTTTCTTAAGTAGGGGTTTAACTACAGCAGTCTTAAGACAGTCTGGGAAGACCCCCGTATCTAATGATGAATTTACTATGTCAAGAAAATTATCAATTAGCACGCCCAATACTTCTTTGAAAAAATTTGTTGGTAATGGGTCAAGGACGCAGGTGGAGGGTTTCATTTGAGAAACCCTTAAATGAAATTATGCCAACAAGCCTTGAAGTCAAAGATATAAATGCTTTAAAAATGGTAAGACTATGGCACAATGGTTCAACACTGCTTAGAAAATTAGAAAGATTTTGATTAGAATAGGCCATTTTGCCCAATAAAACTCACCAGACCTATCCAGTTCACTCCTCCAAAATAACATTAAGTCTAGCTTTTAAGGTCTCTAAAGTCTTACTGTCTACCACACTACTTGTTAACTTGTTGCATGTTTCTTTGTTGCTCTTTGTGAAGAAAAACTTCATAATGTTTGTGTGAAATTTACCCTTAACAAGTTTCCAACTGCATCCATGTGTTCTTGAATGAACTCAAGTAACAGTCTCGATCCACTGGACTAATTCCTTTCATAATTTTAAACACTTCAATCATGTCACCTCTCAGTCTCCCTTTACTTAAACTGAAAAGGTTCAGCTCTTTTAATATTTCCTCATAATTCATCTCCTTATCTGCTGTGTCTTTTGTGCAGTATGGAGACCAAAATTGCACACTGCACACTTCAGGTGTGGCCTCACTAATGTGTTATAAAGTTTATACTCTACACATTTTGCTAAATAACCTAACATTCTGTTACCCTTCTTAAACAATGTCTGGAAGTTGATAATAATAAGTCCACTGCAACTCCTAAATCCTTCTCATAAGCTGTACTTTCAATTTTCTGACCTCTTATTGGGTATTCAAATCTAATGGTTCTACTTCCTATGTATATCTATATATATAATTCACTAAGCCAGGAGACAAGTAGCCGACCATGGAAAGCACGCCGGAAGGGGCGTGGAGACAAGTAGCCGACCATGGAAAGCATGCCGGTAGGGGCGTGGATTATATAATTCACTAAGCCAGGAGACAAGTAGCCGACCATGGAAAACACCCCAGAAGGGGCGTGGATTCACTAAACCGCCGACAAGTAAGACGCCAATGGCGCACGCAGGAAGGAGCCACGCCCACCAACTTTTAGACCATTGGATACGACGAAAAAATCACGGTCACGCCCACCAACTCGGATGCGACGCCTCGAAAAACATGCCGTCATTTCTGTTTGTCTGTGCCACATTCCACTTGCAGCTCTGAGTTACGTTGACTTTTCATTAGTCAACCTCAGTGGAATCTTGGTTCACACAGAGGCAGCGCGAGAGACAGAGCCGCGCGCACACACACACAGAGGCAACGCCAGAGAGAGACAGAAGCATACACAGGCAGCGCGTGAGAGAGAGCCGCACACACACACAGAGGCAGCGCCACAGAGAGACAGAGGCACACACAGGCAGCGCAAGAGAGAGCCGCGCAATCCTTTAAAACTGAAGTTAAAACACAATGAAGGAAGCAGTCTTTAAAAATCAATAAGCCCTGTGCCTCTTTTTCATTAGCGTCTCACCTGCTTCAGGCCCTGCAACAGTCGAGACGCTCTCTCTGCAGCTGACCTTCTCTGTGCCTGACTCCACTACTGTCAGTCGCCTGATTAAAAATGGCCTTTTCAATGTGAGCTATGGACCCGCTATACCACAGGAACACATTGCCTTCGAGCCTGCTCTCGCTCACTCTAACGTACCGGCTTTCTCTCTCTCTCCTCACTCACTCACACACTGCACAGGGGAGAAATGCCCGAAGCACGAGTCTACACTGTGAGTGCGATGATTATTTATTTAAAAATGGGCTTTTGAAGGGGAGCTGTGGACCCACTATACCACAGGATCACCTGTGACATTGCCTTCACATTGTTTTCCTTTTATTTATAATCCTGTTGAGCAGATCAGACACCCAGGCAAACAACACTGAATAATCAATAGCTCCAACTACTTTGCCCGCCCCCACTCCTCACCTGAGTCGGTTTCGTCTCTGTTCAGCAGTGTTTGCCAAACTTGGTCCTGGTGAACCCCTGTGGCTGCAGGGTTTTGTTCCAACCAGATTCCTAATCATTAATGCCGGTGAAACTCATCCGGGATAAGTCGGTTTTTCAAACGCAGCCGTGTAGCAGATTAGTCTAGCAAGATGTAATAATCCGAGATGAATGCGCGCCCTCGTGCTGAGTGAAAAGCCAATATATATTGAGTTTACAAAACATGATCACCAAGTCTTTGATAGGCTGCAACAAAATGATGAAAGAACGGGCGCATTTTTTTCACACAAGCTGAGTGAGTGGGTGTTAGTTAGTTAATTAGCAACTCGAAGGATTAAAAAACATTGAAAAAGCGGCGCAGATTGGTTTGCAGCGTGTAAAACAGTTTGTTTGTCGCGGATAATTTGCTATCCACACAGGGACGAACCGGGAAGTGAACCCACAATCTTCCACTGTCTCCTTACTGCAAAGCAGCCGTACTACTACACCGCCACAAGGCAGTTAAACAATGCACCGGGCCACATGTTCATTTTTTCCCCTGTGCTTAAAAGACATTAAAAAACTGTTTCTCAACTGTGACTCCCGAACAACTCAGTACGCGAAAAGCGGCCAGAATCGCAAACAACAATCAAAACTCTACGTGACTCACAGGTAGTGATGGGCCGTTCTATACTAAGGTTTTGACACTGTGTCGAGCTTTCGAAGCACTGCAGATTTTAATACTTGATCGAATAATGACATCTGTGATTTAAGGATTTCACATTTTCTTTCTCAAATGTGTTTACCTATATCATGGCAAACTACAGGGATAAACCTTTATTTTCTGTCTACTCCGTTTTAATTAACACAGACCAAACAAAACATTTAAGGCTATTAAATGTGATCTCAAGAAAAGACCAGGGTTAATTATAATACTAATAACAGGAGCGATTTTAATGATACAGTGCAAAAGTAAATACTAATTGAAAGAGCCGGGAATGCATGAGGTGAGGCGTCTTATTTTGTTTAACTCTTGCTATCGTATAGTGCATTCTGCCTGTCGGCATTAGTTATATTTATATTTTTTAGACATCAGACACTAGAAGCTACTGACGAACCCTTCTCTTCGTTGTCAGTCTGTAGCTACGAAAAAATAAAAGCAATACGACTTTTAACAGACGTCATTGAAGTGTATCATAAGTTTCTGTAACGTTAATGAAAATGGCCAGAAGGTGTCACGTGACAGGTGAGTGTCAAATGCTTCGAAGCTTCTATACGATTTCCGACACAATTGCTTCAAACGTGTTGATGCTTCTCAAGGCTTCACCCCGCCCATCACTACTCACAGGTTACTGAACGAGAAATCAGCAGACTAGCATGACGAATGGGGCGTAATGGGCGTCCTTCCCCTCTCCTCTGGATTTTTCAAATGTTAATTTTTTCCCTGTGCTTAAAAATCATTAAAAAAGCGGCCTGATTATGCAGCGTATGGTACGCCGCGGGTTGGCTAGTTAGCTTATATTTACTTATATTAAACTTCATCTGACAAATCTACCCAAGCCTGTATGCTGGCCACGTCCCTCCGCAAAGATTCATTGTATTCTAAATCTGCCAATCCATGTTAGTTTGGTATCATCTGCAAACTTAACCAGCTTTTTATTTACAGTATATTCCTGTTCAAATAATATATATATACAGTGATCCCTCGCTATATCGCGCTTCGCCTTTCGCGGCTTCACTCCATCGCGGATTTTATATGTAAGCATATTTAAATATATATCGCGGATTTTTCGCTGCTTCGCGGGTTTCTGCGGACAATGGGTCTTTTAATTTCTGGTACATGCTTCCTCAGTTGGTTTGCCCAGTTGATTTCATACAAGGGACGCTACTGGCAGATGGCTGAGAAGCTACCCAACTTACTTTCTCTCTCTCTCTCTCTCTCTCTCTCTCTTGCGCTGACGTAGGGGGGTGTGAGCAGGGGGGCTGTGTGCAGCTGCTTCCTGAAGGACATGCTGCACGGTGCTTCGCATACTTAAAAGCTCAAAGGGCACGTATTGATTTTTGACTTTGTTTTTCTGTGGCTCTCTCTCTCTCTCTTCCTGCTCCTGACAGAGGGGGTGTGAGCTGCCGCCTTCAACAGCTTTGTACCGGCGGTGCTTCGCATACTTAAAAGCCAAAAAGCCGTATTGATTTTTTTTTTGACTGCTTGCTTTGCACTTCTTTGAAAAGGAAGATATGTTTGCATTCTTTTAATTGTGAGACAGAACTGTCATCTCTGTCTTGTCATGGAGCACAGTTTAAACTTTTGAAAAAGAGACAAATGTTTGTTTGCAGTGTTTGAATAACGTTCCTGTCTCTCTACAACCTCCTGTGTTTCTGCGCAAATCTGTGACCCAAGCATGACATTCTAAAAATAACCATATAAACATATGGTTTGTACTTCGCGGATTTTCCTATTTCGCGGGTGGCTCTGGAACACAACCCCCGCGATGGAGGAGGGATTACTGTATATATATATATATATATATATCTATCTATATATATATATATATATATATATATATATATATATATACTGTATATACAGTACATAAATAGCAGCAGTCCTAGCACTAACCCTAAGAGACACCACTCTTAACATCGCTCAATTCTGATAAGTTTCCTTGTACCATAACCCTCTGCTTCCTATGTTTTAGGTAATTCTGCACCCATTTTTAGTTTGATGCCCAACCTCTCATGTGGCACCTTATTAAATCCTTTCTGAAAGTCAAGATAAATAATATTGTATGTACCACTTTGATTGTGTCCTTTTGTTGCTTCCTCAAAGAGTTTCAGCATGTTAGTAAAACACAACCTCTGAATCCATCATCATCTGAACCCATGTTGAACATTACACCCTGAACTCCCACTTCTGCTAGTTTGGCACCTAAGTTAAATACTATCATAAACACCACTTTGATTGTATCATTTTCTTGCTTCATCATAGAATCCCAGCATGTTAGTAAAACATGAACTCCATCATCTTTATACTATGTCTGCTGTTCACTAATACTCCTGTTTTTAATATGTACTGCTTGATATTTTACATAATAATTGCTTTGATTAATTTACCTGTGATACACATTAAGCCTATATTTACTTGGATCAGCCCGATCATCCTTTTTATATAACTGGAAACTGTTTGCCATTTTCCAGTCCTTAGGAATTTCCCAAGTGTGCAGTGACTTCCTAAAAATATGTGTCAAGGGTTTATATATGTATTCACTAATCTCCTTAAGTACTTAAGGATAAATATGATCTAATCATGATGATTTGTTATATTTCAGCTTATCTGATCTAAGCAGCACTTCTCCATTTACAACTTCCAAATCACCTACTATCTCCTTGTTACCACTGGGAGGTGATCCACTTCCTTACATTTGAAAAGTTCAGAAAAAAGCAAGTTTAGAGCATTCAAAATTTCACTGTATATTTTAATGCCCCCCACCCCCCCCCCCCACCCCCACCCCCTTACTATACCTGTTACACTTCACTTCCCACCCTGACAGTTCTTTTATTGCCAAAATACTGAATCTCTTTGGGTCATCTTTCACCTTATCTGCAATATTCCTTTCTGATTGCCTTTTAGCTTCCTTAAGATACTTTTTAATGGCTGCCCTCATGCTCTCATATTCCCTGCAATTCACATTGGAGTTATTAGTCTTATATGCCTTATACAGCTGTTTTTTCCTTTGCAACTCTTTATTAACTCACTGTGGATTTGTTTTTAAATTTTCTTGTAATTTCACATTTTGGGGTGTACATGTCCTGCATTATATGTAAAATGTTTCTATATCTGTTCTTCTGCTCCTCAATTGTGTCTACACTTAAAAGCTTATTCTAGTTTATAATTTTTTGATAAGCAAACTCCATGCAGGGAGGACCCAGGATGAGAACTCTGGACTCCTTACTGTGAGGCAGCAACACTAGCACTGCGCCACCATGTTATGAGCAGTACATTTTAAAAATTTATTTTGAGTGAGATATGTTTTTCTTACAAGAATGTATGTGGGTTTAGGAGTTCATTTATATCGAAGAACATCTGTGGATGGTCAGTTTAATTGTATGCTGTATCTGGAAATATGCAGTATTAATTAATTTTTTTATTATTTTCACATTATCATGCTTCTCTTTTGTAATACTCGTGGAGTATTACAACAACTTGGTCATTTCATTCACCGCTGTGCCTGACGCCATCAGCATGACATTTTAAATACTTTCACATCAGATCATTCAGTATTCATGATCAGGATATAAATAAAGAACTTGTGTCCATTTCTTTTTAAAATATGGTGTTTTGAACTAATAGCTTTCTCCTGTAGACTTTGAGTCAGTTTCGATTTAGCGTTGGTATTTGAATAAACATGCTATTGGCTCTTACCTCTTTTTTTTTGTTTTGATCACAAATTATCTTGTGGTCCTTAAATTTTCCTTCTACATTCTTTCAGCTTTCTGGCAGGATATCTTTATTTTATTTACTGGGGAAACTGGAGTTAAAATGTGATCAAACAGTCTTTAGTTGACTTTTAGGTAGTGAGTAGATGACCTACATGTCTGTTGATATGTGTTACAATACTAGCTAAGTTGGTACATTCAGTATAAGCTACTTACATTTTAGGACTGGCAGACAACCAGTGAATGTTTCACCTCTGAACTACAAAACAACTGTAGTGAGCAACTGTCATTTAGTTTTCCCTCAGACAAACTATATGATAACTGAAACCTCCACAAAGTCAAAGTGAATGGACCATAAGTTTCAGAATGGAAAAGATCATTTAGGATCACTTGCACAAAAGAAGTGTCAACTACAGTACATACTGTATCTGAATGGCTGAACTGAGCAACGGCCTACACTAAAGAGAATTGTGCTGTTTTGTCGGGGACAGGGCTTTGGGGTGACCCTATCCTAAAATATAGATTCTTTTATTTCTACACCCAGATTCTTTGTTACACAGACCCACACATATGTACTCCACCCCAACTGTTGTTCTCTTATCCTTTCATGCACTTGAAACTGGGACTATGGTTACAATCTACACTGTGAACTCACTGCTACTGTGCTTCATTATTAGAAGACATCCTAACTTTATTCTTGTATACGCCAGGTACCAAGAGAGAGCAAATACTAAACAAAAGCAAGGGGAGCAGGAAATAAATATCAATTTAGTCATTATAGCCTTTAATATTCTTAAATGTTCTTAATGTGCCAAAAGCAGAAGAAAATGCAAGCAGATGTGGTCAATAACTGTCACAGGCGATGCGTCCCACAGAGTGAGGCAGACACATGGTGACAGAGTTCTTCCTATTTTTTGTTCTTCTTGTTTTTTCTCTTCTTGCTGACTTTATAAAAATGTCAGGGCAAAGATAAACCCCCTAACCCCACTCTGTGCAATGTCACTTTAACAAGTGTTCATGTGGTGTGCACGATGATATCCAGTTGTTTGAGGGCGCTACTTTTTTACATGAAGTGGAAAATCCAGAAAATGTCTAATTTAGCATCAGAACTTAACCTTTCTTAAAATATAATTTTGGTATGTTTAAAGTTTTGATCTTTTATCTTGCCAGACTGCCCTTTTGCAACAGTATCTTTCATTTTTGCTAGTTTATCTTCATATCTGATGTCTCTGTTAATGCTACCTCTATTTTGTGGTTTAGACAAGCTACAGTTACAGAGATCAAAAGTTCAAGAAAAGAATTTACAGTATTAACTTACAGTTTAACCTCATGAGATATTGTGTATACTGCTTCTAATGCTTTAAAAAAAGAAATATATAACAATTTCATTACCCTATGCACCATTAAGGTTGTATTAAATTTGTTTAAAAATAATAGAAAAATTCAACCTAAGAAATCTGTTTTGAATGTCAATAAAGGACCCTCAGAAAATAATCAGATTTTGACCCAGCTATCATTTACACCTTCGACATTTGTTCTGCTTTTAGAACAAAATTCCTAATCTCAGATTTTGCTTCAGGTTTGCTTCTTTGGTTTGCCCCTTAAATTTATTCTACACTATTCTGCTCTACACTACATGTCAGTCTAAATCACTCATCTCAACAAATAAATGTTCTTTTAATTTTTATATTTCTTTTCAACTGCATTCCAATATTTTTTATCAGAAAAATAAATAAAAACACAACACAATTTTATTTAATTCATATTGGCATTTCAAAAAAGAGTTAGGATCTGTTGTTAGGGTTTTCCAACTGATATGTTTATTTGGAGCTTTGTAAAGTAGGCCTTAAGAGGTTTTTGAACCATCTTCCTCTGGCCTTAGTGGGATCTCTCACCTCAGCAAAGTAGGGACAAGGAAACTTGTCTGGGAAGTCAGGCATTCTGATTCAGTGGCCTGTCCACAAGTTTTAGGTCTATAGGATCATAGCTCATCTTTGCATTGATTAAATACACCAAATTGGTATGATGATCATTCCAATTGATGCAATGCTGAATTTTCTTCTCAATGATTACACTTTGGGACAGTCGGTTGATGTGTTGGGCATTAAATTACAATTGGCAACTTTTTTAGTATAATGCCTGGTTTGTCAAACTCAAACAAGACAGTGTGGAATTTTTTGTTAATATATAATCTTTTACAGACTATTATACATATATACCTAAATGATGTAACAATGGATTACTGAAACATAAGGAAAAGAATTGACTGTAACTAAAGGGTTAAGTAAATGTTGTTTTGGCACCAAAGTAGTTGTAAAGGATAAAATGAAGTAAATGAGTAATAAACACCCCTTAAAAAGCGAGGACAAACTAGTGAGATAGCCCAAACACCCCTATTGTGAAGCGGTGATACGATCAATGGGAAATCCCTTAGGACACCCCTATTAACGAAGCGATGTTTACAATAATGGAAGAATCAATATGTATACGAAGTTACTGGTGGCTGTAGTTAATTGGTTAAAATGACAGAATTCTGAATATTAAGAGTCAGATGACGAACGTTATGTATTAGATAAGGTAATGGTAATAGAAGAGTATAAAAGGGAATGAATTGTTTAATTAATGGCTCATTCTAAGGACTGAGATATATGTGCGTATCTATGTGAAAATAAAGAATTGTTCTGCATTTTCATCTGGTGTCCGTGAATTACTTCTTTGAAAATGGAGGAAAGTTTTTTCCACAACAGCAAAAGAATTATTTTAAATAGTTTAAGGTATAATTCAATGCTACATTTCTTAAAAATAATACAGACGAGTTTGAAGACAATACTGTGCAAAGATGTGGCATTACTTGTACTACTCCTGGAGGTTGTAGCGAAAAAGAGAACGTAAACAAAACTGAGTGCCATTATGAACAATGCTACACATCCTCTCTGTTACACACTAACTCTGAGGACTTAGAACCAACAACTTATTCAGCTGAAGTGTGTCAAGGAATGCTAAGGGGGCTTCTTTATTCCAACAGCAATACATTTGCATAATGCCTCTTTGGGACTGTAACAGCCATCAATTTATCAACCAACTCTGCTGTCATGACCCATCTGGCCGGAATACAAGCTTTCACTATATTAGACTACATACATAATATAGAGTTGTTTATTTACATTGTTATGCTGCTTATGCAAGTTATACTGTTGTTTTCTTTAGCTGCAGGTCAGTTTTGCTTTTTTTCCTAGATTTCAAGAAGAAAATAGAAAGGATCCAGTTGTACCTCAGCATGACAACAACTCGAAACAGTAGATGTGTGACAGGAGTCTGGTCACATTTATAGATGACCTAAACTAAACACAGTGAAAATATCCGACTACACCACCCAGTTTTATTAAGAGTCTGGGAACTCTTGAACTTTAAAGATAGTAGTGCACAAGTTTCTTTAACTTGGGCAGTGAGTAAACACACAATTAATGACACAGCAGTAATTTCAAGAAAAACAACAGTAACTTGTATTACAGCAGGTAATGTAAAATCCACCAAGTATATATAAGTATATATGAATCTAAAAATATCAGGAGCGAAAAACCTTTTAAAAAGAGAACACACAGTCCAACCTCTAAAAGTTCATTAAACCACAACAGTGGAGGATACAATCATTGATGGTGCAAAGTCCAAGTTGCGTGCTGTGTTACCACAACAATTAGTCTTCCAACTGTTCTATTGAAACACTCTGTTCGCCGAATGCTTGTTTCCCAAAGAAAGTCATCCTAACTTGTCGAAATCTTTGTCAGCATCTCTCCCTCTTGGAGTGAGTGTTCTTTTTCACTTCTGGGTTCCTCATGTTGCCACGACGACCTAGGCACACCTTGCTTCTTGTCCTCTAAGTTTGCTTGGTCCACTCATGAGTCTTTCCCCTCTCGCTGGACCTGCATCTGTCTGATAAAAATGTCTTTTTCTCCCTGTAAGTAGGTGTCACTGTCAGCTTACATTGCATCATGTCAGCTCAACAGCTTGTGCTCCGTGCGAGTAAACTTGACAGCATTCTCGGTGGACCATCTCTCTCTACATGACTGCTTTAGTCTCTGCCTACTGTTGATTAACATGACGATTGATTAAGTAGTACATACCAATTTCCTTTGCTAATCAATAGTGTAAACACATTTTCATTGGTTAAAAAATAGTATTGTTGTCAGCTATCAAGGAGTACATATACCCTGTTATGCCGATTAGAAACCAAGGTCCCCAGAGCATGTTCATTTTCAAACCAGGTAAATACAAACATTTTCCAAGGAAGCAGGCAGTTCGGATATCACAATATTGTATGTTGATGAGATACAAAGCAGTTTCATCTTCAAAGCTGGTGAATCTTTTACAAGACAGATTCTTGTAGACAGACATCGATCATAACCTGTAATAGAATATTTACGTTTTCACTTATGACCCTAGTCTCAACAAAGGGTGCCTATTGCCCCTTCATCTATTGGATTTTTACATTTATTATTTACATGTTTTTGCTTAAAGTAAAAAAAGAAAACCACTCATTGTACAAAAAATGTGTCCCTCTGATGGATGCTTAGTGAGCTTTTGCCCTTCTGCTCCAATTCTGTATTACTACTGATATATACAGTACTTGGCAGGTAATTGACAATATCCCCTTTCATTGCACAATTTAATTAACTCATTAAGATGTTTTTTTTTCAATTTTAGTAACTAGCCTGGTAAAAATGAGAAGAAAAATAAATAAAGCACCCCCTATGTTTGCTGGTATTCTTTTCACTGTTTGAGACTGCCACCTGAACACTGTGTTTAGGATTATACCCTACTAAAGTCTTTATCCACCTACATTTGCAATTTTTCTGTGGAACATTTCTACATTGATGAGAGAACCGTTGTATGCTGCTTTCTAGGGAATTGCATTTTGATTTTAAATTGAGAAAGAATCTGTCTTCCCCCAGTTAATGATCCTAAAGGGAGCACAATTTTTCTTTGGTTAACCGGTATATTAGAGAGACATCTTTTCCCTGCAGCGGATGTAAAAAGGAGTTTAACTTTACATCGTAAAGACTTTGAAGTGATTGTAGTGCTCTTTCTATCCACAGTGTGCCACTCCAAAGGTAATCCTCCTACAGGGAATCCAGTGGTCTTCTGGTTTGTGAATTTAGTAAAGAATAATTGTTCTGTATTATGTCCATGATATTCTATGCTATACTCCATTTTTCAATTTGATTATATTTAAAACAAAAGGTGTTCATTTTCAAATTCTGGGGTTTGTTAAGGCTTTATATGAAATGTTATTAAAATTTATGTAGCACTCTTATTATCTGGAGGGTCCTGCATTAAGACTGTCTGCAATTTTTACCTGATGTTAATGGGTTGGATGTAAATTTAAGATGTTGTGACAGTTTAAGGGTCCCCGTGACCCCTTGAACCCTCAGACCAGACGTCAGACACCAGATAAAAGTCCAAATCTAATATTTATTAGATAGATAGATAGATAGATAGATAGATAGATAGATAGATAGATAGATAGATAGATAGATAGATAGATAGATAGATAGATAGATAGATAGATAGATAGATAGATAGATCTTTATTGTCATTGTCACTTTTACAAAGGAACAACGAAATTGAAGGTGCAATCGACTCAGTGTGAGGAATAAGAGTTAAAAAGACAAAAAGACAAGAAGAGAGAAAATAATAACAAACCGAATAGTAATAAATATACAAATTGCACTTGTTGACTTAAGGTCTATATTGCACATTGGTAGAATAATATGGAGCAGTTTTATTCTGAGTTCAGGGCCATGATTGCTTTCGGATAAAAGCTGTTTTTAAGGCGGTTTGGACAATAATGTGCACAAAGCACCCTCCACTCCTTAATAAATCAATAATCAAATAATCAATAATCACAATCCTCCACTCCCAGACGCGTTGCCACCCTTCCACCCAGCTCAGCTCATCCATCTGGGATTTCCCACAGTCCTTTATAGTCCTCGACCCGGAAGTGCTTCTGAGCCCTCAGTCCATGTGATTATCCAGCACTTCCAGGTCAGGAAAAACTTTTTTTTTTTCTTCAGCCCGGAAGTATATCATTTCTTCCGTTCCCGTGACTTGGAATACTTCCAGGCTATACGGAAAATATAAATCCCTGGGCCTCCCTGCAGCGACTCCTGGTGGCCCCCATGGTATCCAGCAGGGCTGTGCATTAAAACTCCACTGTTCATGAGGCCCTGCTGGAATTCGGGGCACCTCCATGTTGCAGGGAAGGCTCCATCTGGCAGCCTGGGGGTATTGGCCGGGATGAATGGCCGGCCGTATCCCACAATGTTTTATCATGGCATGGTTTTGGGCAGACACTTTCTTAAAATACAGATTTTTTTTTTTTAATTTCCATGCTCAGATTCTTTGTTAGGTATGTAGCAACCGCACAATACGGGAACGCGATTCCTACACTTCACAACCCGTACAGGGGGGTGGACGATGTTTGAAAGCATAATAGCACAACCATATTCGGTCCTCGTCCCCTCTTGCCACGATTCCCTTCTTAATAATTTGCAGCAAATAAAACACAAGAGGAAGTGGAACAAAAAAAATATATTAACAGTGGCTGTTACATTAACTTGACCGGTGCCTGAGTGCCCCTTAGTGAACCCCTTCCCCAGACGCCCTCCCTAGCGCCCAAATACTAACCCCCGGTTTGACACAGACAAAAAAAAGAAAAAAGGTAAATAATAAGAAAAACTGTTCTTTGAGAATGCAAAAGATTAGATTTCACTTAGTCCAAAATATAGGAAAACAAGAAACACTGCAGTTTAGTTCCTCCGTGAAAGCAGGAAACACACTCGTCCTTTGGCGGAACGGCTTCTCCGCGGACTATCACAAAGAATAAAACTCAGGAATCCGACTCACCAGACAGGAGCACCCGGAGAACACCAGACCCTGGCCTCTTCTCGAGGATTCGTCCTTGAATATTTCTTCGGGGTGGCCACCCATGAATAGCAGACGTCCCTGGGTGAAGTAAAATCCTGAATAGTTCTTAGAGCGTGGATAGTCGCTGCGATGCCTTCAGCCTTATCCTTTCTTTTTTCTCCTCTCTACTTGTTCCGCCATTCCCCTTAAAAAGAGAAAGTTTCCTGCCGAAAATCCTTGCCCCTCTCGGTTGTTATGGCAACCTTACGCCAGCAACAGGCAGCTGGAAAGTGTACTTGGGCGGGATCCTCCCAGAACGGGACGTCACAAAAGGTGCCTGAAGGGCTATTTAAAACACCCTCCCATTCAACCTCATAGAGTGACGGACAATTCAGAAGGCTACCCCGACTGTCTGTTATGTAGCCTTGCTACAGGTAGACCAACACATATGTTCCCTAGGCAAAGACTGTTTCTACTATCATTGGATTTATCTGTTGGGGAAGGTAAAACAGCCCACAGCAGACACGCCACCAGGGGGAGGCAAACATGACACCTGTCAGGGGCCCCAGGCAGTGGGAGGCTCTCTTGCGTGAGGCTAAAGCTGCGGCAAATGAAATGGAAATACCTGCAGTGTTCAAATCAGGTCAGCGTCACAAAAGACCAAGATGTCTTATTGAGTCCAACAGATCTGACCCAGAAGCAGATTGTCAGGAATCCCAAGATCCAGAAGTAAAATTCAGAAGAGGCATGTTTCACGTAATGATGGATTCCTTAATTTCAGAATTGTCTGGGCATTTTGAAAGCCTAAACAACATATGTCATCTTTTTCGTCCAATTTTAAACTTTAAGAGCATGAGCACAGAGGAGATCTCAGCCTCTTGTGCAAATTTAGATGTAAAATATTCAAAGGTTCTGTCACATCATTTGAAAGATGAGGTGATTCACATCAAGAACATATATGATGCAAATGTCTGAAGGTGGGCACTGTGATTGTTGATATCATATCATCAGATACACATACAGAAATAAAAATGTTGTAAAAAGATACGTTGACTCTGTTAGTAATTTTAATTCAGAGCTACCAGACCATCCATGCATCATGAGACACGAAATGTGATACGATATTATATAAATGTAATTCCGGTTGCGCAAAATTTCAATGTGATTGAAGTTAAGCTTGAGTGTAGCATAGGCACATCACTTGATCAGCTTGGGGAGGCAAAATTATCGTAGTATGGAGCCAGGGGGCCCAGGTACTCAGCCATAATTGTCAGGGGCCCAAAATTTTCTGGCGGCCCACAGCCACAATGCACTTGAATCTGGGCATATTGTCCAACTTTACTTTCCTATCCCTGCGGCACCCCCTACTAATCTGTAGACCACAGGTGGCAAGATAGAACAGCAATTCAAGAAGGGGAGCAGAATCAAACTTTTTATATATTCTTTATAGATTTTTCATTCTTAATAATCCTGAAGCATAAGCAAAGATGCGGACAGATAAGTGAGATCTTTCAATAATTTAAAAAATGTTTTTATTTATTGAGGGTTGAAAAATTTGCAGTGGTCAGAGAAAAAGTACTACATCACCATCATAGTCAACACGCCAAAACATCTCTGTATTTGTATCACTCATAACTACACAGTACATGTCAAAGGCTAAATCTGCAAGGGTGAATTTAGCTCTAACTTTAGCAAATATTTGTACACACTCAGAAAAATAAATTTATAGAATTAGTTATCATGGCGTACAGTAAACAGTAGTACTCTGGGAACCTTCAAATCTTGACTTTGTATTTTAAAAGAGTTAGTCTGAATAGTGATTGACAAGCTTGGGAGGTCTGAATGGCCTGTTTTTATCATTTTTTTTCGTATGCTGTTGATATTAAATGGTTAATACTAAACTTCTGTAAATAATAAACCACCTCCTAAGCTGGAAAGAAATAAAACAAAAAATGTGAGAGTAGTACCTCCAATTATTTATAGGCATTCTTCCAAAACAAGAGTTCACGGCCTCCACTGTCTCTAATCCTGAGTACTTATGGATCTTTGCTTGCTATTAGTCTTTCCTTTATTTTTGTAACATCCTTGCTTTTCATTGCCTTCTCATTTTCTTCTCATCCGGTCATAGAATGTACCTACCATTTCTAAATATATGTTGGGGTAGGGATTTGCTACTTGATCCATAAATCTCCACTTCACCACCCTTAACTGCTCCTTTCTTCAATTCTCAAGGTCCTAATATATGAATCATATGACTCACCCCATATAAATAACATTTCCTCAGATTTTCTTAACATAGGGGGTTATTGATTCCCTTGCTCATTCTGCCATTTTTTCTTAATCTAAATTGCATTTCCCGATGACAAACGTTACCATTCTCTTTAATATTTTCAGCTGCACCTTGAGCATTATTTTCAAACATAGTCTTATCTTTCCAGGGTTTTAGAACATATTTTCTAAACACCTGAAAACATAGTTTCCTAAAAACACTGTCTTACTGAAACTATCAAAACAGGATCACCTGTCAAGTATGACTAATTCTTGCTTATCAATTGCAATGCTTTTCCGTTTGTTGTTTTATTTTAACATTGTGCTGAGCTTGTAAATATGTAGTGCTGTATACTGTATAGTATAAAATAAATTGAATACTTCCATTTCAGACTAATCTATTTTAGGTTTGACGGTTTGTCATATTTTCCTTTGCTCTGTCTCCCCTTAACATCTTTCAGGTCCCAGAGGAACACTTTGTTTTTATTCCTAATGTACATTTTTGCTCTTATGAGCCGATTCATTCATGTAAGCATTACATCGGTTTTGTTCTTTGTCTCTGACTCAGGATTGACTCATTCTGCTTTCCACCAACTCTCAAATGCTCTCTCTGTTATTGTTTTCAGATTATTCTTCAGTGAGCAGTATTACCTTAATTTAACTTGTCTTCTCCTATTCCCTTTAATTTTCTCATAATTTCTTTATTCTGTAAAAAGAGATTAAAATCTCACTAAAAATAAAAATAAAGATTACAAATACATAATTTTGACTATTGAGACATCATTAGAAGAGTTTTGTCATTCTAATTAATTTTTCTGTTTTTTTAGATGTAAGATTGCTTCCACATGACTTGTAAGGTTTCATTTTGTGTGTTTGGAGTGCCCTCTCCCATTTCTGTTCTTCAGTTTTTCTTTTAGGCGCTTAAAAAGTTTTTTGCAACATTTTACAATGCTTTGTCTCATCTAGTATCTAATCTTTTTCAGTTTCAACACTTCTTCTCTCATCAATATGTTATGATGTGATCCAATCTCTACATTTTTAAACTACCTTTGCCCAAATAAAATGTAGTCAATTTCATAGTCCTCTCTGTTAGCAGGACATGTCCATCTGTACCTTCTCCCATTTGACTATTATATACATGTACTCTGTGCTTTACAGATGATATTTCTTACAGTATCCATCCATCCATCCATTGTCCAACCCGCTGAATCCGAACACAGGGTCACGGGGGTCTGCTGGAGCCAATCCCAGCCAACACAGGGCACAAGGCACGAACTAATCCTGGGCAGGGTGCCAACCCACCGCAGGACACACACAAACACACCCACACACCAAGCACACACTAGGGCCAATTTAGAATCGCCAATCCACCTAACCTGATGTCTTTGGACTGTGGGAGGAAACCGGAGCGCCCGGAGGAAACCCACGCAGACACGGGGAGAACATGCAAACTCCACGCAGGGAGGACCCGGGAAGCGAACCCAGGTCCCTAGGTCTCCCAACTGCGAGGCAGCAGCGCTACCCACTGCGCCACCGTGCCGCCCTCTTACAGTATTTAAACTCTTATTACTATTATAGGAAATACAATTTTAATGAAGTGCTGAACTTGGCTAATTTCAAACTTCCATGTTGCACCACCAGTTTAATGCCACAAAAGGTACACAAGGATATTTTATTTAACAGTTCATTACAACTGGTAATTTAAGATTTTGAGGTGCCGTAAGGGGGCTTTTTTGCATTTACCACTTGACTGTTCAAGGAGTGGAACATCACTGCTCAGTCTTGATCTTTTGTATTAAAAAATCTGTACAACAGATGACATGACTGCCTGTTACCAAGAGTAAGATGAAGCTGTCATTCTCCTTCACAACATTCCTGCATCACAGAAAAATTAATGGAAGGAATTATTAAGGATAAGATTAAGCAACACCTGGCAAGGACAGGAGTTATTCTGAACAATCAGCATGGGTTCAGAACAGGGAGGTCATGTTTTACTAACATGCTGGAATTCTATGAGGAGGCAATAAAAGAATATGATTAAAGTGGAGCATATGATATTATTTATCTGGACTTTCAGAAAACATCTGATAAGGTGCCACATGAGAGGTTGGGCATCAAACTAAAAGAAGTGGGATTTCAGGGTAATGTTTTTAGATGGGTGCAGAATTGGCTCAGACACAGGAAGCAGAGGGTGATGGTGCGAGGAACCTCATCAGAACTGGCTGATGTTAAGAGTGGTTTTCCACAGGGGTCAGTGCAAGGCCGCTGGTATTTTTAATATATATAAATGATATAGATAGGAATATAACAAACAAGCTGGTTAAGTTTGCAGTTAATATCATGATAGGTGGATTAGCAGATAATGTTTAATCCGTTATATCATTACAGAAGAACTTGGATAGCATACAGGCTTTGGCAGATTTGTGGCAGATGAAATTTAATGTCTGTAAATGTAAAGAATTACACATAGGAAGTAATACTAGGGTGCTGTACCGTGTTAGCCATGGTGAATGTAGAGAAAAGCCAAGCAAAATGACACCTTTTATTGGCTAACTAAAAAGATTACAATATGCAAGCTTTCGAGGCAACTCAGGCCCCTTCTTCAGGCAAGATGTAATGTAATTTTTTACATCTTGCCTGAAGAAGGGGCCAGAGTTGCCTCGAAAGCTTGCAAATTGTAATCTTTTTAGTTAGCCAATACATAGGAAGTAAAAATGTTAGGTTTGATTACACAATGGGCAGTCGAAAAATCGAGAGCACACCTTATGAGAAGGATTTAGGAGTCACAGTGGACTCTAAGCTATTGACTTCCAGACATTGTTCAGAAGCCATTAAGAAGGCAAACACAATGTAAGGTTATATAACACAACGTGTGGAGTACAAGTGCAACGAGGTTATGCTCAAGCTTTAAAATGCACTGGTGAGGCGTCATCTGGAGTACAGTGTGCAGTTTTGGTCTCCAAGCTACAAAAAATACATAGCAGCACTAGAAAAGGTCCAGAGAAGAGCGACTAGGCTGACTCCAGGGCTACAGGAGTTGAATTATGAGGAAAAATTAAAAGAGCTGAGCCTATACACTTTAAGCAAAAGAAGATTAAGAGGTGACATGATTGAAGTGTTTAAAATTATGAAGGAAATTAGTCCAGTGGATCGAGACTGTTATTTTAAAATGAGTTCATCAAGAACACGGGGGCACAGTTGGAAACTTGTTAAGGGTAAATTTCACAAAAACATTAAGGAGTTTTTCTTTACACAAAGAACGATAGACACTTGGAAAAACTACCAAGTAGTGTGGTAGACAGTAAGACGTTTGGGACTTTCAAAACTCGACTTGATGTTTTTTTGGAAGAAATAAGTGGATACGGTGGCGCAGTGGGTAGCGCTGCTGCCTCGCAGTTGGGAGACCTGGGGACCTGGGTTCACTTCCCGGGTCCTCCCTGCGTGGAGTTTGCATGTTCTCCCCGTGTCTGCGTGGGTTTCCACCGGGCGCTCCGGTTTCCTCCCACAGTCCAAAGACATGCAGGTTAGGTGGATTGGCGATTCTAAATTGGCCCTAGTGTGTGCTTGGTGTGTGGGTGTGTTTGTGTGTGTCCTGCGGTAGGTTGGCACCCTGCCTGGGATTGGTTCCTGCCTTGTGCTCTGTGTTGGCTGGGATTGGCTCCAGCAGACCCCCGTGACCCTGTGTTCGGATTCAGCGGGTTGGAAAATGGATGGATGAATAAGTGGATACGACTGGCAAGCTTTGTTGGGCTTGTAATGGCCGACCCCTTACCCAGCCGGCAGCTACACCTCCAAGACCTGTGGCCTGGATGAATTACTGAGATGAATCTAAATATCAAGCCATACCTCTAACAAATGAAATTTTCCCCACAATCAACGGTTTAAACAAGCACGCAAAAACAGATGATATGTAAAAATAGGTGAATATATTAAAACAGAACACAACAAAACACTATTGTACATACCCCATGTACAATATATATGTATATCCCTCCACGGCTTGATATTTAGATTTAGATATTTAGACACCAGGAAGTGCCGCCAGAAGATCATCACAGAGCACCTGGCGCACCTCACTCCAGTAGAGGAGCCGGAGTTGGGAGGAGGAAGACAGAGCTTGTGGAGAGAGGAGTAGAGGCGGCAGAGGGATTCGAGGAGAAAGAAAGAAAGAAGGGACTGAGTTGGCTGATTAAGCCAATGTGGTGTTGTTGTTTATAAAAAACATGTGTGTTTTGGACATTCGTTGTCTGTCTGTCTGTGCCCAGGGGTTGTCCTTCCACAATTTTTTGGTGGCAGCCCTGCACAGCGGATGAAGACACACACACACGCCACTGCACACCCGCACTGCTAAAAGCCGCTCATCTCAATGGTCGCCAGTGTTCTAGGAAGACGCCTAAGTCCAGACCAATGGGGAAAAAGAGGAGCAGGCAAGCTCTGAAAGCAGCGAAAGCCCAAACTCATGTCACTGTTGCGGGTGCCTGGGTTAGCGTTATAGTTAAAGAGACCATCCGGCAGACGGGATCCAACAGGTAAGCATCACACCAAATGGTGGTTGGCCCGGCGGAGATTACCTGGCCATCCCCTGTATTTTTATTTTAGAAGGGGACTGTGCGGATCCGGTCCTGTGTTCGAAGCAGGCCGGCCTGGGGAGCCACAGTGAAACATCGGCGAGAGGAAAAGAGCGATCGCCACACGGTGAAGAAGGGCAGAGTGAGGAGTGCCTGTGTGCTCAACTCCCCGATAGGCCCGAGCGAAGGGTGGAGGAGGGTGTTAAGGACCGGCAGTCCCTCCCTGAGACAGGCAAGGGATTGGACGAAGTGTGTTGTGTGCCCGCCACTGATTGGTTGAGGGTGGGACCAATGAATGTCCATCCTCAGCCCGAAGATGACCCGAATGAGCCTGCGCAGAGGCTCCATGGCTCACAGCCGGCAAATAAGGACAAACAAATGGTAAGTCCACCGCCAGCTGATGTTTTGGATTTGATTGTGACTGTACGTGAGATGGAGGGGGTCCTTCAGCCTGTACAGTCGTTTCTTCAGATAATTCGTGCCCTCCATGAGAAGGTGGAGAAGCTGGAGGAGAAGGCGATCACACCAGCAGGAGGGACACGGCGGTACAGGTATGCCTCACCTGTACCGTAAATGAAAGAGGAGTGTTGAGCAAAGTGGCCCCGGTATCAGTCTGTTCCAGGGGACAAGTAACCGCATCTCCTACAGTTGAGGCAGAGGTGAGTGTTTGGTAGAGGCAAGAAAGGCAAGGGAGCAGACAAGACCCTGGCTGATGAGTGCCGCGTGTCAAAACGCCCCGCTTCAAGAGTCAACGACAGGCTCGCACCGCTCTGCAATGGGCACAGACACCACAGGGTCTCATTTTCTTCCATAGGGAGGCCCAGGCCGTCGGAGCGCCCCAGTAAAAGGGGAGGACCAGGAGGAGGAAAGCTGGGCCGCCAGACAATGAGAAACGTGGGTCTGCTGGCTCACGTACGTTAATGGGCCACTCTCTGCAAGGGCAGAGGGAAGCCCCAAACTTGGCTGGAGAGACAAGGGCATGGGCATTCCCATCCTGCTTTCAGAGAGGATGCCGATGTTACAAGTGTCATGGGGCCGGTCATCTGTAGTGATGTTGTCCCCACGGCATGATGGAAGACGCCAGTAGGTGGCGTCGGGACGACATCTCCGCACTCTATTCTTGTTTTTTTAAAGGACCAGACCATGGACGAAAGTATGTTGGCACCCTACCGTGGGAGAAAACCAGCCCTTGTGAGATGGGCCGCTTTTCCCATCCATTATATATGTGTGTGGGTGTGTGTGTGTGCATGTGTGTGTGCGTGTGTGTATGTGTGTATTTATATAATGGTAACTGACTCACTGACTGACCGACTCATTCACTCATTTATTTCAGTGTTTAGCTGAAAAGCTGAAATTTAGTAGGATGGGACGTCTTGAGCAGTAGCTTTCTACTAAGAAAGATTATGTCAATATAGCAATATTTGGGGTTAAAAATCCCATCACAATAAAAAAAAAAAACAAATACCCCAAAATCTCAAAAATGCCCTTGATGGATTTTATTGAAATTTGGTGATGTTGTAGAAAAAAGAAAATTAGCCAACACATGTTCTTTATTTATTAATATTTGTTGTTTATAATGTTCTAGCACACAGGTGTCGAACTCCGGTCCTGGATGGCCGCAGTGGCTGCAGGTTTTCATTCTATCCTTCTTCTTCATTTGTGACATGTTTTTGCTGCTAATTAAATTCTTTTGCCTTAGTTTTAATTAACTTGACTCAGACCCCTTAGTTGTCTCTTTTTCCTTAATTAGCAGCCAAACAATAATGAGACACAAAACAAGCCGCCACATGACCAGCTCAACTGTGCTCAGCACATAATATCTGAAAATAACGAAAGGTGAAGTTCTCAGTAAGGTTGATCTCTCAGGTCACCCAAACATTTTGATGATGTTCTTAGACAAAACAGAAAATCAACAGTTTTAGAAATGTCTGCCGTGGCAGAATGAGAGCAGCAACAAGCTGTGGAATTAAATAACGAGTTTAATTAACAGCAAGAATCAGCTTTTCATTAAGAGATTGGTTGGAGTGAAAGTTAGTTGGAGTTTCAAATCCCAATTTAGCTGGTCATCTGTCGGCTTGTTTCACATCTCATTTCTGTTTGGCTCTCATTTAATGAAGAAAGGAATAAATTCAGAGGACTGACTCCTTAAAAACAAGGCTATTAAAATGGAGGGAAAATGAGTTAATTAGCAATGAAAACTGTTCAGTGATTAGGAAAAGGGTTAGAATGAAAACCTGTAGCCACCCCTGTTCTAGCAAGTGTGGCGATCTAACACGGCTCATCCTCAGTTTTGCCAATGTGCTGACAGCAATCACACAGAGAAAAGGCCGTTTGCAGAAGTGTAGTGAGATGAGCAAAGTTCGGTGACTGAAACACCCCACCTGAGCCCTTGACACAATAACAAAAGGCTTTTTTTAAAGAAGTCTCTGATGCACTTATTGATATTGTACTTGACAAAGTGAACTCATCATTATATACTGTGGTTTTCCCTGACTGTCTGAAGACCGCAGTTGTTAAACACCTGCTCAAGGAAAATAATCTCAACTCCTCTGTCTTTTTACAGTTTTGACCAACTTCTAACCTGCCTTTTTTAAGTAAAATTCTAGAAAAGGCAGTTATTAAGTAGTAAATGATTTGCTGGTTAATGCGGACAGAGGCTGTATATCTGTTCTTGTTCTCTTAGACTTGAGTGCAGAATTTGACACAATTGATTACAGTACAGTAATCCCTCACTATGTTGTGCTTCGACTTTCACGTCTTCACTCTATTGCAGATTTTATATGTAAACATATCTAAATATATATCGCGGATTTTTCGCTGGTTCACGGATTTCTGCAGACAATGCATGCTTCCTCAGTTGGTTTGCCCAGTTACAAGATATGCTATTGGTGGAAGCCTGAAAAGCTACCCAATCAGAGTACGTATTACGTATTAAATAAAACTCCTCAAATATATTGTGAGTAGGGGGGCTGTTCGCACCCCTAGAGGATACTGATGCTCCTCTAAAAAATGCTGAAGGACTACCTTCACATTGCTCCCTTCCTTGCTGGGCTTACTTGCGACTGCTTTGTTGCGCGATATGCTTCCCGCACGGTGCTTCGCATACTTAAAAGCCTGAACAGCACCTATTGATTTTTGATTGTTTGCTTTTCTCTCTCTCGCTCTCTCTCTCTCTGACATTCTCTGCTCCTGACGTGCAGTCCTTTGAAGAGGAAGATATGTTTGCATTCTTTTAATTGTGAGACAGAACTGTCATCTCTGTCTTGTCATGGAGCACATTTAAACTTTTGAAAAAGAGACAAATGTTTGTTTGCAGTGTTTGAATAAAGTTCCTGTCTTTCTACAATCTCCTGTGTTTCTGTGCAAATCTGTGACCCAAGCATGACAATATAAAAATAACCATATAAACATATGTTTTTTTACTTCACAGATTTTCACCTTTCGCGTGGGGTTCTGGAACGCAACCCCCACGATCGAGAAGGGATCACTGTATTCTTATAAATCACCTTAGACAATGGGTTGGTCTCTCTGGCAGCCTCCTAAATTGGTTTGAGGCGTTCTTAACAGATAGAAAATTCTTTGCTAGTTGCAGTAATTGTACTTCGGAGATACGTGGTATGGTTTGTGGTGTTCCACAAGAATCTATTCTGGGTCCGCTGCTCTTTTTAATCCACATGCTTCCCTTAGATCTGATTATCTCAAAGCACAAGGTGATGCAGACAACCCACAGCTTTATTTATCAGTAGCACCTGATGACCCTGATGCTTTTGGCTCTCTTATCCAATGTCTTAGCAGTATTTCTGATTGGATGAGTAGTAACTTTCTCATACTAAATAAGGAGAAAAAAGAAATCTTTGTGATTGGCAAACATGGATATAGTGAGGATATCAGAAATAAACTTGATCCATTAGGCTTAAAAGTCAAGATGGAGGTAAAGAATTTATGAGCAATTACTGACTCTGGCCTAAAGTTTAAATCTTATATTAACCAGATTATTTAGTCTGGATTTTTTCACTTAAGGAATATAGCAAAATTAGACCTCTTATAACTTTACAAAGCTCTGAAAAATGAATTCATGCTTTTGTTTTTAATTGACTAGATCACTGAAATGCACTCCTAACAGGCCTACCTAAGAAAGACATCAATCGGTTGCAATTAGTGCAGAATGCAGCAGGCAGAATCCTAACTAGAAAAATAAAATTTGAGCACATCTCTTCAGTTTTAGTTACCTGTGTCAATCAGAATTGACTTTAAAATACTACTAATACTACTACTAATAATAGTTTATAAAGCCCTAAATAATCGTGGTCCATCCCATATTTTGGAATGCCTGTCCCTCCTACACACCAACTCGTAACCTTAGATCTTCGATTGGAGGTCTATTTATAATTCCAAGAGCCAAGTTTCAAAGAAGTGGCGAGACGGCCATTTGCTGTGATGCCCCTAAAATCTGAAATACTTTACCTATAGAAATTCGACAGGCTGATACTGTGGAACACTTTAAAAACTACTAAAATCCCACTATTTTAATATGGCTTTTTGTAGCTACATTTCAGTTGTATTCTTAACAGACTATATGGGTACAGAATTATCATATATTTCAGGGATCCGCCATCTGTACTAATATCTACTCTGCTGTCTTTTCCATTTTTTCTGTGGTGGCGATCTGTGCCACCACCACCTGATTAAAGCACCATACAGCCCCCTGAAATGATGGAATGAAGGCGGGTTTCACATCTTTATCAAATCCCATCATGTGAAGCATGAAAACAAAGAGGACTGATTTAGGAACATTTATGTTAGGCAGAATGCTCAGTGAGGTCTGGGTGGTCCTTTGGCCTTGGAACCCCTGCAGATTTTGTTTTTTTTTTTTCTCCAGACTACAGGAGTTTTTTTTTGTTTGTTTGTTTGTTTTTTCTGTCCTTCCAGCCATTTGACTTTATCTTGTTTTGTTGTTACTTATTATTTAATATTATTGCCTTGTCTTAATTGTTTGTCTTTTCTTGTAACTTTCTTTTTGTTTTGTTTTGTTTGTTTGTTTGTTATGTCCTCCTGGCTATTGGCCTCTAACTTTTTCCTTTGTGACTTATTCTTTAATATTATTTCATAATCTTTTTTCTTTTTCATTTCATATGACTTCCTTTTCATTATCTTGTAAAACACTTTGAGCTACATTGTTGTATGAAAATGTGATATATAAATAAATATTTTTGTTGTTACTATTTAGCAAGTGTTTGTCAGGTGCTGTGGCTTTGAGCGTATTCAATTACACACAACTAATCCAGTGAGAAAGGTATTTAATGTTTATTGCCCACACAGCCCCTTCATCTTATCTGCAACCTTGTCCAAATGCTTAACTGGGAACTACAATTCCTTTCAGCCAATGTGCTGCTCCAGACAGTTTTATCAGTGATAACAAAATTTAATTAAGAGTATCGATAAAAGTGACAAGACATCAAAGGTCACAAGATGCCCATAAGAACTCTCTAAGAACCCTAGAATTTCATGATGGGATCTGCAGGTAGCTCTTGTTTCTGTTAAATAACAAAGTGGAGGAGTCTACAGTTTGCACAAATTAGATGTACATGCGAGGAGGAAACCTTTGCTGTACAGAAAAAAAAACATAAAGGCAAGACTAAACTTTGCTCATGAATACCTAGGCAAAGCTGAAGACCTCTGGAACAGTGTTTTTTGGGCAGAAAAATCAAACACAGAGTTATCTGGCCACGATACCATATGACATGTTTGGCGAAAAACAAACACAGCTGCTGTTTGGCCAGAAGAACCTGATACCAATTATAAAGCATGGTGGTTCAAATTATATGGATTCAAGATGCCTGCAACACATTCTGCATTGTATCAGATAGTGCTGTAGAATAATTTGAGACCACACATCAAATGTTTAAAGCCCATCCAAAAGTAAACCTTGCAATATGACAATGACCCTAAACGTACCAATAAATCCGTCAAAGAATGTCTCAAATGGGAATATCCTGGAATGGCCAAATCAAAGCAGTGATCTGAATCTCAGAAAAATGCTATGGTGGGATTTGAAATTGACTTATGCATAGCTGAAAGAACTGTGCATGGATGAGTGGGAAAAAACATCTCCCTGTCGATGTCTCCTATGACTACTTAAATATCAACTGTTAATGCCAAGGTTGAACTTACTTTTTCTACAGATGGAACTGGCACACCTATTCATTCTCCATTGGATAATTATTGCAAAAGTAAAATTCATTGTTTTCTTTGTGTTTACATCACCGTGACCTAAAGATACTGTTCAAGTAAAGATCAAATCTTAATATGTTGAAAAAGAAAAAAAAAAACATTTAATCAGGTGTACTTACTTCTTCGTATGACTGGATTTTTGAGCTGTTGGCCTTGTAGGAGTAAGAAGCTGAATGATCACTCAGTTAATTAATTATTAGTTTTGACTTTGGAAATGCTGGGAATTATTTAACACAATCAACAAGATGCCCACAAAGGAGACGTCAAAGTATCGCAGGTTGGATGAAAGATCTCTTATTCACTTTTCAGCCAGCATACCAGAAATATGATCACTTCTCTACAATTTATGAACAAAGTTCATAAATCGGCAAAAGTTTACATTAAACTATTTCACTTTATCTGTTGTGATCCGAATGTGGCAATAGACTTACTTTCAATAAATAACGCAAGCAAGCTTATTGGAATAAACAAAATAATACAGTTTATATATAAGATAAGGATAATAGAAGTTGGATATTTGCAAGTATACATATTTGGAAAGAGATGTTTGCATATACAGTAGATATGTAAATGAAAGACATTAACTAAGAAAACAAAACATAAAATTATGATAGCTTAATTTGATTTTTTTGTCTCTCTCTATGTGGGCGAAATAGATAAGTTCTTCAGCTAGTTATTAAGCTTCTAGTGTCTGCACCTTGAAGACGGTGTTGGCTTTACTCACAGCTAGTCTATATTGGCTTAACACCCCCGCACAGCAGTCTGTGTGTGTGTGTGTGTGTGTGTGTGTGTGAGAGAGAGAGATGCTACTCTGTACTTTTCTACAGGATTTAGGATGATTAAACTCATAACAGCTAGAACTTATCCTTCACAAGGTTATTACCTTTCAGTTACAGTGACACCAATACCATAATAAATTAGCTGCCTTTATCCTATCTATTAAATTATAATTAATAGTTTTCAGAATCAAAGTAGGTGTACTTATGGTCTGGCCTAAGTGATGCTTTGTTACTTTCCTTGTCAGCTTTCTCCAGACACATAGAAGAATCTTCAGTACACTTTCTTTCCTTGTTTTAGGAGGTCATCTCTTTCTTTGCCTTGGTTGCACCTTCTGGTTGTGGGCAGCACTGCTTTTTTGCTTTGAGGTTTAAACACACTAAGGTTGGTCATTTTCTCTCTAGCAAAGTAATGCCTGCTGGGTCGGCTGGTGATCATGTCAGTCCCCATAGCAAGGCAAACGTGTGGCTTTACATGTACGACCTTCCTCTGCCTGGGCACTTGCTATATTTAGCAAGGTTTAGACTAATGGCACCCCTTGTCCAACATCAGTTACAGATGATCTTCCATTTTTCTTGCCCAGCCCCAGTTAACTTTTGGAGTGGAAGGGATTGTTTTTTGCAGCCTCACCCTTTAAACACTGGGGTTTCTACTTTGGATAGCAGAAGTTATGGCCAAGTTGAGCAGTGAGTTGATTGAGGAATGCCAGGATCTGGATTTTGCAAAGGGTTTTTAAAGGAGGAAATAGAGGTCTTGGTTTATTGGGTGCACATAAGCCCAACCTTTTGGTTGACAATTGGTTCAAACTTCCTTCCATCAATGTTACTCATTCTTGAGTTGTGACCCTTTGTTCAAACTCAGGTGTCTGACTAGTTACCTCTAACAGCTGTCTGAGTGTTACTTGGTTTGTGATCGATCATTTTATCAGATAAGGAAGACATTTTTAGCTGGCATCAAGAGTGCCTCCCATGACCTTTTAAGCCAGAACTTGTGTTCTAGCCATACAAAAACTGGATAATGTCAGTCTGTTCTTCAGACAGAACCTTCTGCACTGTCCAACAAACTGTATGACAAAAGCATTATTAATGATGAAGATAAATGATGAAATGACAGCTCCCTTAGCTTTGCTGAACTCCAGTTTAAATTCTAGGAAGTGGGATGTCTAGACACTTTTTTCCACCTTTAATTGGCAGCTGAGCATCACAGAGGTGGACTGCAAATATACTTGCATGTGCCAATTTAATTTAATTAGTTTCTTATTGCTCCTTGGCCTTTCTTTCCCTATATATAAAACATTAGAATATTAGATCAATCTAGATAAGAATAGGCCGTAAAGCCCAAACAAAGCTCAACAGTCCTATCCACTTTAATTCTTACAAAATAACATAAAGTCTGGCTTTGAAGTTCCTTAAAGTCCTACTGTTGACCACACTTCTAGTAGTTTAACACACTACTTGGCGACTTATTCTATGTGTCTGTGGTTCTCTGCGTGAAAAAAAATTTCCTAATGTTTGTGAGAAATTTACCTTTAACAAGTATTCCCGATGAACTCATTTTAAAGTAACAGTCTCAATAAACTGTACTAATTTCCTTTATAATTTTTAAATCTTCAGTCATGCCATCTCTTAATCTTTTTGCTTAAACTAAAAAGGCTCAGCTGTTTTAATCTTTTGTTGTAATTCATCCTCTGCAGTCCTGCAATCAGCCTAGTTGCTCTTGTCTGCTCTTGTCTCATTCTAGTAATACTATGCCTTTTTAGTGATCACAGTGATTGGCTAACATGGATATAGGGAGGGTATTAGAAATAAACTTGATCCCTTAGGTTTAAATGTCAAGACAGAAAGCCTTAAATAATCTTGCTCTGCCCTATATTTTGGAATGTCTGTCCCCCTATACCCCAAGTTGTAACTTTAGATCTTCGAATGGAGGACTGCTTATAATTCCAAGAGTCAAACTTAAAAGAAGTGGTGATGTGGTCTTACGCACTCAAAATTTGGAATACTTTACCAACTGAAATTCGCCAGGCTAGTACTGCAGCTACTGTTGTACTAGCTATATTTTAGTTGTATTTCCTGAAAGACCATATAAGCATAGAACCTATATATATATATCATATTCTTCAAGGTTCCTCAATATGTACTAATTTCTAATATTCTCTGCTGTCTTTTCCAGTTCTTCTGTGGTGGCGATCTGTGCCACCACCACCTGATCAAGGCACCATGCCGCCCCCTGTGTTGATGGATTGAAGATGGGTGTCTCATATGTCTACAAGACCAACATCATCAAATACTATTATGTGAAGTCTGAAAACAAAGAGGACTGATTTATGACCAATTACACTAGGTGGAATGCCCATTGGGGGCTGAGTGGTCTTTTTGGCCATAGAACCCCTGCAGATTTTATATATATATATATATATATATATTTTTTTTTTTTTCTCTGTTTTTTATGTCCTCTTAGCTATCAGACCCTAACTTTTTCCTTTGTGACTTATTCTTTAATATTATTGCATAATCTTTTTTCTTTTGGGGGTGAAGAGGATGGACAGGATTAGAAATAAGTACATTAGAGGGTCAGCTGAAGTTGGATGGTTGGGAGACAAAGTCAGAGAGTCGTGATTGCGTTGGTTTGGGCATGTGCAGAGGAGAGATGCTGGGTATTTTGGGAGAAGGATGCTAAGGATAGAGCTGCCAGACAACAGGAAAAGAGGAAGGCCTAAGAGAAGGTTTATGGATGTGGTGAGAGAGGACATGCAGGTGATGGGTGTAACAGAACAAGATGCAGTGGACAGAAAGATATGGAAGAAGTTGATCTGCTGTGGTGACCCTTAACGGGAGCAGCCAAAAGAACAAGAAGAATCTTTTTTGTTTTCATTTCATATGACTTCCTTTTTGTCATCTTGTAAAGCACTTTGAGCTACATTGCTTGTATGAAAGTATGCTATATAGATAAATGCTGTTGTTGTTGCTTTTTATAGCTTGGAAACCAACCCACAGTACTCCAGGTGAGGTCTAACCAATGTGTTATAAAGCTCAAGCATAACCTTTTTGACTTGTACTCTACATATTGTGCTATATAACCTAACATTCTGTTAGCCTTCTTAGTGGGTGCTAAATACTGTCTGGAGGTTGATAGTGTCGAGTCCACTATGACTCCTAAATCATTCAAATAAGGGGTACTTTTCAATTTTCAGATCTGTCATTGTGTATTCAAACCTAATGTTTTTACTTCCTATGTATAATATTTACATTTACTTACATTAAATTTCATCTGCCACAAATATGACCAATCCTCCATGCTGTCCAAGTCCCTCTGTAATGATTCAGTGGTTTCTAGATTACCTACCAATCTCCCTAGCTTGGTATCACCTACAGACTTAACCAGCTTCTTATTTAGAATAGAATGGAATAGAACAGAAAAGAACAGAAAGCCTTTATTGTCATTGTAAAAAAATTACAATGAAATTACAAGTGACACTCCAACTTGGTACAATAAGCAAATAACATGACTATTGTGAACAAAAAAAATACTACAAGACATAATACACACAATAACAACATAAAAATAATAAAATATGAAAAATGTTATTGCATTAAAGGATATTTCACATTTAGCCTAGTTTATAGAAAAACAGTATATTATATGTAAAATATATACTTAAACAGATATGAGATAAAATGAAAGCACTAGTAATACAATAAATAATACCACTTCACTGTTTAGTAGCAGCACAAGAGCAGCAGTAGTAAGTAGGAGTCTATTTCCCACCGCTGACCAAAAATTATTTAACCTGCCTTCATTTGCTTATTTTTGTTTAATGTATTTATGGCCATTGGAAATAAACTGTTTCTGAATCTGTCAGTCTGTGCTTTCAAAGATCTGTAATGCCAGACAGAGGGCAACAATTCAAACAGGCGGTGACCAGGGTGTGAAGGATTCTTAATGATATTTGTGGCTCTGGTGAGACAGGGAGATTGGGCAATGTCTTCCAGGGAGGGCAAACTACAGCCTGTGATTCTTTATGCTGTGTTTACAACTCTCTGGAGAGTCTTTTTTTTCTTTTGCCATGCATCTGGTGTACCACACTGTGACACAGTATGCCAGGAAGCTCTCGATGGTAGAACTCTCAGAAAGTGCAGTAGTGTAAACTTAATAATAGTATTTGTTGATGGATTGGGGTGCAGTCATATGTGGGCAAAGAGTTAAGTAGTGTGTTCAATGCATAGCCTTGTGGAGATCCTGTGCTAAGCAAAAGGGAAGAGGAGAGATGAAGGCTGAGTTTAACCCTTTGTGAGCGGTTTGTCCGAAAGTCCTTTATCCAGGTGCAGATGGATGGGAGGCCTAAGTCTGTTAGCTTGCTTACCAATATGTCATAGATTATTGTATTAAATGCTGAACTGTAGTCTACAAACAACAGGCTTAGATAGCTCCTTCTTTGACTCCTAAATGGGTCAGTGCTGTATTTAGAGCAGTAGCAATGGCATCTTCTGAGGACCTGTTTGATCTGTAAGCAAACTGAAGCTGGTCGAAAGTGGGTGGGAGGCAGGACTTAATGCGCTGTAAGACCAATCACTCACTTTACTACTGGCATGAGAGCAACCAGTCTATAATCATTTAAACTCTCTGTGGTTATTTTTTAGGGATGGGGATGATGATTGATGATTTTAGGTAGGGTGGAATAGTGGATGATGAAAGAGAAAGATCAAAAATCGTTGTGAAGACCCCAGCAAGCTGGTCAGTACATGCTTCTTCCCAGATGCCCAGATTCCCAGTTGCCTTCCTTTGGTTTGTCGTCCTGAGCACCTCATGTCCTTGCAGAGTAAGTGTGTGGGTGCTGGGGGCTGGTATTGTCAGTGTGGTCATGTTGCACCTCCTTACCTCAAACATGGCAAAGAAATGGTTCAATTACTCTGCCAGTGAGGCATTTGAGCTGACAGACCTGAGTTTGCCTCCCTTGTAGTTTGTAATGAGTTGAATTCCTTGCCACACCTGCCGTGGGTTATCCTCTGTGAGGTGCTCTTGTATTTTTCTCTTATAGGCTTCTTTAATACCTCTCCTCAAATTAGCTCTGGCTGTATTGTGTAACACCCTGTCATCTGACCTGAAAGCGGTATTCCATTTTTTGTCATTCAGGTTTTCTGATTTGGAAACACCCGGGTCCCCTTTGTGACAGTGACATTATCAGCACAGCTCTTGATGTAGAATAGAACAGTTTCTATATACTCCCCTAAGTCTTGTTGTTCAAACACATCCCAGTCTGTCTGCGCAGAACAGTTCTGAAGCTAAGATAGACAACATGCAGGCCAAGTATATATAATCTTCGTAGCTGGTTTTGTCCTCCTCATGTATGCTGGGATGAGGAGCAATGAAAGATGATCCGACTGACCTAAGTGGGGGATGGCTGTGGTTTTATAAGCATGTTTTATATTTGAATACACATGATCAAGTGTATTTTCCCCTTTAGTGGAGCACTTCACATACTGGGTGAAATTAGGAAGCACAGTCTTTAAACATGCTTGATTAAAGCATGATATGTGCTCCATCTGGATAAGCCTGCTGCTGTTTATTTACTTTAGTATAAAGGATGTTAAGAGCCATATTAATGTTTGCCTCAGGCGGAATGTAAACAGCAGTCACAATTACCATAGTTATCTCTCTTGATAAAAAGAATGGTCTGCAAATGATTGACAGAATTTCTGAGTCAGGGGAACAATGTCTGTCTATAACTCTGCCATTAATACACCAGTCATTGTGCACATACATGCATAAACCAGCCCCTCTGTTCTTATCCGATGTTTTGTGTCCTGCTGGTGAATTATGCGGTCTGCTAGTTGTATTGCAGCATTAGGGATTTGCAGGTGAAGCCAAGTCTCTGTGATGAACATCACGCAACAATTCTGGACGAAACCATTTGCAGCAATCTGTAGCTTCAACTCGTCCATTTTATAAGTAATCTTGTGCTGGTGATTAAGATGCTAAATAAAGGTTTTTGGGGTTGTTTTCTTAGCCTAGCTTGTAGACCCAATTGGCATCCCTGCTCTTGTTTCCTTTCCCTCCGATGTCTCCGTCACTTACTGGGTTTGATAATCCATGGCGTCCCTGGTGTTCTCACTATATCTTCCAGTATGTTATAAATCCACTAAAAATAGGTTATCGTATTTAATGTATAATGTAATCCAATATTGATTAAATCCTGACAGCTATATACAAGGTTTGACACAAAGCAACAATCAAAAATGAAATCAAACAAACAAAGCACCAGACTGGAGAGCAAAAAGCTACTACATCCGACTGCACCGCCATGTTATATTCCTATCCAAATCATTTATATAACCGAGCTATTCAAAATGAAAGAGCAGATTTGAAAAATGTATTTCAAACAAACTGTATAAGACAGAAACATATTCCACACATCAGTGGATAGTGGAAAGTTCAAAGTTTGGTCCTATGGACCTTGAGGTTGCATGCCCTCAACGTGGTGCGCGGCCTCATTTCCACTTGGAGGTCCAACGTTACCTGAACGACACCATTGCAAGACGATGGATTGGAAAAGATGGACAACAAGATCTTGCTCATCATCTATGGCCTCCCAGGTCTCCTGACCTTACCCCCTACGATTTTTATCTATGGGGGTACATTAAAGAAAGAGTGTTTGTTCCACTTATGCCCGCTAATCTTCAAGTTATTGTGTCATTGAATTGAGGAAGCAGTGAATTCATTAACTAGGGACCAGTTAACTCGTGTGTGGCAAGAAATGGTCTACCGTTTTGATGTTTGTCGCGCTACACATGGTGCTCATGTTGAGTGCATGCAACCTCAAGGACCATAGGACCAAACTTTGAACTTTCCTCTATCCAGTGATGTGCAGAATGTGTTTCTGTCTTATACAGTTTGTTTGAAATAATTTTTTGGAATCTGCTCTTTCATTTTGAATAGTATATTAAAAATAGCAGCGGCCCTAGAACTGACACCTAAAGGACACCACTTTTAACATCGACCAGTTCTGATAGCATTCTTCGCACTATAACCAAACATTCCTAATTTTCCTTATTTTAACATATTCAACAGTTGTATGGTTTCTAAACCTGCTTAACGTGATATTGCAGTAATAAATTACAAATGGGTCTAATTTTTTAAATGCGTCTCATTTTTTATGGATCTCCCACTATAATGTTAGACATACTGTATTTGCATGCTAGGGATCAAGCATGAGTTGGTTAGTGTCGACAATAAACACTTCTTACCTGCATATCACAAAGCCCTGCATACATTATAATGCACATAGTACAAAATCATGAGGAGCAGCCATGTGTTAAGATGAGGTGCTGTGCTCAAATACAAGGTGAGTTTTGCAATTCCTGTCAAAGTTCTTCAGTATGACCAAATGACAAGAGACCTCCAGCTGACGGGACTTAAGGCTTGGGCATCCTGCTGTTGCTTCCTATCCCAAAATCTGTTAGAGCACTGTGTGATCGGTAAAAATGCAATAGAACTAGAAATATTGTTGCTAGTGGTAAAGGGTTATCATGAAATAAGACAGCCTTAAAATTATATGTCAGAACCAGAGAAATTACTGAGATACCTTCAGAAAGCAGTTGTGTCCTAGATATTATTTAGCTATAGAAAAACACCTGGAAAATCAACTAAAAATTAAACCTCTCTATTTACTGGCCAAATCCAATAATGATTTTTTACATATTACTTATCCCATATAGTCTGAAGTATTTTCATGCAAAACAGAGACAACAAAGTTTCTGGTATACTGTAATAGGTGTCAATGGTGACCAATGCTGGACAACACAAAACAACATCAAAAAGACCATGAAAAAATCTCACATTGTTTGTATTGCCTAATCCAAATATCAAGTTATTTAGTTGTATGCTAACATCATCCCAAACACATGTACTTTTAGTGAAATATTGTTAAATAAACCAGTTCCAGAAAATGCTCTTGGGAGCGGAAATTGAAAGTACCCAAATGTGATTGAGCATTTAAATTGAAGACCCATGGCTCTAAGTAACTACATAAGTTATGTAACATATAAAAAAAATGTTCATTTCAATATTTTTTAAACCTAAATGACAACAGACAAGCTTATTACATATTTAGTTTTGTCTTTCGTGTAGTTTTTTGAGTTTAGCTATTAGCAATTGTTCTACTTGTATGATTCTTTTATTAATCAATACATTGTATTATTCTGCTTCTACTAGTTTATGTAATTCAGTTACCTTAATTTATCCTACGAGCCAGGACCCCTGAAGCACAAAGAAAAATAAGGAATAGATGAAATCTTACTAGACATTTATTAATTACTGTTTCTGCCAAAGGTAAAGCTGATAGTCAATAATTAATTATACTGAGAGAAAAGAGAATGTTCCCATGTTCAAAATAGTGCTGAAAATGTGTGTAGTGAATTAACTGTCAACACTAAAACCTTTCAAAAAATGTATGTGAGGATTTCTCTTCTCCTCTAGAAAAATTATACTAAACGCAGTCTGTGTGCAATGACAACATTGCATTTTCTCTCAACTGTAGTGAATTTATGACTGAAAAAATAAAAAGCTGATCATCTTTTACAGCACTAGTGAAATATCTAGAAATGTAGCACTATGGAAGTCAACATTTGAGATAGAATGATTTAACAAACATGTTTTTAAAGATTATGAAATGTGTTGTCAAGAAGCAATCTTTAAACCTCAAACTTGACAAACTGAACTATGCCCAGTCACACTTAAGTCACAGTGACACAACAAAACCATTACAGAGTAGTGATGTGCAGTGAATGAACACACTAGTTGTTTTGGTCTCTGAATGAACGTACTGGTTCAATGACATCCATCCATCCACCCATTTTCCAACCCGCTGAATCCAAACACAGGGTCACAGGGGTCTGCTGGAGCCAATCCCAGCCAACACAGGGCACAAGGCAGGAACCAATCCCGGGCAGGGTGCCAACCCACCGCAGGACACACACAAACACACCCACACACCAAGCACACACTAGGGCCAATTTAGAATCGCCAATCCACCTAACCTGCATGTCTTTGGACTGTGGGAGGAAACCGGAGCGCCCGGAGGAAACCCACGCAGACACGGGGAGAACATGCAAACTCCACGCAGGGAGGACCCGGGAAGCGAACCCAGGTCCCCATATCTCCCAGCTGCGAGGCAGCAGCGCTACCCACTGCGCCACCGTGCCACCCCTGGTTCAATGACATCAATAAACAAATCTTTTTGAGGCATGTGCAGTGCATGATACTTTTATATAGCATTCTATGACAGTTATCATCTTAACATCACTTAAAAGGCCACTGTCTTCAGGAAATAGCCTATCAGTAAATTGTTTCAGCAAAATTATCATGATGACAACTAGCCAATGACTGACTTGGTAGATGACACCAAGCACCTCCCATTGATCAGTTCACTCTGACTGAGTGACTCTGAGCATCGCATGACATACACTGACTGAATGAATGAACCAGTATTCCCCCTGTTGATCTGCAGAACCATTGCAAGTTCGTTCACAAACTGCAGACAAGAGACTCACAGTACAGTACACTGAACTAGTTCACCGAAAGAATCAGTTCATGTACTGAACTGCAGACAAGTGATTCGCAGTACAATGAATTGCAGTTCCATTCACTGATGATATATTGTATGTATGGCAAATTGCTTCAGACTGCGGTGAGCTGGTACCCTGCCTGGGGTTTGTTTCCTGGCTTGCACCCTGTGTTGGCTGGGATTGGCTCCAGCAGATGCTTGTGACCCTTTAGTTAGGATATAGCGGGTTGGATAATGGATGGATGAATGGAAATTGCTTCAGAAAGAATGGGATATAAAAGAAGGAAATTGTGGGAGATTAATCCAAAACTGAAAATAATTTTATTTTATATATAGTTCAATGTTCTCACAGTCTTATTGGTGTGTGTGCGCTATTACAAGGTTCTATTTGTATGATTTTTTTTTCTATTTATTGTTGAAATTTTACTTATTGTCAAAATTCAATAAAGAGGACTATTATTATTATTAATGTTTAAATTACTTTTTTTGTTGCTTGCTTTATATATTTTTTTGCATTGTTTGGCAGTTAAAGTTTTTACGAGTAGTTAAGTAGTAATGATACTATTCTAGATTTTAAACTAGAATAATGCTTGTTGTTTTTGAAGTGAATGAAAAAGTGATTCAAAGATTAAAATAATTTTGGTGAACCAAAGAAATGAATTGAATCACTAAAAAGAGTTGTTTTGTACATGACTCTTAGTGTGCTGATTGAGTCAATTCAGCAGGGTATTCTACCACAAAAATTACTGACGAGGTGGAGGAAATGCATATCTTGTCAATTTAGAGCAGAGACAACATCATGACACTAAAAGGGAAAGCACTACAAAAACAAAAGTTGCTTCATAAGAGACTATCACATTTCTAAATTTATTAAATAGACCAGTGGAAAGTTCACCTTTGATAATTCAGTAGGGCTCATATATTGGAGCCTTAAGAATGCATCAGGGAGCCAAAAAGCATTCCTCTAAACACCAAGGAGTACATGTGTTATTTTTATTGTAATCAAAGCTGAAGTATGTGATTCAGTTAAAGGAAAAAAATCCTGCTGGTGATACAATCTGATGCCTTAAAGTAAAAAATAATGACTTTCAAACAAAAGAAAAAAGAAAAATGAAATTTTCACTTTGGGAAAAAATTATTAAACTATTAAACTGTCATGTTCCTATAGTATAAAAATGTTACTTTCTATTACTAAAATTGCTTAATAATGACTGCTATGAATATTATTTTGAAAAGTAGAAGTTGTTAGAAGGTGTTTTGAGGCAGATGACAGTGTTGTCGGTTATTTTGATGATTTGTGATGTTAGTGAGTACTTTAGTTTTATTTAAATGGAGAAGTTCTATTAATAAATACCAAATAAAAATTAGTTGTTTCTATTCTAAATGGCAGTTCTAACGAATATGAGAATCATTATTCTGGACAAATTTTATTGCATAATGTGAAATAGTTTCCATGACTTAGCAACTTGCTATGTGCTCTTTGCAAATGTAATCTTAAGTAGTGCTTCTTGGGAAACAAAAGAGCACATTTTGTGATTTATTTGGTCACAAAAGCTAAAACCAACCTGTTCCACTAGTAATAGTTTCTCTATATTTCATTAGATACATGCTGATAATTAATTCCAATGTCATATACGAAAGAACTATTTAAGTTTGTTTCCCAGCAAACCAAACTGTATTTGACTTTTTTAATAAAGAGAGGGGAAGGAGTGGAGACTTTGGGAGAAAAGGGGGCATGATTGCTAAATATCAATCGTTTTTGTAAACCCCAGTGTCCAGCAAAGTGCTGATATCTGGATTGAGTAAACGTAACAGTATTTTGTCAATCTTTCATGCACTAAATATTCACTTGCCCATGATTTCTCTTTCAGGTCTTGGCATCAATCACTCTAACATGTAAAGGGAACAGGTCTTTCCACCATCTCTCCCCATAGGAAAATTTTACTGCTCAAAGGCTGATCTTTGATGGCTCATGAGATTTAAAAGAGATTCTCATTATGTTTCATTTAAAAATCAACTTTGTCACAGACATTTCCCCTAAAATTCCATAGGAGAAACGGCTTTTGGCAAAAAATGTGGTACTACTGAGGTAAAAGGAGTCAAAATTAGGAAATTGATTTGAAAAGCATATTAGAATTTTTTCAGATCTCCATCTACTCCTGTTTTAATGTCTTTCAACACAACAAATATTTTGCTTATTTTTGCCTTTATCTCAGGTAACTTCCAACATTTGAGATACTATTGACTATAATTCTTTTGTTTTTCTAATTGGAGTACAGGGAGATAAAGTGACTTTCTTGTGGTCATATGTTGACAGCAGTGGGATTTGCCTGCCTAGTTTAAACATGCAGTGGTAAAGCCCTTATTGAAAAAACCTAACCTTAGTAAGGAGGACTTAAATAATTTCAGACTGATTTCTCAACTACCTTTTTATCTAAAATACTTCATAAAGTTGTTTTGCAGCAGCTTCTGATTTTTTTAAATTGTAAGGGTGGTCAAGAAATTTTTCAGTCCGGTTTTAAAACTTATCACAGCACTGAAACGGCTTTACTCAGGGTCGTTAACGATATTTTACTTTCAGCTGACTCTGGGGTTTCGACAGTTTTAGTGCTTTTGGATTTAACTGCAGCCTTTGATACCATCGATAACAACATATTGTTGTCAAAGCTGGATAAGTGGTTAGGAATTCGAGGGGGTGTACTAGATTGGTTAAATCTTATTTCACAAATAGGACCTTTTCTGTTGGTAACAAGTCTGAACTTCCTCTATTGCTCATTTGAAATATGGTGTTCCACATATGTCTATTCTGGGTCCTTTTTTTATTTTCTTTGTATTTGCTACCCCTTGGGTCCATATTTTGCAAATATGGTATTTCATTTCATTTTTATGCTGACGATACCCAGATTTATTTACCTATGACTAAGGAGTCCTTAAAGTCACTACATGAATGTTATGATGAGGTCAAACATTGGATGGCTGTAAATTTTTTGAATCTCAATCAGAGTAAGACTGAGGTTATTGTATTTGGTCCAATGGCTTCTGATGGGGCTGTCAGGGATCAGCTCGGCTCATAAGCCTAGGTTTTGCAAACCTCACTTCAAAAATCTTGGGGTTATCCTTGATTCCGATCTTTATTTTAATAAACAGATTTTGTCCATTGTTAAGAGTTGCTTTTTTCAGCTTAGACTGTTTACTAGAGTCAAACTGTTCCTGGGGCACTCTGATTTGAAGAAGGTATGTCATGCTTTTATTATATCATGCCTTGATTATTGTAATTCACTTAATTCTGGAATCAGTAAATTTCATCTTTCTCGGCTACAGATGGTTCAGAATGCTGCTGCTCGTTTTCTCACTAGGTCTCAGAAAGTTCTGTTCATTACTCCAATTCTGACCTCGTTTCATTGGCTCCCAGTTGAATTTAGGATTCATTTTAAAATTTTACTTTTGGTTTATAAGTCGCTAAATGGTGTTGCCCCATCCTATCTGGCCGAGATGCTGGTTCCATATACACCAGTCCACTCTTTATGTTCCTCTCAACAGCAATTGCTGGTTGTGCCAAAGTCTAAAATGAAGACAAGGGGTGATCGTGCCTTTGTAGTACTAGCACCAAAGTTATGGAATGCTCTGCCAATTGAAATTAGGTTAGCTTCTTCAACTCAAATGTTTAAATCTAGACTTAAAATTATTAATTTTTTCATATCCATTGTTTTTCTGTAAATTGTTTATCTTCTAATCAGTTCTTTTAACTTATTTGTTTTAGTATTATGTCATTTTTGTACTTTGTTTGTTTACTGATTTATTATTGATATTTTTTTATTTTATTGTACAGCACATTGGTTTACACTTATGGTGTTTTAAAATTGTGCTTTATAAATAAATTTTGAATGATTTGATTTTGATTTGAACCCAGAACCTCAGGTTTTGAAGTCCAAAGTTGTAACCATTATACCACACTGCCTGCTTTTGCTTCCTCAATAACTATGACCTAATTGGAGCACAGCATTATAAAATGAAGCAATTAATATTATTAATTGAAAGCAACAACTAAAGTTGTGTAATCATAGTAAAGTGTTATATTACTACAAACCCACATCCACACATTTCGCCATATTAGTAAGCTACAATGCAGATACTTAAAAAAAAATAATGAAGTCATGACTTGGAAAATCTGAGCCCATGGTGTGACTTGCTGACACTTGTGAGGACACCAGGGTACTTTTTCCTCAGGAGAAAAATCTGAGAAGCATGTGACAAAAGAAAATGGCTCCTTTTTATTTTGTTCTGATCTCATTATTGTCTAGGAGAGACAAAAAAAACCATTAAGAAGATCTTTTTTTGGATTTTTCGCTCCTATGGGTTTGTTCCTTGACCAACAAATTCCGTAAGGGATGGCAGCACAAAGAATGTTGAAAGTAAAAGTTATGCTAGTGGCCAAGAGTCTTTTGCTCTGCTCCAAAGCAGGCAGTGTGTGTAATGGCTAAAGCAATGGACTTTGAACCATTTCATTTCTGCCTCTAGCTCACTATTTAGCCCTGAAAAAGTCACTTAACTTTCTTGTGCTACAGCCATAAAAATGTATTTAAGCAGTTGTGCCTGATATTATGATCTTGTTGCACGTTTCATGGATTCAGCATCCTGGGTTTGTATTCTGTGCCAGGTTCTTGTGAATCTTCATGAATCTTCCTCCTATATACCCATAGCTTAGATTCATTGAAAAGTCAAAATTGCCCCTGTGGGTAAATGGGTTCAGCAGTTGAGGGTTCCCTGTCCAATATGAGTTCCTCCCTTGTGCCTAAGCTCTGGCCTACTATGAACCTGAATTGGACTAGGCCGGTTTCAGAATGCTAGGTAGTAAACCTATTTTGACCTCCAAATGTTGAGTGGTACACATAAAACAAAATGTAAATAAAAATGTAAGGCTGCTTCTGGTGGTAAATAACTGTGAAACAACCATAGCATTTTAATCTCTGAGGTAAATAACTTCCAAAGAATGAGCTGTGTTGGAAAGAAAAAAATATTGAATAAGTAAAACATTTAAAACATTACCTGACCTGTGAAATATCTATTATTATATGTAATTTCTTGAGTAGTTTACTGTAAAGTACATCAAGTCAGATCTCCCCTACAGCTTCCAGATTAACAAATCTACTCATGCCTTATATTTAACAGAGAGATATTGTTTTCATGGTCAGAATGTTTAGTTTCTATATTATTCAAATTATTGCACTTCTAACTGGTACTGAAGTTGGTAGGTGAACAACAATGTTTCTGTACAATCTCTGTACTTGTAAAACATTGATAGAATGAGTAAGTGCATGGAAATATGACAGCTAACTACAAATTCACTTGGTGGTCTCTGGTCAAGTTATTCAAGTCAATTTTATTTATAGAGTACATTTACAACAATAGCAGTTGACCAAAGTTCAGAACAGTTCCCATAAATACACAAATAGATAAAGAAAATTTAAAAATCCACCCAAATATATAAATCAGTGATAAAATAAAAACAGTACTCTCATGCAAGCTTAAAATGCTGATGCAAAAAGATGGTTTTCAGACTGGATTTAAAGCGCTGACCTAATATAAAAGAGTAGACAATTCCAAAGCTTAGGGGCAGCTACTGCAAAGTCACAGTCCCCTCTGAGCTTAATTCTAGACCTCAGCACAACCAGTAACTTTTGGTCAGAGGCCCTAAGTGATCACGAGGGAGAGGAAGGGTGTAAGACATCAGTAAGATAAGATAGGGTTAAACCATTCAGAGAATTAAAAACAAGCAATACAATTGTAAACTCAATTCTGTAATGAACAGGAAACCAGTGAAGAGAAGCTAAAATTGGTATGGTATGATTCTGTTTTCGTGCGCCTATTAGGAACCTGGCAGCTGTGTTCTAGACTAGTTGAAGATGGGCAAGGGTTAGTCAAGCTGAGAAGAGACAAAAGCATGAATTAGTTTTGAAAATCATTTGCACAAAGAAACGGCTTGACTTTAACTAATACCCCGAGCTGATAAAAAACAGCTTTAACAATGGAGTTTATTTGTTTGTCGAATTTGAGGGCATTATCAAAAATCAAGCCAACATTTTTAGCAAAAGGTTTACAGTAGTTTGTCAGAGGGCCAAGGTTATCTTGCAGGGGCACAAGTAAGATCAGAAGGTCCAAAACACATAATCTCCATTTTTTTTGTCATTTAGACTAACAATATTTAATGACATCAATATTTTAATGTCTTTCTGACATTCCAATTAAGGTTTAAGAGAATTTGTTTTGCATAGCTTCAGTGGCAGATATACAGTATCTGTGTATCATCTGCGTGTCAACGAAAAGAAATGTTATGTTTTTTAAAAATGGATCCTAAGTGAAACATGTACTGAGAAGAAAAAACAGGCCCAATGATTAATCCTCAAGGGACACCACAGGTGAGAGGAGCCAAGGAAGAGCAGAAATTGCCCAGAGTGATTTAAAAACTATGGCTGTTAGGTATGACGTGATCCTTTTCAAAGCAATACCTTGGATGCCCCCATACTACTCAAGAAGGGTGAGTGTATGAAATGCTGAAGTTAAATCTAAAAGCAGCAAGCCAGCAGCATCCCCAGAGTCACTTATTAATAACAGATTGTTTAGAACCCTTAAAAGGGCTGACTTTGTGCTATGGTGTGCCTTGAAACCAGACTGAAATATTTCCAATATGCAATTTTCATTCAAAAGGTTCATCACTTTGTAGTGGTCACAGGTATGCTAAGATTCATACCATCTGAAGCCAGTGATTTGTTTAATTTATTATGGGTACACCCAGCCTTGACCTGGCATACACACATACTCACACGCACACACACACACACACACACACACACACACAGACAGACACTGATTAGTAGCTCAATAAATAAAGAATGTATTAATCATGTAATGAATAGAAAAACAATTTTACACAAAAACGCATATGCAATTGCCCTCCCCAGTTCCCCAAAGGCAATAATTATTTATACACACTACACAGTAAACAATAAACAATAACAAAACAGTCCAACACAGTCCAGTAAAGCTGAAGCAGATGAGATGACAATGGAGAATGGAATGAAAAACCCTGTGAACAGCTATTTGAAGTAAATGTAAAGTTTTGTCCTACCGGGTTCCTGTGCACCTTGAAGATTTGATATGATTAAAAGCACTTCAAGAGATGAAAACAAAGCCAACCAAGACAAATCAATGTTGACAAGCAGGTACAGGACAGGACATACATTCAGGTGAAACTATAATCCAAGGTAGCTATAGATGTAATCCAAGGGCACATATGATGAGTAGAAACAAAAACAAACAGATGATCATGATCCTCTCTCCATCTTTTTGGCTCCTTTTTAAAGAACCCGCTTGATTAACCTTCTTCCCAGCAATCCCTGCGCCCCCTGCATCCACGCAGTAACTAAATACTGCAGGGGTTGTTGGAAGTTGTAGGCGATTTAAAGTAGTGCTGTTACAAGACAACCTTGTCCACAATTTTAGAAAGAAAAGGCAACCTGGACATGGTTCTGAAGTTTGAAAAATCTGTAAAACTCAGCGTTTTTAAAATAGGCTGGGACTGAACCGGTCTTACTAACGTATGTACTGCTGTCCAAAGTTCTCTCTAAAATAGTCATACTTTCATTGCAGTCATTGCAGTCAATCTGAGTTTATTATTTAAATCTAAGCCAAATGAAATTACACTGTTTGTAGGAAGTATCCTTTCATTCATGCATGATCTGGTACTGTCAATGTCATGCCTAGCACACATTTAATGACTATTTTTGAATTGAGGAATGGGAAATCTTAGCATTAAACTTCCTCCATGTGGAAATGATAAAATTCCCTGAATGTATAAAAATCTGAAAAAATATTTTTTTTAATTAACAGAGTTGCTTCAAAATTAAAGCAACCATGAAATACCCAAGACCCCTGGTATTTACTTCTAGGAAATATGGACTTAAAAATGTCTTTGATATAAGGAGCATGATTAAGAATTCCTACCCACCCACACACACACACACACACACACACACACTTTGATTAAATAAATTTTATCCTCACTCTGTACTCAGGAAATAATACAATTAGTACAGCATCTAGAAGAAAAAAAGAAAAGGTGCAACTATAAGGCTATCTTTTTCAAACTTAAAGTACTCCTCAGAGTGCTTTTCAGCTCTTCTTTGTACCTTTCAAATAAAAAAATGAAGTCAGTGTATGGCTGTGTTTTACACTGCTCATTTTTGCTTTTTTAATGAGGCTACCTGCTGCTATATGAAGGTGTAGCAGCTCTTTACAGAGAAAAATACTTTGTTGTTCCTCCATCATCTGATGACACTACTTTTTTCCCTTGCCAACTTGAAGATTTTTCCAGGTTAGCCTTAAAGTCAATTGTGATTTCTCAAACTCTGAGGAGAACTTCTTCGCCATTATTGCTTTATTCACCTTTCTTCAGCATTATCGGTAGAGCACCTGCCTGGAGATGAGCTGTACATGTTTTCAGTTTCAATTCCCACCAACTCTGCACATATTTTAATAGGTGGAGCTGGACACTAGGCTGCATCTCTGGTTAGTAAAGAATAACATGAAAATAAAGCCAACATACAATAGAAAAATATATAGACCTTCATATGAAATAGTTCTCTGCTAAGAAAATGGCTTTGATGCAGAAGAAGAAGTACAACAAGAAGAAATTAATGTGTCAGCAAACCTCCTAACTCCAACTTACTTCAGACATGCAGCTGCATCAGCTTCATCTCCGTTGCCTTGTTCATTCACCTTCATTTAAAAGGTTTTTAGTCACAATGCTTTTTTCATCATGCTGTTGTTCAACTGTTAAAAGTCTGAGACTAAATAAAATAAGACAAATTTTAAAATGCCCAATGGCCCAACAGTAGGGTTATAGAATTGACGTTAATATACTGTGTGCAGTGTAAAACAATTTTGCAACATTTAATAGCATGAGCACTTGATGTGAAGACTGCTACAAAGAGATTAGTCAAGTCCCATCGGCTGGATCTCCAATCTGGTCAATTGCTGTTTGCATAGAAACTTGGGAATACATTTAAATTCTCACACTGTGAGAAAGTTACACATGTCGCCCAATTTAAGAATCTGCCAGAACAGAAAAGGGCTATAGAATTGAAGTTATATGGTCCAGTAGTTAAAGAAAAAGGTTTACAATTAGGAAACACTTCCCTGCAATCCCAGCTGGTTGACTGGTACACATTTTGAATTTGAACAAGTCACTAGTGATTTGTATAAAACAAGGAACAGTGCACTGCTGGAAATGTCACACTGTGCTACAATTTTCAGTCTTGGCTAACAAATGAAAGAAGCCATGAGTGTCTTTGCAGTATTTAGGTTTGGTATTGGAGAATGCTTTTTAATTATTGGACTATTCACAGACAACTATCCATGTTTCTGATTATTTTATAATACCATTTCTTCAGTCTCTCCAGGCAGAAGCTTCACATTGTCATGATTGACAAAAACAAGGATTTTTTTTTTAGTTTTACTTTCCAAAGCTACTAGTTCCAGAAAGGGTTGTAGGAACCAGCATTTTTCAGATTACCAGCCCATCACAGAGATGATCATGCACACAATCACAATGGGCCAATTTTGTGTTGAGTCAATCGGATATGCACTTTTCAATGATGTGATGTAGAAGTGCACAGAAAAAATGGTCAAAGACATTGTATAGGAAGTATGGGTATACTGTACAAAGGTACTAACGGGTCAGTATATGAATCAAAAACTTCAAAACTGTACCATCCATAATATTAAAAATTTTATACTGAGTAGTAGGTCAAACTGTGCATAGATTTAAAGGTGGCATGTGTCCCCTAGCTTTGATTCTTTCCTGAAATTATATCTAGTGGGCTTCAAGCATGAAAGTGGTTGTGCTAATTTTACAAGACTACAAGAAATATAAAAAGATGGAACTCAAAGTGCAAAAGTAAGTAAACCAAACACAAAAGCCCCAGTGTCCCTCTAAACTTTTCTCTAAACACATTTGTTATCTTTCCCTGGGATGCCTTGCTGTCTTGTTCATCTTCCAAATTATTCCATCCATTATTTTTCACAATGTCTTGTGTGGACGAAAAAGGCACACTGAAAAGCAGGCAGATAATATTTTCTCAATTCTCTCGTTTATTCATTCGGAGTCACAGTAAGTAGAGATTCAAAAGAGCATAACTTGTTGCCGCAAAGCTCAATTGAACCCTGATCAAAAGCCAGGAGGGGTTTTTTATACTTCAGCATCTCATGATTAATAAGACAGAAAGAACATCCTTATCAAAACAGTAAAGTTAAACAATACGTCTGTTGAGCTAAGCATTATCTGTGTTTTGGAAGCTAAGCACAGGAGAGACGCCTTTGCATAAACTACATGTATTTTCTGCAGCCTTGTGACCTTGTCCCTGAAACATTCACTCTGAGAAAGGGAAAACAAGAAACAGCTTAGATTTTATTCATGTGGACACTATTTCTCCTGAACCCTGGAATAACATATTTTTGTTAGTTCATAAGCCAAAGCGTCTCTCACTGGCAAGTTAGAAAAATAGTTATTATAAAAATTCTAATTTACTAAACACACAAAATACATGGTGCTGAGGAGAACATTCTTCTTCTACACTTGTCACGACCAATGCCCGTTCTTCTCAATAATGAACTATCATTTTGATACTCTCCTTCTTGACTCTACACTCATATTCATTCAGCCCTGTAGAAGCCATAAACTCAATCCCAGATTAACATCTGAGGTTAACAGTGGCCCTTCATTGGCTACAACATCTTAAAACACACTTTGGTGCCCCCTTTATTTCTACTCCCCTGTGCCAATATTAGGACTTAAAGATCTACTTCCACAAGGTCTCTTATGACCTTTTGCCACCTCTCTGTGGCCCCTCTTGCTCTCTCTCTCTCTCTTTCTTTGCAGAGGTTCAAGCATCACTAGCAAGTGCTTTCTCACAACTTCAGGAAAATGTTATGTAAGGATGTAAGACATTTCCCTTGGTGGTGCAATGGTTTGCACTGCTGTCTTGAAGCTCCTTAAGACTTGTTTAAATCCTAGCCTGGTTACTCTGCATGTTTGCCCAGTGCCTTCATAGAGTTTTTCTCTGGATATTCCAGTTTTGCTCCAACATCATGACAATCCTGAAAATGGACTTAATACAGTATGTGTGCATATGCCCTGCAATTTTCTGGTACCAAATCCATGGCTTCTTTACAACTAACTCTAAATACACTCAGTATAGGCTAAAATCATGCCATTTGACCCTTCATGGATTAAGTGGGTTTGAAAATGAGTGTAAAATGATTTGTTCAACTTTGATCAATAAGAGCCTAGCTTTATTAATATATATTACAAGTGAATCTAGAAATAACACTTAAAATAAACATATAGGACCTGTTTAGATAACACTGGTTTGCAACAAAATCCTCTTCCTGTGCAAAATATGGGTGTATTTTATAGATTTAGGTGTGCATGAATTCAGTTCTGAAATTGGAATTTCTCAACTATAAACTGCTTCGACGAGACACCATTTTGAAAAAAACATTTTTTATAAATTTCATAAATAAGTCACATTTGTTTTATGGCATAAAAGTTTTTCGTGCTCAGAATAGTACTTGAGGTATATTTTGAGCTGAAAAATGGAAGTCTTCCTTATTCTCAATGTTAGTTGAGATGGAAACAACCCAAAATCAAGTATTTCATGCATATTTTTTGTTCTCAGTCAGTGTTTCTTCTTATCCCTTTGAACTATAAAGCAAGGAATTTATATTTAGAAGTTCTGAGATATGCATTTTTTTTGTTTAGAAGAGAGGATGAAGTTCTGGTTTAAATGGCTTTTACAGAAATGTGCAAGGTCAGGTGGATCCATCTTGACAAGATAACAGGAAAGCAAATGGTAAACGAATACAAACTCTTCCTTTACCGAAAACAAAAAAGAGTGTGCCAGAATAGGTCGAAAACTATGAGGAACTAATGAAGGATCTAGATAGATAGATAGATAGATAGATAGATAGATAGATAGATAGATAGATAGATAGATAGATAGATAGATAGATAGATAGATAGATAGATAGATACTTTATTAATCCCAAGGGGAAATTCACAAATTTAAAAAATTTGGAAATTTCACAAATACCACAAATTCTGCAGTCGAGTTTCCCGCATTTGGGGAAATCGCAGGGGTCAGCACACCCGGAGTGCAATGGATGAGCCTCGCCCTGGGAGAACCACCTTAGTGATCATGGTATCTCCCCTGCCAGGTAAGTATCAAAAAAAAAATTAGGGGAGAGCGCGAACACAGTCCCCCACTACCACAAATTATGCAGTCGAGTTTCCCGCATTTGGGGAAATCGCAGGAGTCAGCACACCCGGAGTGCAATGGATGAGCCTCACCCTGGGAGAACCATCTTAGTGATCATGGTATCTCCCCAGCCAGGTAAGATATATACGGATCTTCTGTCTTCTCACTTAGCACTTGGGTGCAACATATTTTTAACAATCAGTTTCCTACATTCACATTTGGATTGTTGTGTCTGCACACCCTTTTAACTCATGTTGGTTTGCAGCTCGCTTGAGAAAGTGTCGAAATGCATATTATTGAAAGTGTGTGCCGGGGTAATTTGGTTGATTTCTGGTGGGCTGCATCACATTTATCAGCAGGCTTCAGCTGAGCGTGATTTTGAGGAAAAAAGGGAGTAGGGTAAGTGCAAGATAGATAATGAAAAGTGAGATCAAGTAAAGGATCAGATACAGAAAATTGAAACTGCTGGTTTTGGGGAAAAGTAAACAAGGAGGCAGTATCCATGCTGCTAATTAGTTTCTGCAATGCAGGATGGAGAATTGGAGGAGCTCCAAGAGGTTGGCTACACTTGCAATCTGAAAAGTGAAGCTGACGAGAGCGTGAGAGAGGTCACTGGGGCAGGTAGAACAATGAGTTCCTGATGTGGTGGCATGCGAGAGAGGGAACAGCACCCTGGGAGTTGTGGTGACCAAAGAGGGTGGCAGCTCCAGGTCCGCAGGTACCAGCTGATGTGCCATATTATGGGGATGTGATGGGCTGCACTGGGTCTTGACAAGGACCTGGAAAGAGAGTAAGAAAAGAGATCATGTGTGGTTTTTACCTTTTCTTATTGGATTTTATTCTATTTTTGAAGTACACATTTTAAACAAACTAAGACACTTTGTTGGGCTTTATAGCACAATTTTATTGATTATTTATTTACTTATTTATTGCACATCTTGTTTTGCACTTTATATTCTCTGCTTAGGATAAGCTGTTATTTGTTTGATTAGCAAGTCTTTCACTTGTTTACTCCCTCGCCCTGACTCATCCTTAGTTGTGATTATCGATGCCCTGGGAACAGGGCAGTGGCAAAGCTGCAGGCACACGGGGCATCACCTGAGAACATGGAAGCGGTATCTGATAAACATAGGTAGAGGTTTACCAGAATTTCGCTCAAATGCATGAACGTTACAGTACAAAACAGAGTGAATCAATGTTAGCAGACTTCTGTTGGTCATTCCACGTGAAACACCATGTGTTCCCTAGGTTGCCCGCAGCTGCTATTATTTCCTTAAACCCAAGACATCCATAGTCATGAAACTGACATGAACTGGGCAATGATGACACATAAAAGCAAGAATAGGTGCAAATGTGCAAAGTTCTTTTATTAATTCAGCCTTTAAACAATAAAGTGTGGTGCAGTCCTTTATGAAATAAATTAATAAATAATAATCCAAATTAAAAATAGTGTTTGTGGATGTTAACATTCAAATAAATAAACAATCCAAACAGTTTAAAATTCAGGTTACAACAGTCAGAATCTATCCATAAAAACCAGCAGGAGACTTGCTGCATCCCTTTTAAAACTGATATCTCCAATACTTGCCCTTTTCGGCCTTCTCAGCATGAGGCGATGTCTTCTGACAGTCATGGTCAACACCTTCCTATGGCTTGTGTTCCTGCCACCATCCCATGTCTTTCAGTGGGAAACTCTGCAAGCTCTGCTCCTTTCCCCTGCTGCCATCCCTCAACCTTCAGTGGGCGCGCACTCAGAGTGGTTGGTCATTTCTGCTACTCTGAGTGCTCAGCAGGAACGACCATACCACAGAATGTTGTCTGCTTACTCCATCTGGGGCATCATTCCCGACCACTTGCCTCCTTACTACAGCACTGGCTCTTCCATGTTGCTAACGCTTCTTATTCATTCTTTCTCTTTAACCTTTGGATCATCTCCTTTCATTTTTTTCTCTCCCTCTATCCTGCTCATCCATACTACAGCAAATATAGGTTCCTTAATTACAACTCTAGATTGCTAATGAAGAATTTGGACGAACCGCACATGTCTGCATGTGAACACCTAAAATCTTTGACAAAATCTATTTTTTTTTTTTGCAGACCATTTAACACAGCAAAATTTGTTCCGATGGTTCAGCTTTGTTTAAAGGGCCAGAGAACTCTTTAGTACCAAGATATTACATGAAGTTTAGTATATGTTTTATTTCTCTAGTCAACACACAGGTTTTTCATTATATCCCTGAATCTATTTTTGACAAATTCCCACCAAGCATATTAGCTCCTCATTGTTCCACAAACAATTAAAAAGGCCTATGGTTAATTAAAGTTTCAGTCCATGTATGTGCTTCAGTTTCACTGACAGTAGATCCTGCTTTAGTGTAGAGTTTAGTATCTATAAGTATTTTCTCACTCACCATGCATTACACCTTTGACATTTCTATTATTGTCATACAGTATTTTGAATGAATTTAGTCCAGAAGCCCCCTATATTGTACTTTCACTTGCTATTCACCAGCCAGGATCTCTTAGAATGTGGTTTGTCAAGGTAACTCTCAAAGCTGCAGTTTCACTTATGGATCTCATCTAATCATCTAGAGTGAAATTCAGTACTTGTGCAGCTGCTGGCTCCTTTGCTTCCAGGGATGTTCAGTGTGATGATGCATGTCCTCTATACTATAACTGGCCTCTGACAGTCTAAGCCTATATTCTTTCAAAAGTTGGAAAATTGAATGGTTCATACACATACAGTATATAATTATGGGCTTCTGTACTATCACTACGACTGGCCGCTTCAGATAAAATCCACTTTTCATCTGAAACTGACTCCACTATGTTACTGAATTTTCATCTTTAAGTTTAATCTCTTGTAAAGTTTTTAATTACATAATGCGCCTTTAACTTGTGTTTCAAACAGTTATGATCTGAACTTGTTTTTATTTTTTTTCTTATGTTCCTCTTTGCTCATTTTGAGGTATTATTACCCCTTTTAAGTTGTTTTAAGTTCAACCCCTAGAGTTGAAGGTTTTCATCAGCAGCAACTCGCTCAGCACAGGCACTTTCCCTACTGTGTTCAAACAGGATCTAATAACTCCTCTTCTCAAAAAGCCCATTCTTGACCAGTCTCAAGTAGGTAATTACAGACCAGTGTCTCTCCTCTCCTTTCTATCCAACACACTCATGCTGTCTCTAGCTCTTTCTTCTACATAACAGACAACTTGATCATAATCAGTCAGACATCAAGAGGGGTTATTCCAATAAGACAGCTATAGTCTCTGTTGTCAACATGTTACAGCTGGCTAGAATTACTAATGTGTCATCTATCCTCATCTTTCTTGACCTTGCCTCTGCTTTCCACACAGTCAACTCTTACATTTTCCTCTCCACCCTCTTCAACCTTGACATCACTTAGACTCCTATCAGGTGGTATGAGTCCTACTTCTTGGGCAGATCCTATCATGTGTCCTGGAGAACAGATATGTCAAGGGCATACCACACAATCACTTGGGTTCCCCAATGATCAGTGCTGGGTTCTCTCCTCTTCTTTTTATACACCTCCTCAATAGGTCCAATGATCCAGTTCCATGGTTTCTGATGATATGCAGGTGTACCTGTCATTCACTGCAGAGGACAACACAGTTATCAGCTAGAATATCTGCATGTCTGATGGAAGTTGCTAACTTTGATGAAAGAGCACCATCTCCAGTTCAACTTGGCAAAGACAGACCTCCAAGCTATCCCAGCTCATCTATCTATTTAGGACCCCATCTCTAATCAGCTCAGCTCACTATCATTAACTACCAGCATATCGATACACAACCTTGGGGTAGTGATCAATAACCAGCTGTCCTTCACTGATTATGTTTTAACTGTCTCTTGTTCTTACAGATTCACTCTCTACAACATTTACAAGATTGTGGATTATGCAGTACTACTGCTGATCCAGGCTTTGCTCTTGTCATATGTGAACTACTTCAACTCTTCCCTGCCAGGAGTACCGGCATATGCTACCAAACCACTGCAGAAGATTCAAAATATAGCAGCACATCTGCTGTTCAAACAGCTGAGCTGAGCATATTTCACTCCTCTTTTCAGATATTGGCTTACTGTAGCAGCATGTATTAAGTTCGAGTCCCTGGTGCTTGCCTATAGAGTAGTCAAAGAGTCAACACATATGTATATGGAGACACTTGTGAAGCTCAATTTCTTTCTCACCCATTCAGCTCTATGATGAATGACATCTGGTGATGCCACCTCTGCATGGCATCAAATCTCAATCCAGAAACTAGCTTGTATTTTGTTCTGACCTCTTCACTTGTGCTGATCAATTGTGTAACCTTGTCCTGTAACACTTGTTCCTAAACAGTCCATCAGACTGATGTTTACTCAGCTATGTTGACCTCTTTTGTAAGTTGTTTTGAATAAAAACATCTGCTAAGCAAAATTAATGTAAATAAATTGTTTTTCATATTACAGAATTTGTCTGTTATTCATTTTTGCTTTATGCCCTCCCCACCATAAGCTGTCATCTATGGGGGAGGAGCAAAAACTTTAGATTAGTCAAAAATTTCAATCTCTGATTTTCGACAGATCTCGATGTTTTAGGGTCCCCTGATACCTGTCTGTGTGTCACAGTTTCTTGAGGATATTCTAGAGCTAAAACGGCTGGACGGAAAAATATCAAACTCAGAACTTAAGCCTGTTATGATGATATTCTAATTAGTTTTTGAGCTACATCATGCAAGAGAAAGAGGCACTCTAGAGGAACCTTTAAATACTGTATTTCTGCAATTAATTTGAATTTTTCTCATCAATTGCTATCATAATGACCTATTTTATGATTAGAAAGATCAGCATCAAAGCGGTAAATAATTACTGAAATTTTATAGAATAGTTCGGGTAACTTGGTTCCTAGGATGCAAAGCATACTGATGCTCATGTCCAAATTTTATTTTCAGTTTCATTTTTAGTAAGTCTAAATTTTTCACATATCATTTTAGTTTTTCCATGCTATCATTTTGTGGTCCATTTGTTTATGATTGCTACCACATTGCTATGTGAGGGTGACAGGAACTGTGTGATACACAACAGCACCATCATGACATTATAAGGATTAGTTTCCTAATTATTCAAGATTAGTAATAAACTAACAAACAAACCTTTTCATGCACTTTCGTGATTTGTTATTCTGATTCTTGATGTTCACTTTTAACTTCAGATGTGCTGTGATATGGGTTATGCAGTGTAATTTCTACTTTATACAAATATTTGTTACAATGCTATCATATATTTTTGAAACGTTTGAACATCAGGATTTAATTCTGTATATTTGGTTTTGCAAATCATTGTTTCCAGGCAGAATACTAACCACTTATTTTATAAGGAACTGTCAGGAAGATAGAGTATATGAAGTCAGAGAACAGAAAAAAATTGAACGATGTCTCTCATTAGTTACGAAAATGGGATTTTTAAGTCTGTATATTTACAGTACTTAATTTGATCCTCTTTGTCAAGTGTGAGGTGTAAGTATTTAACAATTAATTCCCAGTGATCAGTACTAATTTGTAGTAGATAAACTGAGCCATTCCAAGTGTTTTTAAGTTTCCTAGAGTTATGTTTGCCTGGAAACATTCATCTTTTTGGTCACCTTGGTGATACATGGTGAGTTTATCCTTAGGTAATGGTCAGACCAGGAGTGTCTGCATATCTTTATCTCTTTTATAATATTTCTTTTTGTAAAGGTTAATATTGGAAATATTATTTGTACAAATGCTTTTTGCAAATTCTCCTTGGAATAACTATCTTAATTGTTTCTGACTTACTCAAGCATCAGCACTCTGGACCATAGAGCAAGACACACTTACCATGCTATTGTATAGCTCACTCTTGATCTTGTACTTGCTACACTACCAGATACATCTCATCTTGGCAAAAAGAGCACAAGCTTTCCTGTGTCTTGAATTAATGTCTTTTTGTCTTCAGTTGTTAGTAGTTATAAGGATACCAGGGTATGTGAAATTCCCCTCAGCTGCAAAAGGCTCAACGTTTTTTAGAATGGGTGTAGATGAGGTGTTACTGATGCACATCAAATTTGTTTTGGACATATTTCTGCAAAGCATCATTGTCTGTTAGCTTTCTCTTGCAACTAGTCATGCTTGGGCAAAGGAAAAGTTGATCTTCAAGATGGAAACAGAAGTTTCACCTGTTAAATAATTCATGATGGTGTTCCTCATTTCCTCATAGTAAGGGGTATGTACCTTCATATTAATTGCATGTAAAGCAGTCATCCTTATAAAGTATGTAATTTCCTGGACTCAATTGTGTATCCCTTTCTAGAATGTTTTTTTCACTAATGGTCACAATGTCAACAGATTTCCTTTTTTAATCAATTTCTGATTATATATCATTTATGTAGCTGCTTTTGACTAAAATTACCAAAGTTCTGCAGCTTTTAGTTTGCTTCACAAGACTAGTGTGACACATTTTCAAATAATTCCAAAGACCAAATATCTTAATTTTTAAAGTTTTAGTAAAAATTTCAAAGGAAACAATTCGCACAAAATAAGAGAAAAAAATGATATTAAAGAAAAGAAAACTTCATGTTTAAAGAAAATTCTGTTTAAGGCTTACTTATCTTGTTTCATGTTTCTCTAACTTTGGTCATACAGTCGTACTTTTAACTCTTCATATCAAAATGGTCAGAAAACTGTATGGCAATCTGCTATTTGCAAACTTTTCTAACAGTCCACGCTAGCAATTAGACTATTTCCTAAATGGTTAATTAACACACTGTATACAGATTGTGATGGACGGCTGGGACGCCTCTTTGGCACTGAATCCATTAGTGCAGCCTGAAGTAGGTCAACGAGCACCTGAAGCACTTCCGGGGGTGCTATAAGAGCCTGCAGCCACTACTCTAGGTGTCAGAGTTATGAGGAGGAGGAGGAAGAGGATGAGGACGAGGACGAGGATGATGAAAACAACAACAAAGCTGCCTGGGAGGAGTGGAAGAAGAAGAAGAAGAAGAAGAGTGTGTTTTTGGGGTGTTTTTCTTTTGGTGCATTTTGGGGACTGTGTACAGCCTGTGGGACACAGGGAAGACATGCCCCACGTTGTCCGTCTGTGTCAGGTCGACGCCTATATAGCGCCTTTGCCACAAGATATAGATAAAGTTTTAGTTTTAATTTTAGGAGGCCCAGACCCCTCATGGACCCCGTGATCGTCAGAGGTGACTGTTTGTAGAGGGTGCAGACCTATAAATACCTGGGAGTGCAGCTGGATGATAAATTGGACTGGACTGCCAATACTGATGCTCTGTGCAAGAGAGGACAGAGCCGGCTATACTTCCTTAGAAGACTGACGTCCTTCAACATCTGCAATAAGCTGCTGCAGATGTTCTATCAGATGGTTGTGGCGAGCGCCCTCTTTTACGCGGTGGTGTGCTGGGGAGGCAGCATTAAGAAGAAGGACGCCTCACGCCTGGACAAACTGGTGAGGAAGGCAGGCTATATTGTAGGCATGGAGCTGGACAGTTTGACATCTGTGGTGGAGCGACGGGCGCTGAGCAGGCTCCTGTCAATCATGGAGAATCCACTGCATCCACTAAACAGTATCATCTCCAGACAGAAGAGCAGCTTCAGCAACAGACTGCTGTCACTGTCCTGCTCCACTGACAGACTGAGGAGATCGTTCCTCCCCCAAACTATACGACTCTACAATTCCACCCTGTGTGTGTGTGTGTGGGGGGGGGGGGGTGTAAACGTTAACATTATTGAAAGTTATTGTCTGTTTTTACCTGCATTTTTATTACTCTTTAATTTAATATTGTTTTTTGTATCAGTATGCTGCTGCTGGAGTATGTGAATTTCCCCTTGGGATTAATAAAGTATCTATCTATCTATCTATCTATCTATCTATCTATCTATCTATCTATCTATCTATCTATCTATCTATCTATCTAGTTCATATAAACTTACGATGGGTAAAAGACTATACCATATTCTAAGTAACTAAGAAACTGATATTCTGTAATTAAGCAATTCCAACATTAACATTAAACATTCTACAATTTATTTTTTAGTTTATATCTCCTCAGCGGCTGCTGGTTTCAATATATTCTAGTCAGTATAATCAAAACAAATTTAGATCATTGATTCTCCAACTTGCTTCACTTACACTGTTAGTAGGCCTCAAATCAAAGTGACAGTTTTCAAACTTAATATGAGTTATTCTGTGCTACCAGGCCAACAATTATGACCAAAAATGGTTAAAAAGGCTTAATCCAACCTCTAGTCTTAAACTGTCATGCAAAGCTGTACAATGAAATTGCTCGCCTTAATCCACTTGAGTTTTCTTTACATATTCATGAACTATATGATGCATTTAAATTAATCTCTCTCACAACATAAGTGCACAATTGATAACATTTCTTTTCTTGAGAGGTTGCTTTTCCCAAATCTCCAGTACTATGCTGTATATATCTAACAAACCTTGTTACTGTTTTCAATGCAGCAGTTCAAAAGGTGAAATGAATGGGGATGGTTGTGGAATGTCTTAGAGTGATAACAGAAAAAAAAAGAATCAGATGATATTCACTTCATCTGTTTTTTTTCAACAGCTTTAACTTTTGTTTTAAAATTTGATTAAAGGTGCCCCTCATTCCACCTGTTTCTAGATGATAAACTTAAAATGTGCAACATTTAAAGTTTACTTAAAAAGTCATTAATTCTTCAAAGAATCAGAATACAATATATAGGCCTTTCATTTGAGCATGTCAACCATTGTGAAAATCCTGTTAGCTTTCAGGTAATATTTTTTCATATGGCCTTTCTTAATGAAATGGCATCAGAATTAATAGTAACATGCATTAATAATGTCCCCTAAAATGAGCTACCCCAGGTTCCAATGATCTCAGTCTCAGGTTTTGAAAATATTTTAGTTAGCAATAGAAGACAGGGATAGATGGAGACGCATGATCAGATGTGGCGACACCTAAATGGGAGCAGCTGAAAGAAGAAGAAGAAGAAGATTAACAATTATTGTTCATACTCACTGTATGCAAGATTAAAATATTATTAACATGGTCAATTCTCTAGGCCAAACAATCTGTAAAGACCTTATTTTATATTACTAGAACAAGTGACTTTTGTGGAAGGTCACTAGAATCCCTGAAGCCTACGAAAAGCCTACAAAAACACTTGTAATCCCGGGCCACCTTAAAGTCCTTCGCACCTCTCCATCAGTGTCTTTTGTTTTGTAAATATGTCGATCAGCACAAGCAGCAAGCAACCTGCTATCCCATCCCCGAGACGATGGAGCTCAAGTTGTAGAGAAGATTCTCAGAGCTCAAGTCTCTTTATTTGGGTGTGAGGTGGCAGGAGTTGTAGATGATAAATAATATTTCATCATTTGGAATACATACATTTCATGTGTGTTCCGTGTCTACAACGATCTATGTAAATGTAGGATTGCAGGAATTGTTGAATACATAACTAAAAAAAAAAGTTTTTCATATTTTAGTACTAATTTTCAAAATGTACACATGAAGTGTATAATGTGTGAGGACTGATATCGAAATATCAAATAAACACTTTCACAAAATGTATACTGTAAGTATAACAAAACAAGTGTGCTTTTATTCAAGAATATAACTGTTATATAATATTTCAAATGATGAAATATATAATATTTCAAATGATGAAATATTATTTGCCCTCTACAATTCCAGGCACCTCACACCCAGATAAAGAGACTTTAGCTCTGAGAATCTTCTCTGCGACTTGAGCTCCGTCGTCTCAGGGATGAGATAGAAGTCTGTTTAGTGCTTGTGCTGATCGACACATTTACAAAACAAAAGATGTTGATGGAGAGGTGCGAAGGAATTTAAGGTGGCCCAGGATTATGAGTTTTTTGGTAGGCTTCAGGGATTGTATAATTGTTTTTTTTCTACACACCCTAAGCAAAATACAAATGAAAAGTAAAGCTCAGAAAGCATAAACATACAGAAAAAGCAAAGAATTTCTACAAATAAATCCTATTTCAGAGATTGTAGCCAGCAGGATTATCTTAGATGTAAAGAGGCAGATCCAAGTCCTAATAATCATCATCAATATGGTCCACTTTGAAGCACAGTGTCATGTATGGGGTTTCAATGTTAATACTTCACACTCATATCCAGCTAAGGACTAGAGGATGAGTTTAATATAGAGGTTATAAATTATTTATGAAAGATAGGCAAAATCAAGGGTAACCATTTATGTAAAACATAAAAGTATCACAAGCAGGGCAATCTGTCTAGTTTTAGCATTTTGTAATAATCAATTTAGGATAGGAGATGAAGTTGAAGCTTTAGGATATGGTGACCATAATATGATGGATTTCACAGTGTTTTTATGTCAGAGTGCATATTCAGAAACTGAAACTGCTATGTTTATTATTAGAAGGGAAAATTGTGATCAGATGCAGCAACATTGAAATATGATAAATTAGGGTAGACCTTGTGGAGTAAACTGAGGATCTGAGGGGAAGGCCTAAAAGTGTTTTAAATTAGGAGGCAGTTAGGAATTGAAGAAAAGTGGATAAATAGAGAGTTAAAAAGAATATACAAAGGAAAAACAGCTGCATATGGCCAATAAGACAACTCTAGCAGTAACCATAACTTATGAGAGCAATGGTTAAACAGTTAAAAGAGATAATAGGAAAGCTAAAAGGCAGTTGGAGAGAAATATTGCAGAAAAGGTGAAAGTGATCCCAAATGTCATGTTTAATTTATTTTTTTAGTTATAATATAATGCAATTTCTACTGGGAATACTACAAGAATTTTAGCTGTCACTGAGGAAATTCACTTGGCTACTACTCTTTCTTTTTTCCTGTCTCTGCATGACTCTCTGTGTCATAACCATGATTGTTTGGCATAAGACAAATAAAATCCATTGATAAAAGTGTTGTCTGTTTATGAATCCTCCCTGTAGTTGGTTTGCTTTTTCTTGTGAAATATTTGGGCTTGGAATGATAATATCATAGCCAGAAACATATTCTTATCCCTGGCAATGCAGTAATGTCATACTGTATTAAAACAGAAAGCGGTTTCAAGCAAAGATATTCCTAAAATAAACCTTTAACTAAATAATCCTGTACATGGGGAGTATGTAGCATCAGCCATACAATATTTCAAATTTCCAAGGCAATAGAAATGTACGCTAGTCCAAACTACTTTAGCATTAAAGAAGGAAATCATAAATATGTATTTTACTATGCATAATTATACACATTAGTTGTTCATTATCTAGCACTTTATCTGTTTAATTTCAATTTAAACCTGTCTATGAATTTTAACACATTGACTCATTAACATTCTGTCATTTAATTTTCCTTTATTCTATAAATTAATTTTAAGTAAATCACTAATTGCCCATCAAATGACTGTTAATTATATACCAAGTTTTCACTAATTTTACTGTAATGAAGAACTACCTGTGTAGTTACTCTTTGTGCTGCAGTGATGAGATGACTTTCTCCTATTCATAAAATTAGATAAAGAGGCAAAGAGGTTTGATGGAAGATTATGTTCTGCAGTTTCAAAGCCATTCACATGGGACAAATACCTTATTACTAGAAGGAATGTGCCGCTTTTTTCTCCAGATCATCAAAATTATGAAAATCAATATTTTGATTATTTTCTGGATTACACCCTAGCAATATGAGCTGCTAGTAGGATGAACCTTAAAGGAAAGTACTACTGAAATAAGAAAGAGTTAGCTCATTTTCATACAAAATTTGAAATGGTGTATAAAACCATTGCAAGGGAGCATGGAGAGAGCTGTGAGTAGTGAGAAAGTAGTGAGGCGGCTTTCTGCTGTTATGCACCTAAAATCTGGAATAGCCTGCCAGTAGGAATTCGCCGGGCTAATACAGTGGAGCACTTTAAAAAACTGCTGAAAACACATTATTTTAACATGGCCTTCTCATAACTTCACTGTAATTTAATCCTGATACTCTGTATATCCAATTCATTATAATAATTATTCATTCAAAATCTGTATTAACCCCTGCTCTCTCTTCTGTTTCCTTTTCCGGTGTCCTTTTGGTGGTGGCGCAACCCAAAGCACCATGATGTTCCAAAAATGATGGATGGATTAAAAGCCAGAAGTCTGTATGACCATTCATCATCAAGTGACTCCGTGAGAACCCTAACTACAAAGAGGACTATTTCAGTTATGTTAGGTAGAATGCCCAGAGGGGACTGGGTGATCTCGTGGCCTGGAACCCCTGCAGATTTTATTTTTTTCTCCAGCCGTCTGGAGTTTTTTTTTGTTTTTTCTGTCCATCCTGGCCATTGGACCTTACTCCTTTCTATATTAACTAATGTTGTCTTATTTTAATTTTGTATTTTGTCTTTTATTTTTCTTTTCTTCATTATGTAAAGCACTTTGAGCTACTTTTTGTATGAAAATGTGCTATATAAATAAATGTTTTTGTTGTTGTTGTTGTACATAAATGTAAAGAATTATTATTTATTATTATAATCACAGGTTCCAGTGTGATGCATAGGTTATCACTGCTGCTGCCACGCAGTTCCAGAGTCCTAGGTTCTAATCCTGGCCTGGGGCCTCATGCATAATGCCATTCATAGAATTCACACTAAAACATGGTGTATGGACAGAAGCGGAAATGTGCGTAAGCACAAAAAAATCCAGATGCATAAATCTGTGTGAATGCCAACTTCCACGTTTTTCGGCTCTATAAATCCTGGTCAGCGTGAAAAGTAACGCACATGCACATGCCTGCTGCCCCACCACAACTCCTCCCAGAATTACGCCTCTTTGAATATGCAAATCAATATAAATAGCCCTTAAGCTCAGCATTCTGTGAAAAGGCAATGGCAAAAGCACAAGGGAAAATAGAAGAATTTCAATTTCCAAGTGGAGGCAAGGAAAAACGTACTATTTGTTGGTTTAAACAGTGGTATAAACAACAAAAGAAAGATGATCGAGTGACATAGAGTGTCGGAGAAACTCGAACGCTCAAGTTCACAAAGTCGCACAGTGTATTTGATAAAGCCATGTCAGGGATGTGGATCTAAAAAAGAAAGGGAAACCACACTTGAACAAAAGCACTGCTTTGATGCTGGGTGCCGCCAGTTTGCAAAACCGAGCAGAGAACTTGCCTACGACAAGCATTTAACTGGCATGAAAATGTGCGTGGCTTTATGCCAAGTTTAGGATTTATACATCGCGATTTGAGCATGGAAACGGGAGTATGCAACATTTTTGTGCGTACGTACCGTTTATACATGAGACCTGCGGTCCTTGTTTGCATGGAGTCTGCATATCCTCTACAAGTCTCCTTGGGTTCCCATGTTAACCCTTATTTCCTCACACATCCCAAAGATTCACATGTTTGTTTAATTGTAAATATGAGTGTCTGTGTTCCGCTTGGTGTATTTTTGGCTTTTTCTTTGTAGCTAAAAATGCCCTTCCTTGAACTGTGTTGGAATAGCCAGTCTTAGAAAATTAGGGAATATAAATAGATATACCTACAGTATACCTATAGCTGTACCTAATCTAATTATTTTTCTGTAACTGCAACTACCAGTCATTCATGTTTATATATTACTATCTGTCACAACCATCTGGCAAATAAAAATAAAAATATTTATAACAGAAAGGAAGAATGGAGAGAAAAAAAATCAGTAAAAAAGGATCTCAGCAAAGCTAGAACCTGATTTTTAAAATCAAAACTTCCCTGCAACAAAAAGAAGCTGGCAAAAAGGGATTGGTGCGAGCGGAAGTTTGCATGGTGTTCTCTCCATGGGACACAATATCAGTACTAAATGTTTTATGCAATTGTCTGCGTTATAATATTTTGTTGTGTAAGTGTTCACCGCAGTGTGCACTGAGCTGGTGGTGGGACCGTGAGTTGGCAGGAGTTCACCCGAAAACAGTCTGAACGAATTAGGAAGCTCGGCAACACCTGCTTTCCCATCCCATCCATCCATCCATTTTCCAACCCGCTGAATCCGAACACAGGGTCACAGGGGTCTGCTGGAGCCAATCCCAGCCAACACAGGGCAGGAACCAATCCTGGGCAGGGTGCCAACTCACAGCAGGACACACACAAACACACTCACACACCAAGCAAACACTAGGGGCAATTTAGAATCGCCAATCCACCTAACCTGCATGTCTTTGGACTGTGGGAGGAAACCGGAGCGCCCAGAGGAAACCCACGCAGACACAGGGAGAAAATGCAAACTCCACGCAGGGAGGACCCGGGAAGCGAACCCAGGTCCCCCAACTGCGAGGCAGCAGCGCTACCCACTGCGCCACCGTGCCGCCCCGCTTTCCCATCCCTTTTGCTAGCAAATATGTGCTCTCTGGAAAACAAAATAGACTATGTTAAGCTCTGACACACTACACAAGTGGATGTAAAGAATTGTTATGTTATGCTTTGATTTTTTTTGGTTGCATTATGGCATTTCAGACTCTGGTGCAGGTGGCCAACTGCTGTTTGTTCCGCTTGGACAGAGACAATGTGAAGTGTGGTAAGAAATGGGGAGGCGGCAGGTGCATTTATACCCACAATGAGTAGAGCATAAATGTTATGGGAGTCTCTAGACACTGTTCTCTTATGGTGGAATTTATACCAGTGAAATGTCGGCATTTCCACCTGCCACGGGAGATTAGTTTTGTTGTTTTGTTTGCCATGTACTTGCCACCTAGTGCTAATATAAACCAGGTGCTAGCGGAGTTGTACAAAAATATAAACAACCTGCTTTTATCATCACTGGCATCTTTAACGCAAACCTTAAGTTTATTCTACCTAGATACTACCAACATGTGAACTTTTCAACCAGTGGTGATAACTGTTTAGACCATGTTTATACCAGCATTAAAGACACTTACCAAGCCATGCCCTGCTCCCACTTCAACAACACTGACCACATACCCGTGAAAATGATTCAGACCTACAGTTCTCTGCTCAGATGCACTAAACCGGTCCAGAGAGACACCAGGGTGTGGCCTGAGGGGGTTGTCTCAGCTATTCAGGACTGTTTTGTGTGCAAAGACTGGCCAGATTTTAGAGAGGCTGCTACTCATGATGGCTGCATTGACACAGAGGATGATTTTATATATATATAATTTTAGGGTAACATAGCATTCATCTTAAAGAAATAGCATAAAGGGTTATTACATGTCAGAAACCATTGCAGGCATATCAGGAAACCAGAAAAAGGTCAAGTGAACAACAAAATGTACTGAAAGATGACTAAGAGATGACTAAGAAATCAGCAGATGTCCTGCAAACAACCACAATGGACAGTTGTTATATGCACAGAAATTAAAAGGGTGGTGGCTCAACTTAAAGGTACAAGAAGACACAGACTATAATAGACTTTTGTTTTTAAGTCATTTGGGTGTAAACCAATGAACCAACCAGTGTAAATGTATGCATTGATTGACACTGTATGTAAATTGAATAGTTTATAAAATGAACCTCTGTTCTTTGCTTCTCTGATCATTCTGACCATGCTGTAACAGACTGCTTTTAAAGAATGCGCCCTCCAAGGCATTTTGCTGAGGAGTAATTAAAACATACAATGATCAGCTTTGCTCCTGCCTGATTACTGATTTGTCCTGTTAGAGGATATTTCTTTCTTTAATAATATGTTAAATTTCTACCACACAACATCTGAGGAATAGGATGGGTGTGTCATCTTTTTGAATCCACAGTGTTGTAGAGCAGCATTTGCAAACGGTGGAAGATAAGCAGACTCACTTTTGTATAGAGTATGTTGGTCAATAACTTTCCTTGCACTCTCTCATAGAATCATTGCACAAGTTAGTGCAACATTGACAGGTTATGTGAATCTTTTGAGTCATGTAATCAATATAAACTGCGTAATCAGCATCATAAGAAATGTGCATATAGAGCTTGGGGCATCATCAAGAAACTGATTGACACCACAAAATTCCATAGCCTGTCTCTTGCCTGAGGTATATGAAATGGATGGTCCTGGTGCATGCTGACTTTATGAGAATAAACCTCCAAATGTATATTATTCTCTACAGCAGCATTTGAAATTCAATGATGCTTGACTTTGACAAAAATAAAAATATCCCAACAACCAAAATCACTACAAACTAGTAAATGGGCAAGAAGGAACAGGATGAGCACTGCCAGAGCCCTACAGAATGACTTCAAACAGGCCGCTGGTGTGAGTGTCTCTGACCAAATAAGCAGAAACAGACTTCATGTGGGTGGCCTGAGGGCCTGACATCCTCTAGTGGGCCCTGTGCTCACTGCCCGGCATTGTGGAGCTCGATTGGCATTTTCCATAGAATATCAGGATTGGCAGGTCCACCACTGGCGCCCTGTGCTTTTCATAGATGAGAGCAGGTTCACCCTGAGCACATGTGACAGATGTGAAAGGGTCTAGAGAAGCCATGGAGAACGTTATGCTGCCTGTAACATCATTCAGCATGACCATTTTGGTGGTGGGTCAGTGATGGTCTGGGCAGGCATATCCATGGAGGGACGCACAGACCTCTAGAGGCTAGACAATGGCACCTTGACTGCCATTAGGTATCAGGATGAAATCCTTGGACCCATTGTCAGACCCTATGCTGGTGCAGTGGGTCCTGGGTTCCTCCTGGTGCACAACAATGCCCAGCCTCATGTGGCGAAAGTATACAGGCAGTTCCTGGAGGATAAAGGAATTGACACCATTGACTGGCTCACACGCTCACCTGACCTAAATCCAATAGAACAACTCTGGGACATTATGTTTCGGTCCATCCAATGCTGCCAGGTTGCACCTCAGACTGTCCAGGAGCTCAGTGATGCCCTGGTCCAGATCTGAGAGGAGATCCCCCAGAACACCATCCGTTGTCTCATTAGGAGCATGCCCCGACGTTGTCATGCATGCATACAAGCACGTGGGGGCCATACAAATTACTGAGTACGATTTTGAGTCGCAATGAAATTTCTGCAAAATGGACTAGCCTGCCACATCATTTTTTCACTTTGATTTTTGGGGTGTCTTTGAATTCAGCTCTCTGTAGGATGATAATTTTCATTTCCATCAAACGATGTTCCTAACACACAACCCAGTCCATATCAGTATAGATATCCAGCAGGATTTTTTTTCCCATTGAGATCAGATGTGTGTTCAAAGCATTTCTTTAAATTTTTTTGAGCAGTTTATTTTAGTACACACAACTTAATTTTGGCTGTTGAGGCTCAAAATGTTTTGATCACTCCTCATACCTGCCAATATGTTTGTGTTTCTTTTTAAGTTACTGAAAATCCTTTTTTAATTCTGTGTCACTTGTTTATTTTTAATTACATGAGAGAGCAAGGAAAAGATACTTTGAACTTATAAGAGATAGCAATTAAAACTTAAACTAAATCTGAAATGTTGTATTTCAGTAGATGATAACTATATAGTCACATAATCCTGCATGGCCTTCTCCATAGCCATTTAGAGGGCATGTGAAGCTGTTGATTTTTTGTGGCATATAAAAGAATATTATTCTGTAGGTTTCTCTATCATGTTAAGTCTTTATAACTATAGACATTCATGACCTGTAGTTTTCTGCACAATCACCAAACTCGCTAAGCCTAGCTTGCGATGAATCAAGTACTTGACATATTAAGTCATACTTGCCTGTGGATGTTGTAAGTGCAACACTATCAGGAGGAATTTGCCTCCAGGCCCCAGTAATGAAGCTGAACAGTGTTAGGCAGGTCAGGTACCGTGAGTTCTGACAGTTTGTCCTGTGTGCTCCAGTTCTGTTTATAGTTAAGCTTGTAGCAGTTTTCTGTGTCTACTGTATAGTCAGGAGTTTCACAAGCGGTACAAGGAGAAGTATCTGGCCTGCCATATACAGTACATCTGAATCAATAGCAGTAGAATATGTTGACCCATGTTATAAATATTACTGTTTTCTGGTAGATGCTGCATTGTGTCTGTAAATTTTACAGATTTTATCGGAAGGCAACAGTCACAATTATCTTGAATTTATTTGTGGTAATTATAGGACCACTGGTTAGAGTTTTGCAGGAGCTTTTAAAGTCTTAATTTTTTATACCTTTTAGTTGTTCAAGTGCTTCAAGTGTAAGCTTTGACAGCTTTTTTTGGGTGCAGTGTGTGTAAACTTGCAGTATATGAAAATTTAGATGCATTACTTCCATAATTATACTTTTTATGAATGGTGTCTCATAAAATATGCACTTTATTTCTTTAATTTCCTCTGATATCTAAAATCTTTTAAAAAAAATATTGACAGAAGCCTGGTAGCATCGGGTGCCTATTACGAACACTGAACTGAATGCTAGTCATGCTAGAAGAATGCTAGAAGACTGAGCAAATATATGTTGATAATGCTATTTTAAGTTATCAATTTGTTTTGATTTAGATTTTTTCCAAAAACTATACATTTTTCTAGTAAAGTTAGAGCTTTAAAGTTTAGTATGTTATTTTTCAGAAAGAATATGAGAGATTGCTAATATCTTTCACAAAGCTTATTTCAAAAGTTCATATTATTAGCGTCATATATTTTTATTTTTACTGGAACCCTGTTGTGTGGCTTTGTTACAATGCAATGCTCTGGTGTTACCCTGCAAGCCGCATCCGATTACATTATCAGTGCGATGATATATAAAGTATCTATCTATCTATCTATCTATCTATCTATCTATCTATCTATAAATAACTTCCTATTGTATCATTCCAGTGTCCGACTTTGTACTATACATAAACGACTTTTTGAATGTGCTTCTTTTCGAGTTTCATTTGGTTAGACTGTGCTTTTGATTTTGACTGTGAGTTTATGTACCCTCTTTTTACTATTGCTAGGTCCTACTTGAATTCCCAGTTTGGTAATCCTGTGTACTTTCACTTCCTGGTTCTTGTGAACCTCTGACTTCTTACTGCTGGTAGCAAAACATTATATACAGGTACATCTTTAGGATGGAAACAGAGTGCTTGGAGAAACCTCACAAAAGCACACAGAGAATACGCTAAGTCCTCACAATGACTAGACTGGAAATTACTTGTAAGCCATGACCATGCAGTTGGTAGGCAATAGCAAAGATCATTATGACACACCTGGGCATTGGCAACCCAACATTTTTGTGTTCCTAAAAGCTTTCTTGCCCAATAGCAAAATCTTCTTGATAGAGTAAACTGTTTTGGGATTTCTCAGCCGTGTAATGGCCTCATGCAACTGCTAGTCAGAATCTTGTATCACAGTGTCATTGTCAATAGTCAGAATTATGCATTCATTTTGTGATTCACTTTCCATTATTGTGTTAATTCTTTTCACTTCTGATTGAAGTTCAGTAATGTAAAGTTACAACAGTTACTCTAAATAGCAATGCGACAACTGCCCCTTTAAATTATTTTCTTTTCTGTTAAATTATTATTATTATTATAGCTGTAGGAGTCACTATAGACATGAACCTTCTAAATACTGTTAAGTGCTTGTTATACATTGAAATATTTGAATAAAAATAGATTTAAATATCATTTTTAAAGAGACAAAGAGCATAAAATTAACCATCACATTATTATTAAAGGCAGAAAATAAAAAAGAGTGAGGAACTTTGGAAATAACTAGGCTGTGTGGCTTTACAAATAAGGCCAAAAGTGTAGAACCTTGGCATTATCAATCCTAAACTTCATGCCACACATTAAGCATATTACTAAGATCGGATTCTTTTACTTAGAGGCATACTCCATCCAAAAATGATATTTTGTTTAAATATTACTTGCCCCATGTGCTTTGTAGTGACGGCCAAGAAGACAGCTGTGTCATTCCTACAATATTGTGCCTTTAAATTGAAAACAAGACTCTTGACCAATGAATGAGGGAGAGGGTAATCTTCAATTCAAATGCACAGTATCATGGGAATGACATCTTTCCTGTTGACATTCAATGCTGAGCTTTAGGAAGTCACTTGTTAACAATATTTTAGCAAAAAATGCACACATTTTGCGTGTTTTGACCAGACAAATAAATAATGGACTTATGGATTATGTAATATGAGTTACATGAAAAATTAATTTTTTTCTTTCCATCCTATCTGTCAGATTGTTATTTATTACCATTACTGTTCTACTATGTAATAAACATTTTTTTTCTTATACTGCATGAAAACATGAGATTAAATATTTTTCTCAACTGTCATTAAAAGCAAACGGAGGAAGTAACATTTAAAGAAAATATTGTTTTTGGGTTGAGCATTCTTTTAAACATTACACAAGTTAAATCTTTTACATCTTTAGCCATCTAGATTATTGTAATGCAGTCCTATCAGGCTTTCCAAGAAAAGAAATCATTTGGCTGCTATTAGTCTAAAATGCAGCAGCACGAGTCTTAACTAAAAAAATAAATCTGCATATCTCGCCAGTCTTAGCAACATTACACTGGCTGCCTGTGTCCTTTAGGGTTGATTTTAATATATTTTTATTGTATATAAGGCTTGAAACAATCTTATATTATGGAGTACTTGTCCCCCTACATTTCTACACATAATCTCAGACCTTCCAACACCGACCTGCTATTTCTAGAGTTAAGCATAAAAGAACTGGCGTGGCGTCATTCTGTTTATAGATAACATAAATCTGTAAAACTTTACCATTACAGACTCCATGGTCCAGTACAGCTGAACATTTCAAGAAAACTACCAAAACCCAACTCTACCATCTCTTTTTTCTTACTCTCTTAAGAAATTAGTAGGTTCACTATTATGCCGGGGGGCACGCTGGAGCAGTGGGTAGCTCTGCTGCCTCGCTGTTAGGAGACCCGGTTTCGCTTCCTGGGTCCTCCCTCCGTGGAGTTTGCATGTTCTCCCTGTGTCTGCGTTGGTTTCCTCTGGGTACTCTGGTTTCCTCCCACAGTCCAAAGACATGCAGGTTAGGTGCATTGGCGATTCTAAATTGGCCTTAATGTGTGCTTGGTGTGTGTGTGCGGCCTTGCTGTGGGCTGGCATCCTGCCCAGGGTTTGTTTCCTGCCTTGCGCACTGTGTTGGCTGGGATTGGCTCCAGCAGACCCCTGTGACCCTGTAGTTAGGATATAGTGGGTTGGATGATGGATGGATGGACTATTATGCCCCTCATACTTTGAATTTAAAGTTGTTCTTTCATAAAATGCAATTGTAGTTGTTTTTATAGACTGGTCACGAATTATCACTTTTGCGTGTTTTCCTTTTTTCTGGACCTCTGTGATGGTGCTATGCTCTACTGACCCCTGACCTGATGCACTAATGGTTCTAAAATTGCACTTTACTGAGTTGTGTGGTTTCACATTGCTTGACACAGAACCATTTATTTCTGGGAAAGGCTCTTTTGTAACTGAAATTAGCTCTGTGGGTTTTGAGAAGGTTGCTAATATGTGGACAAAACAGAATGTTTAATGTAAAGTAAACTACCTAGCAGGATACTGACAGATCAAGAAAACCTGAACTTGCCCTGTTATTGTATGCAGTATGATTCCTTTTAAAATCAGGAACCTACTAGTACTCTATTTCAACAATCTGTTATCATCTATTTATGTCAATTTATGGAGATGCTTATGGATGAAAATTAATAAATGTTCTTTCTGTAACCTTCATATGAATGATTCTTTAGGAAACGAAAAATGGTTCCCCTATGACATCATGCTGAAGAACCACTCTGACACCTTTACTTTAAGAGTGTATACATGTGATGCTGAGAAGATGAAGTGATCTCCACAGGAGTAGCCTGTTAATGATGACACAGTCATGGACAGTAAAATGCCCAGAGGGTGCTGGGTGGTCTGTTGGCCAAGGATTCCTGGGAGTTTTTATATTCCCCTCCTCCCTAGCTATCTGCCCATAGCTTTTATTATTAAGCTGGATATTTTGATTCTGTACTGTTTTGTACAAGAAAAGCACTATGTAAATGTAAAGGTTTTTAAACTTGGTATGAATAATTCTTTAACTTTGCTTTTTAACTCTTTAGTCATTATTATTGTAAAGCACTTTGAGCTACATTCATGTATGAAAAGACCCTCTATAAAAATGTAATTAGTATTTAGTAATTAGCATACTCTCTACTCCCAGTTTAATTGAGAATTGCTCAAAGCACTCAGTAAACAGCACTATACAAGAAAAAAGTTGTATTGTATTTATATACTAGTTTATTGTTTAATAGGCATTTATTTTTTCTACCTTTGAAATTGTAGAAAAGCCTTTGTAATAGGAAACTTTCTGTTACTTAACAGGAATATGAGTGACATTTTTGAAATTTCAATTATGCTCTTATAATCTTATAAAACCTACTGTCTTAATTTGTGTTGGTGTTGGTTTGTAAAGAAAAAATGAAAGTCTGGCACGAGTCATTTCCTATATAATTTTGCATTTCCAGAAGCAAAGGTGTGGCCATGTCAGAAGCAACATCTTTCCTACTGGGCATGCTTCACATTTTATGCTACTCTTGTTGTTCTTACACCTGTCTTGAAAAAGCTCTACAGAATATATGATCTGTAATATGTACGTATGTTGAGGAAAAATATCTGGTCATACTGCAATACCCAAAAAATGTAATTAGTTTATTAATTCAGCTGCAGACAAGCAGTGTACTTCACTGCCAAAACAGTTTTTGAGTGTGTCTACTTTATATAAAGGAAGAAGCCTCACTCTCTGTATGTGAATGTATGATGATTAGAAGAGTCTTAGAGAAAGAAATGAGAGGTAATGCATTGCTTTAACAAGTGAATACCATCAGAAATGCAATGTAAATTTTTACTTATTGCTAGGCAGCAAGTGTTAATTAGTAGGAATGGCATCTATTTGTTCCTAGCTTGAAGAGCATTCAATGTAAGATTAAGGGATAATTTGTATAGGGAATTCAAATGAGGCTCTGTTATGTAATGTATACCAATGTAAGTGCTGTGTTATTGATAAAACCAACGCAAACTGCATGGTACATGTACAGATTTCTCTTTAAATAGTATGTCATTATTCACTTCTTTAAAGACTGACTACAGTAATCCCTCGCTATATCGCGCTTCGCCTTTCACGGCTTCACTCCATCGTGGATTTTATATGTAAGCATATTTAAATGTATATCGCAGATTTTTTGCTGGTTCGCGGATTTCTGTGGACAATGGGTCTTTTAATTTCTGGTACATGCTTGCTCAGTTGGTTTGCCCAGTTGATTTCATACAAGGGACGCTATTGGCAGATGGCTGAGAAGCTACCCACCTTATTTTTCTCTCTCTCTCTCTTGCGCTGACTTTCTCTGATCCTGACGTAGGGGGATTGAGCAGGGGGGCTGTTCGCACACCTAGACGATACGGACGCTCGTCTAAAAATGCTGAAAGATTATCTTCACGTTGCTACCTTCTGTGCAGCTGCTTCCTGAAACGACATGCTGCACGGTGCTTCACATACTTAAAAGCTCGAAGGGCACGTATTGATATTTGGTTGTTTGTTTTTATCTGTCTCTCTCTCTCTTTGTCTGCTCCTGACGGAGGGGGTGTGAGCTGCCGCCTTCAACAGCTTTGTGCCGCGGTGCTTCGCATACTTAAAAGCCAAACAGCCCTATTGATTTGTTTGCTTTTCTCTATCTCTCTGACAGTCTGTGCTCCTGACGCGCACTCCTTTGAAGAGGAAGATATGTTTGCATTCTTTTAATTGTGAGACGGAACTGTCATCTCTGTCTTGTCATGGAGCACAGTTTAAACTTTTGAAAAAGAGACAAATGTTTGTTTGCAGTGTTTGAATAACGTTCCTGTCTCTCTACAACCTCCTGTGTTTCTGCGCAAATCTGTGACCCAAGCATGACAATATAAAAATAACCATATAAACATATGGTTTCTACTTCGCGGATTTTCTTATTTCGCGGGTGGCTCTGGAACGCAACCCCCGCGATGGAGGAGGGATTACTGTATTTCGTTTTTTTTTAACATTTTATTGAATTTATTTAAATCAAACAACATTCCATACAAGCAAGGCAAATTTTACAAAACTAAGTTCAAGTCAAGATTGTTTCATTTTCAATTAAAAATATATTGAGTACTTACTGGCAACCGGTCCAGGTTTTTTTCCTGCCTTGAGCCCAAATATTGCTGGGATAGGCTCCAACTACCCTTTGACCCTGACCGGGATGAGCAGGCTGAGAAAATGGATCATGGACAGATTGATGGATGGATATAGGGTGCTACAAATGTATTAAATATTTCATTTAATTTTATTTTTTTGACAACTATAATTTTTTTTAAATAAAAAGGTTTTACTGTATTATTAATTCATGAAAACTGAGATTTAATTGCATAAGTTACACATGTTTTAAACATTTGTTACACATATAATTATACAATTGTTGTTTATACTAGACCAGAAAATATGGTGTTATGGATAACAACTAATAAAATCTTAATTGGACATCTGTTGGTTTTAATTTCTTACTCAAAATGGCTGAAGAAAAATTTCACACCAATACAAGTGTAATTATCAACTGGCACTTCATCTAGGGGTGGACTCTGAATTGCACCCAGTGCTGCCAAGATAGGCAGCGGGTCCCTAAAAATTCTGATATGGAATAAATGAATTTAGAATGGAGGCTGATGGTCTTTTTATTTTCTCCTTACAAGTGTTTAAAAAAAGCATGTTATTAAATTTTTAAAATGCAAAATCCTTCTAGGAAGACTTAAAAATAATAAGGTTGCTTTTAGGTTACACACAATTTTCCATAATTGTTAGCACTGTTCATACTTACTCTGCATAAGGTCATAATCTGAATTAGCATTATTTGAGATCTTGTTATATTGCGTAACTACTTTCTTCAAAAAAGTTTAATTTTGCCTAGAATAATGACCCTGTTGTGCTGCACTTTAGGCTGAAAGGACATTTGATTAAAATAAAGTACATTTTGTTTTATGCTAATACAATCTAGTGTTAAAGGAAGCAGAGATTATTCCATTTTAAATTTACAGCCAATTCTTAAGATTTCTGCAACACTTCAGTCTTTTAAGTTTTCAAAAACAGGAACAGAATACTATAAGGTCAAATTTATCTTGTTATCATCTAGATAACTGAAAACCTCTTTTGCTGTGATACAGTTATTTAACTAAGCTATAAGAACCTTGCCTCATGTTTTCATCATTTTCATTTTTGAAAGTATAGTTTGTTTCATAATGTTTTGTTCCACAAAACAAAAAATGTTATTTATGTGTGTGTATGTGTCTGTCTGTCTCTCTGTCTTCCTCTCTCTCTGCATGTGTGTAGAAATATATATAGATTTAAACTAAAAAAATGTATATATGTATTTAGTTAATCCATTTGCATTTAATATTTAAGGATTATTTTTAGATATGATCCCCTGCAGATTTCAGTGCAAAAGATATCAGGTTTACATTTTTGTGATGCCTGAATCACTGTCTTGCACCCCAAAACACGAGGCCAAGTCTCAGAACTTTAGCAAAACCAGCTTTATTCAACGAAACAGGAACAGAAGGGTTATTTATTGCAGCGGGAGCTACCACTCTCCTATACACAGACACAACAAACGGGCATAGTCAGAGCCAGGTCAGTGGCCAAGTTATAATGTTCCCTGCATTTATAATGTTCCTTGCATCACCCATTGGTGACAGCCACGTATAGTGTGATCTTGATCGGCTTATAGCTTTTCTATGGTGATCTACTGCTGAGCTGCGAACCTGTGGTTTCCTCGGCAATGGACAAGCAGTCCTCCACAGACACGGCAGTGGTGCTGCAGCGTGCTGTCCCATCGGAGGGGGTTCGTGTTTTGGAAGGGTCCTAAAAGAGATCTGAAACCTCACAATTTTCTGTTGAAAATTTACTCAAGTAAGTGTGATATTGCATGAAATTCTAGAGCTTTATTATATGTTAACTAGGTAAGCTGAGGCATCAACAGACCCTCTCTGCAGTTTATGAAATAGGGCTTGGCTAAACATAGTTTGAGTTAAATGTTTAACTCCGCCCATAATCCACAGGTGTCACGCCCCATTCCTCCTGTTGGTAGTGACAGTTGTCAGGCTACATCAACTGTAAGGGTGGTATGTCTGGTTACACTATAGTTAAGATTAAGGTTGTGGGAGAATTAGCTTACTCAAATAATGGTAACTGTCAAGTAAACCAAGTTACATAAGCATGAAGTTTCCATCATTTGTGTGCAGTTCATGTTCTTTCATGTCTAGCACGGAGCTCAGCAGGACCCAAACATGTAATGTCTATTAATTACAGACAGAGTTAAATGTTTAACCCCATCCAGGTTTAGGCATGCCCCATTCCGCTTGCTGCAGCAAGAACCTTCTCACAGGCCATAAGGATGCTGTAGTGCTAGTGATATGGGAGATGGGTCAGTTGTGATACTAAAATTAGTAAAAGTAAACCCAGTATGAGTTTAATTTAACATTTTTTGTATTATAAGTATTTTTCACCTGCTCAATAAACATATTTCATTCAAAATTATTATTTATCACAGGCAACAGAATACATTGTAAAGTATTTGATATCTCTTGCCCTGTGTGTAACTTCAGCACCTTTCCTCTGCATCCTTGTGTGTCTGAGCCTTGCGTGACTGGCACGCCATCTCTCAAGCGTGTTTCTGTAAAGCCAGCTTCTCTGACTCTGTCATTTCAAGGCATGTTGCTCACCTCTTATCCGCATTTATACTTCCCATCTTTAAAGGTGATTCTCAGTGCAAATCCTACAGTTTTACTCTTCCTCATGTTTTTCACACTCGTACTTCCTCTTTCATTTGTGTAACCAAAGCGAAACTGACCAATCACACTAAAGCCAAACTGACCAATGAGATTGCTCGGAGGAGCCAGATGCACACAAACACACAGACACAGACCTTAACATTTTATTATATAGCAGGTATTTTTATTATACATTTTATATTTGCTTATCCATTTATCCAAGAAAACTTGAGCTGAAGGCAGAAACTGAAACTGAAGTGTTTTAAACTCAAATACCTTAGTTACTGCAAACACTGCTTAATGGAGTATTCGGTACATACATGTAACAGGAATCTGGGGTCTCTGTGATGAATTCATAAATATACAGGAAAATTTGCAACCCTCACACTAAATGAAACTCGATCAGGATATCCAGTTCTCTGAAACGCTATGTAATCGCACTTCAGGGCAATAATTTATGAATAATAAGCAATCATTTCAGGAGTCTAAGTAAAATCAGGACACCATTAGTTTGGTTTCGGATGTGTAAAGAAACAGTTTGTGTTAAAAGCTGGAACAGGTAAACCGAGCATTACTTGACAAACTCTTTTAATGCAGACTTTCCTCATTTCTCTAAAGTTAACCCAACGATTTACTGAACTTATTGGGAAATTACTAGTTCGATCTGGATTTTTATTTTCTGAGTATATTCTTTTTCAATAACATGGCTGTAAAGGGTTTGAGCCAATCAATGGAGCATCAGACACAAGAAACAAATCAAGCTGGGACTGGAAACAATTTTATCATAAGAAACGGGCACATTTAGAATGGCTTCTCAGCTTAGCCTGCCCATGATAGGGGTGTCGGAGCAAATCAGGGAAAATAAATTGGAAATGTTACCGGCCTCATGGTCTAGGGGAACCTGGGCCAGGTACAAGCCACTGTTGCTACAGGGTGTAGCCACAGTGATATGGTGAAAAGCATAAAAGAAACAGGCAGCAGTCCCGAGTCTCAGACCATACTTCTCTGTTCTCTTCTACATTTATTCTCCTTTTCCCAGAAATATATATATGCTTCAATTTCTGCATAGATGAACATGGTAATCAGTGAAAACAATGGTGCATGCCAATTTACTCTGTATAGCAAATAGTGTAAACACATTTACTTTGAGTACTTGATTAGAAACCAATGTCCCCAAAACTCGTTAATTTTCCAAGGAAGCAGACAGTTCTGTATCTACACATTGTGTGTAGATAAGATACTAAATCAAAGCAGTCTGACTATTCAAAGCAAGTGACTCTTTAGCAAGACAGGTAAATATTTGTGTCCTGTAGATAGCCATCAGCAATAACCTGTAGCAGAATTTTCCAGAAATTTTGCCTTTTCTTTAAAACACTGCTTTATAGCCCATTACACTAACAAGACGAGAAAAACATCAAAACACCACATGGACGGTGACCAGACTATCAGAGCTTACCACTCTACCACTGTACCACCATTAAAAAACAAACAATAGCTCAAATTTATTGCACATTAAACAATATTAATAAGAAATGTTGTCCTGTAGCTTAACAAGTTTGAATGGTGTGGTAACACAGGCAGGTTTACTTTTTATAACATATGCAGAAAACAGCAGTAATAACAAATTATTACATAGAGTTACCTTGCAAGACAATCATTTATTAGTAAAATGTTTTCTAAAACCATAACTTGCTAAACTCTCAAATAGAATAAATGCAATACAGTACATGTAAATAATGAATATATGTTCATCAGATTTATTTACTTTACTTTAAATAGGAGCACAAAACAATTAGATGCTGCAACAAAATTGCAACAAATAACATGTTTTTAGGGGCCCATTGGATTTTATCTGTTTATTAAAGAAGAATTTAATGCATTGTAACATTTATGATATTACTGTGCCAACATTGCCACCTATAGGCATTATTAATAATTACTTTACATACAGTTTAAACGGAATATATAAATTATAAATACACAACCCAATAATCTTCAGCATTTGCCCATTGAGAATCAATACCAGCTACTCATTTCTAATGCCTACTACTTTGTTTTGGCAATTACCTCAAATTAAAATGCAATGTTTTATATTTTCAAAACATGGAATTGTTTTGTTTTTTTTGTGGAAAAAACTGATTCAAATTTCTGGTGTCTCTGAATGTATCAGATTGAGGGCTGTAAATAAAGATTATGCCTGATGCCCTTAAGCAATAAAAAATGAGGAGAAAAAGGAATATGTGATCTATCTTAATGATAAGTTCATAGATTTCTCCTTCTGTAGGAGATTGGTGCTTTCTCATCAAAGTATGTCCGCTTTCTCAAACATCAATCACTTTACACATGTCCCCTAATGGATTTTTGATGGATCACCAGTGCTCCACAATCGACTCCATTGCAATAAGGACTAGAGTGAGTGATGTTGCTGATGTAATGATATTCTAACGTGTTTGTTCAAACGAGGTATGAAAATACAGTTATTAATACATGCGCTCTTGTTCACCTCTGTTTGAGCTTATGGATAAATGCACAGTTTTTTGCAGTTGATGAGAATTAGCTCTGTTAACTTTCTAAAAGTCTTGTAAAAAAACTTCAGAAAAATAACCCTATTGAGACTTTAAAAAATTGCTTTTAGCTCTGCATTGTTGTCCTGTGTATTTTCATTAATAGCTGGTTACAAATTATTTAACAGCCAGGTCAAATCCACCTTACTTTATTCTATATTATCTTCTTAAAATATTTTAGTATTATACAATATTCATCCTTTTTGAACCCAGTTATATTTTCCTGGGTCTTCACAGCCTAATACTACAGGATCATACACAAAGCCAGTTAAAAATAGGATGCCAGTCAATCAAGGTTCACATTCACACAGACACTCATGAACACCCATACCATGAAAATCTAGCATCATTAATTAACTTAACATACACTTCTTTAAGGAAACGGAACCTGGTATCCCTGAAGAAGACTCACACAAGCATTGGAAAATTGCATTGACTCTGACTCAAACTCAGGCCTTTGGACCTGTGAGACCGTAGCACTACTCACTGTGCAACCAAAAACAAAACTTAAAATCAGAGTAAACTATGTCATTTAAAATTAATTTGATGTACATAGTTTCTATAGTAATTTTTTAATCTACTAACCAGCACCAATGGTACAAAAACATGCAGGTACTTCTCCATATGTTATGTATAGTTCATGCAGTCAAAAAGTTATGCAAATTAATATCAACAAATCAGTCAAAATGTACATCACTATTTAAAGTCTATACAAGACTCTGATTTCTATTCAAAGCAATAAACTACAGTGCAAGGCATATCACAGAGACTCAAAATGTCCAACATCTTTCATGTAAAACTGGAACATTTTCATTAAAATAAAATTTTATTGCCAGTTTGTGTACTTAATAATGAATTGTGGCATAACATCAAACAGTGGAATCCGATTTTTTCCCAGTTTGTTCTCTTTCTCTTTCTTCCTGCTTCCATTTTTTCACATTCTTCATCTGTTCCTCCCCATCTCTGGTTTTCCCTGTACTCTCAGTCACTATGATCAATGCTAGCATTCCACTGATACCTTATAGACTTTCCTTTTCTAACCTAATTTTCATATGACCTCACTTAATTCAACTGGAACAGGTTATGAAAAGTAAACCTTATTTTGAAATTATAAAAATATTAATTTGACTGAAATGTAGCATTTTTTAATATTCTTCAAACTAATGTGACTTTCAATTAATAAGGGCACAATAGTTTGTGACTTTATTAATAGAAATCCTTACTCATAAGTGTCCATGTGCATATAGGTAGGTGAAATTTAGTGTCCATGACTGAACCTAATGTGAGAAAACAGGTTGTCCATAAGCAAAGGAGTGTGTTACTTAGACTTTTTATCTCATTAAACTGCAATATCCCATCTTACAAAAGAATATGAAAACTCTAAAGAAACTTTGAACATTTTGACATAATTTCAAAACTTGCTGTCACCTTAAAACTAACAAATACCATTCCACAAGTAATTACTGTTCTCAGAACCTTGTAAGCAGAGGTGGATATTTTCACATAAGCCAAAATTCATCAAATTAACTAAACTATTTAGCACCAAAATGTGTGCTTTAACTGATTTTTGTTTCTTTTTTGTGAACATGCAGCTTTTATAGCACTGGGAGATGCTTATCTCCACTTGGTCTTCCTTTTCTCTGAATAACTTGCATCTAACCAAACAATATGATTCTAGTCACTACCATAACCATCAACTCCCTGGAGTTGGCTTCTTTCTGTAAAAGGTGGAGGTTTATAAAAAAATCATCATTTTTGCACTTTATATTTACTCAGATTTAAAAAATGATAGCATTTTGTTGTACTTTGTAGAACTTATTGCAGCAATAATCACATTACCTGAAACTCGTATGTGCATTACTCAAAACACAAAGACTTTAGAGGCATTTTTAAGATGAAAACTACTGAAAGCATGTTAAATTATACAGTGGAAGAAAATTCAACAAAACTATCTTAATTTTAAATCTGCCCACCCTTATATGTTAAAGGTACCCTTCTAATATTTATGAGTATGAATGAATACTGTGTATCATATGTGATAAATCTCTAATGTGCAACCTTCCACATTAATAAATACCTGTAATTAGCTGACAATCAAGGCTAATGAGGCCATGATTATTTACCGAAATAAAAACGACTCTGTACAGCAAGGAGGAGTGGAAATGATGAAGAGAAATAAAATGGTGTTTGGTATTTTTAGTATTTTTCTGTTCAAGTGTTTTTTTATTTGAACGCTGATATAAAAACATAGTTAAGGTGCGTCATTCTTATATAGTTTGCCCATATATATATATAAGCTTTTTTGTTTATTATTTGGCTGTTTCTTGTACCTAATGAAATAGCCAGAATGGTGCAGGTTTTTCAGGCCATGGCCTACAACCACACAGCACAAAGAGGACTGATGTGTAAGACTGGAGGGAGGTGGATAATGCTTAATGGAGCTCAGCAGCAGAAGTACATTTAAAGTAAGAACATCAGGTTCACTGTAAATTGGCTGAACTGGTCTTACGTAGGCAGTTTGAGAATTTCAAGTGCACAGGAGAGGAGGTTGCCAAAGGTGAAGTGACTGAGGTACCATATGTAGCCTACTTGCGTATAAGTCGAGTTTTAAAACCCGAAAAATCAAGCATAAAATCAGACCCCAACTTATATGCCCGTTCAAAAATGTGAAACAAATTTTTTTTTTTTTACATTTTCTTGCCTCCTCCAATCTTTCATCAGTTTCCCAGACGCATCAAATTTTGTTACAACAGGGCAGTTACCAATTTCTTTCGCTATTTCAGTGACATTTAATTTAAAACATGCTTCATATTTTCTTCTGATCGAATGCTCCATTGTAGATAAGGGATGCTCTTATGATAAAGGTGTATGAAGGTGTGAGATACAAATAACACAAATCAGTGCAAAAATTGCTTTGGAATAGTTTGGGTATTACCGTGTGGACACATAGGCACAACAGTTAGTGTTAGTTCCGGCGCCGCCGAGAGTTGCAGCCTTTTCAGCAGCTCCGTGTATGACTGTATGTGTATGTGTACTTTTCTACTTTTATTTTTCTATTTTTATTTATTGATCACTCCTATCACTTTATTTTATGTGGATTTGTTCCCTGGACACACTTACTTTTACAACGTGGGCATGGATTTTTACACGCCGAGACTCGTCTATTCAAGTACTCAACTTCGAGCGCTGAGAACAAATGCCAGTATCGGTGTGGTTCCCTATTTACCCGACAAGGTAAGAAGGCGGTATCGTGGCAGCAGAGCTGGCACTAAGCTAAAAATGAAGCGGCTTGCGAGAAAGTGGCGTTTTAAGCCTTCGGTGCCTTCTGTGATTCTGGGGAATGTGAACTCAATCTCAAATAAGATCGACGAACTGGCTGCGCTGGTGAAATTTTTTTCTTATCATACCTTTCTTGTGAATTTCCCCTTGGGATTAATAAAGTATCTATCTATCTATCTATCTATCTATCTATCTATCTATCTATCTATCTATCTATCTATCTATCTATCTATCTATCTATCTATCTATCTATCTAGAGAAAGAGTGAGAGGTTAGGAGCACTCGCTGATACAGCGCATTGCCGCACCCACATAGAAAATAAAGGCAGTGTGCTCTGTGGTTATTCTCTCAGGTGGGCGTTAGCATGTCATAATCTCTTGGACCAATAGCGTGAGTCTTCTGCATTCGACTTATACGACTGACATTATAAAATGCCAGAAATGATACTTTAAAATCAAGTTCCGACTTATCCGTGAGTATATATGGTATGCTAGAATGTAGTGGGTAGAGCACTGAGGGCATTACTGACATGCAGCTCCATTTTCACTGGTGTGGGGAAATGGATTTCTAGAGTTGCTGAAGAATCAACACTTATGCACAAAATTAAGCTGAATGATTGCCAGTAGGGTTTACCATAAACATAAGAAGATTGTCTCTTATTCTCTCTTTCTCTGCTCCAGAAATGTTTTACTTTTTCATCCAAATGTTATTTTCCTCTCTTTGCATTGATCAGTTTCCCTTTTGCATCCACAGTCTACATTTGTCTGTCAGTTCCATTTCCAATTATCTGCTATATGTTGCCTTTCATTTTTACTCTATGGCTGTTAAGATGAATAGAATGATTTGAAAATTGTGTTTGTTTTCCAAATGTTCGGAAAATCTCCTAAATTATGTAATGACGCGAGTCATCACTTACCCAAGATATCTATATTATAGGGAATATGGCTACCTGGCATAAGCCTTTGGTTTGGTCCTACCCTAGAATGTGTCTAATCACAAAATAATAACTAGAAAACCTGAAAGAATTACAAAGAATAAATCACTGACTATTTAGTTTTTAGTAAGGATATAGGGTCAGGAAAGGAAGTCAGCCATAAAAATCATGCTGAAACCTTAATTGGTGAAGTCTAGACAAAAAAAAAATAGCAACCCCATGTAAAAATGGGAAAAGCTACAACAGAAGAAGATAGAATGTTCCTAAATGATCCCTCTCCTTTAAATTATATTTCATATCATGCAGGTAGTGGACTTCTACTGCTCTCCCTGCTGTTCCTTTTATCAGCATAATACTGTATACTTTTTTAAAAATAGCAATTCAGACAGCCATCTGCCGTCACTCTCAAGGGCAGTGGCTACTCTTTGAGATGCACTCACCTAAAAGTCCAGGCATTCAGATGCATGACTCACAATCTCTAAAAATGCTTTAGCATAAAGATTGCTGATGTGTACAGTACACACAAAACAAAGTCAAAATGCTGAAGCCTGACAGGAATAGAAATGTAAGCTTTCTATTGTGTGTGAAAGTGATTGAAATCCAGCAGATATATTTTCACTAAAAGGCTCTTTTGATTCTAGCAAATGCCAGGGGGTAAGGGGGTTTCCCTGGCATGTATTTTACTTAAATCTTTGCATCTGTTATTTTCCTTGGTAGCTGGCCGGCTTTTGTATTGCTTCATTTTCTTTTCTGTAAAATGCCCCAAAAATGCAGAAATACAAATGTGTGCCTTTGTTCCAACATTGTATTGCACCAGTGAAGTTTTTTTTTGTTCTGTGATTTTCCTGTCACCTTGTTCTTTAACTTCAGGCTTTCCAGTTTCTGAAGCCTTCTCCCCTGTGAAAATCTTTTACTGAAATGCTGGATTTAATTTGCTTTTCCCAATATGGTAAGTAAAAAACTGACCCCTTTCTCTTGCCATGAAAGAAATATAAAATAAGAAACTCTTCAAGAGTACTTTTGTGGAAAAATATCTTTTAAGGAGACAGTGAAATCCCCAGTAGATCTTTATGTATAAATAAGGGAGTCATTAAAGCACCAAGCTTATACTGAGCTATCATTTATCAAGTATACAATCCAACAATATCAGGTATAATGTCTTTCTAGGGCTGAATGACTGAAAAAAATACATTTTCTGATGGCAATAGTCTATAAATTTAATTAGCAGCAGACTGTTTAGTAAGCTTAAAAAAATAAGATAAATATTACAGCAACCACTTTTACTGAGCTCTTAAAATTCTGTATTGCTAACATGGGATTCAAACAATGTAGCTCCTGATCATTTGTTGGCCATGTGAGGATTTTTAACCATAGAGTGTTTTACTATAATCACAGTGGTCTTGCTGCCACTTCTTGTCAAAGATAACAGCTTTGAAATAATTTCTTCAGCATTGAATCAGAATGAAATTCAATTGTTCTGACTCACAAACACAGACATTTATCTTGGGTTTTTCTAATTTTCACTATTAAGCGATACGGTTTTAATGTCATCACCATCAGTGAATCGATTAATGGCAAATGACTGATTCCGCACCTGAATCATATTTAGCTCACTACAGTGCAATGCATGGTTAGATCTCATATTTTATATTACTAAAAGGAGTAAGTGAAAAAGAAGTGATTGTGCTCCTTAGGAATATTGTTTACTGTATGGCTAAGTTTGACATTGTGTTTAACAATATAGAAAAATTAATAGCTAAAATAAATTAAAGCTTGCAGAAGGCAGGTGATTGGGGAAGTGGAAACATATAAATGTATCAACAAATTAATACAGATTTTAAAATCCACCTTAAAAAAATGACATATGTCTGTCTGTGCAACTGTGTATCCATGTGTCCGTCTAGTGAGTAGGGTTAGGAAGAAAATTTTCGAAATATATAAAGCATGTACAAGAAGGGGCAAAAAAACAAAATGATAGTAAAAATACCAAATAAGGGTTGAAAAATAATAAAATTTGTTTTATCGGCCTATTCTGTTGTCTGATGTTATATGCATTGTGTAAGCTTCTTTCTTGCACCTGCTCAAGCCAAGTGAAAGAGGTTTATAACTATAATGTTAATGTCTGATAACTTCTCAGTGTGGGCAGTGAATGAGTGAAAGTAACGATGTGGATTTTGGGAAACCAAAGCCCCAACACAACTAGGCTAGAGCTCCTAAACCAGGCCAATGCAGCAACCAGTGACCACCTCCACATTTTCCCAGCAAATCACTATGAGTATAAGAGTGGTCAATTTGATAAACAATACCGAAGAGCAAAAACAGGCGGCTCAAACCAAAGAGGAAAAAGCTGTCATATGACTGTACCAGACCAAATAGACAATCCATATATCAAATAAAAAATACAAGGTCTATGTCGATTACTTAGATTTCAACCTATTTTAGTAGGGTAGCACAGCCAGAAAAACACTAAAAACATAAATGAATTAAAACAAGAAAAATATATCAGATAAATTGTGACCTTGAAGAATAATAGAGACTTTAAAGGTAAAGAGAAAATGTGAAAAGTAAAACTGCAGTGAAAGACAAAAGCTGTTCAATAATGCTCCAGTAAAAACCATGTAAAAGACTATTTAGAAAGGCTCAACGATACACAAGGGAAAAAAATGTCCAAAATGTGTAACAAAAAAAAAACAGTTGTTAATGGTGTGTATATATACAGTATATATATACATACTGGATATACAGGGTGGGCCATAAGTTTCCATACATAGGAAAATAAACATTTTTTTATGAAAAACCATTTTTATTTATATAATACGCTCTACATGACTGCCATTGTTTTGAAAACATGTTTCAATACGTTTCTGCCACTGCTGATGAACAAGTATTATTACAGTTGGAGTTATGGTTGTAATGGCATTGGTGATACGTTCCCTAAGATGATTTATGTTTCATATCTTTTCCTGATACACCATGGCCTTCGAATGCCCCCAAAGATAAAAATCAAGTGGGCCATCAGTGTGATTTCAATTTGTTGCTCTTTATTCACACGCATTTTTTAGGGTATCTGAAATATAAAAAATAAAATGTTAAAAACCACATGTATAGAAACTTATGCCCCACCCTGTATATATATACAGGGTCCTCGGGTTATGTCACAGTTCCGTTCCTACAGCAGTAATGTAACCCGAATTTTAGTGTCGAAATTCACCCTAGTCTAAGTCACTTACCTATCCTAACACATTTGCAAAATCATAATCTTGAACATAAAAACACAACTAAGCCACAGAAAAAGGAAAAGGACATAAATATACTGTACAGTACACTGTACTATAGTGACAGAAAAAATGAGTGTAAAAAAAAAATCCTTACCTTTATTCCTTCTCATGTCTCAATATTTTAAAGTTTTTATTGGAGTGAGCGTTGTAAACTCGAAACGTTGTATGTTGAGACGTTTTAAGGACCCCCTGTGTATATATATATATATATATATATATATATATATATATATTGTCGCAGATGGCCAGGGTTATTATCTGGCCGGGACGCCTAAAAGGACCGGAAGGTGGCGGGAAAGGACCACGGGAAAAGAGAGCAAAGATTCGAACTCGTTGGGACCCGTGGCCACCGCCAGAGGGTGCGTTAAACCTCATGGGACCCGGATATTGTTACTTCCGCCACACTCGGCAAGATGGTGGAGGAACCTGCCAGGGACGCCCGGAGTGCTCCTGGGGCAAAGGGCAGCACTTCCGCCACACCAGGAAGTGCTGCTGGATGGACGTCATCAATCACCTGGAGCACATCCGGGCAGGAATAAAAGGGGCCGCCTTCTTACAATCAGAGGGCCAGAGTCGGGAGTGGGAGTAGGACGAAGCTCCCAGGAGGAGAGTAGAGGTGGCCAAGGACTGAGAAAGAGAAAATCAGTGGTGATTATTGCTTTGTGCATTGTGTGCTGTGTGACACTGTGTTTAATAAACGTGTACTTTTTATAAAGATGTGGTCTCCGACTGGTGGTGTCCGGGCAACTATCCCAATATATATATATATATATATATATATATATATATATATATATGGTGAAATTTACTAAATAACAATTGTTATATAATTTTTTGTTATCCATTTCTATGTAAATATGCAAATATACATTAAAGTAAATCAAACATAACCTTGAAAAGATCAAAACAATAAAGAAAAAACACACCCATCCCACGATGCCACTCCAGCTTAATAAAGGAGAAGACAAACTTAATAAAGAACTTAATAAAGGAGTAGAGAAGGCACAGCCACACAGAGGGTAAAAACTAAGAAGGCACAGCTACACTTGGGTAAAGACTATGTGGACATTGATTAATGCTGCCATCTAAGTATACAGTATATAGATATTGCCACTGTCAACAGCTGTATATGGAAGTTGGAGAGTTTATTGTAGTCAACCCCAGGATATTCTCTTTATTATCTTTGTTTAAATTTCCTTAGTAGTGGATATATTAAATTCCACTTATTGGGATAGACTCACACTTCTCCAGGGCAGGATCATAGGGGAGCTTTAGCATATCCCAGCAAGTATAAGGTGCAAAGCAGGAATAATCCATGAACAAGGCTCTATACACACTCACACTAGGACCAATTTAATAGCTCCAATTCACATAATTTCCCTGGGGAAACCCACATTGATGTGGGGAGAATATGCAAGGTTCATGTAGGGAATACCCAGGATTTGAAATGCAGTCTCCTTTTTGCGAGGTAGCAGCGCTACCACTGTGACAAAGCGCCACCACCCTATGTTAAATCCCTTGATATATCATTGTGGTGACCATTTATTGTCATTTTTCTAAATGAATATAAATCTGTTTCTGTAATGTATACCATTTATGTTTAATAATAACCTATCCCTCAGTCCTGATCTCCACAGTACAAAAGACATAGTAGCACTAGAAGCTGAGAAGATCAGCTAAATATATTCCAAGACTAAAGGACATTCCCTGCTCTTTCAGCCTAAGGGAATTAAGCCTTTTTAGATCAGAGAAGGCTAAGTGGGAATCCTGTACCAGTCCACAAAATTCTTAAAGTCATTATTAAATTTGATTCAGCAGAATTTGTTCATAGTTAATTTTTTTAGTATCACATGTTGAGGACACCTGTAGTAATTAAGAGAGTAGATTCAAGACAGGAACCAATAAACACTTGTTCACACAATGAATCATTATAATCTAGATCAACCCGCTGAGATACATACAGTAGTTGAAATGGAAACCTTATCAGCCTTTAAAAACTGCCCAGATGAGATACTGAGACAACTTCGTTATTTGCTAAGCAAAAGAGCTTCAAGGACTGAGTGGTCTCTTCTCATTTGTCAAACATCTTATCTTCATATATTCTTAGGACCATCATAACTCTTCACATTTCTGTTTGATCAGCCAGGCTTATTATGGGCAAATAGTTTTTGAGGCTGTTCTGTTGAGCAAAGCTTCTTGTTCCATTCTTTAATGTAACTTGACCTTCAACTAGATAAAGCATTATATTCCTTCTCAGCCCCTCAGTAAATCTACTGCAAACTTTATATTACTCCTGGATCAGTCTGTTGAATGAGATTTTATGTACTGAATCTCCCAAGGATGTCTACATTTATTATTTTGGGCTTTCAGCTTACGCATCCTTCTGTATAGTGCTGTTTCATTTATCAGGCTTTTAAATTTAGCCTAATTGACAAAAATCTTAAACATCAATATTTCATTTAACATAGTTCAATCTAATCCAACAGAATGGGAAGACTTAATTTTGTCTTTGTCTTTCCAATGTTGATAGTAATATCCTGAGCTCCACAATGGGAACAGGAGGTGATCAATCATGAAAACCATGCCCATTTTGATGGCAAAATGTCGATGCGGACAACCCCCAGCATTAATCTTATGCTTTAATAATACATCTTGGGGGGCTAGGTATATCATGCCATTCTCTATATCGTATAACAAAGAGTAGATTAACTAGACTTATACTTTACTTATACTGATTGCTATATAGAACTGCGGTTTCTATACTTCTATGTTGATAATTGTGAATTTCCCATCGGGATTAATAAAGTGTCTATCTATCTATCTATCTATCTAATTATATAGATCCAGAATGAGTAGATGTTAATTTGGCTCATCCTGCTGAATTGCCAGATCTAAAAAGATCAAGTACTGTAAAAGTGTATTCTTGTCAAATATGATCAAATTTCATCTAGACATTATTGTGACAGTGTCATAGATTCTAATAAATCATATGCTGGAAACATCTTATCCTGTCAGTGAACAGGTATTAGAAGAAACCATTCTGACGAGTAGACGCAAATCATTATAGGTTACAGATCTCATGTTTACTACAGGCATCCCAGTGCTTTTCTTAGATATGAAAATATTAGACTATATCTAAATCTATCAGTATCTTCTTCTTCTTTTTCTTGTTTCGGCAGCTCCTGGTAGGGGTTACCACAGTGGATCATCTTTTTCCATATCTTCCTGCCCTCTGCATCTTGCTGTTACACCTATCACCTGCATGTCCTCTCTCACTACATCCATAAACCTTCTCTCGGGCCTTCCTCTTTTCCTCTTTCCTGGCAGCTATATCCTTAGTATCCTTTTCCAAATATACCCAGCATCTCTCCTCTGCACATGTCCAAACCAATGCAATCTCACCTCTCTGACTTTGTCTCCAAACCGTCCAATTCAGCAGACCCTCTAATGTACTCATTTCTAATCCTGTCCACCCTCATCACACTCAATTCAAATCTTAACATCTTTAACTCTGCCACCTCCAGCTCTATCTCCTGTTTTCTGGTCAGTGCCACCGTCTCCAACCCATATAACATAGCGGGTCTTGCTATCATCCTGTAGACCTTCCCTTTCACTCTTGCTGATACCCGTCTGTCACAAATTACTCCAGACACTCTTCTCCATCCATTCCACCCTGCGTGCACCCTCTTTTTCACCTCTCTTCCACAATCCCCATTACTCTGTACTGTTGATTCCAAGTATTTAAACTCATCCACCTTCACCAACTCTACTCCCTTCATCCTCACCATTCCACTGACCTCTCTTTCATTTAGTCAAATGTATTCTGTCTTGGTCCTACTGACCTTCATTCCTCTCCTCTCTAGAGCATATCTCCACCTCTCCAGGGTCTTCCTTAGCCTGCTCCCTACTCTCGCTACAGATCACAATGTCATCAGCAAACATCATAGTCCATGGTGACTCCTGTGTAACCTGGCCATCACCATTGCAAATAAGAAAGGGCTCAGAGCCGATCCCTGATATAATCCCACCTCCACCATGAATGCATCTGTCACTCCTATAGCAGACCTCACCACTGTCACACTTCCCTTGTACATATCCCATACCACTTTTGCATGCTTCTGTGCCACTCCTGACGTCCCCATACAATACCACTACTCCTTTCGAGGCACCCTGTCATATGCTTTCTCCTGGTCCACAAAAACACAATGCAACTCCTTCTGGCCTTCTCTATACTTCTCCATCAACAATTTCAGAGCAAACATTGCATCTGTGGTGCTCTTTCCTTGCATGAAACCATACTGCTGCTCACTAATCATCACCTCCCTTCTTAACTGAGCTTGCACTACTTTTTTTCCCATAACTTCATGCTCTGGCTCATGAATTTTATCCCTCTGTAGTTACTACAGCTCTGCACATCTTCCTCTTAAATATCGGCACCTGTATGCTTCTTCACTCCTCAGGCATCCTCTTACTTTCCAACATAGCATTAAACAATCTGGTTAAAAACTCCACTGCCATCTCTCCTAAACACCCCCATGCTTCCATAGGTATGTCACCTGGAGCAATGGTCTTTCCATTCTATATCCTCTTCATAGCTGTCCTTACATCTTCCTTGCTAATCCGTTGCACTTCCTGATTCACTACCTCAACATTTCTCTTTGTCATTCACTTCATTCATCAGCTTCTCAAAGTACTCTTTCCATCTGCTCAATACACAATCTTCGCTTGTGAGTACGTTTCCATCTTTATATTTTATCACCCTAACCTGCTGCATATCTTTCTCAGCTCGGTCTCTCTGTATAGCCAATCGGTACAGGTCCTCTTCTTCCTCCTTAGAGTCCCACCTCTCATACAACTCATCATACGCCTTTTCTTTAGCCTTCGCCACCTCCCTTTTCACCTTGCGCCTTATCTCCTTGTATTCTTGTCTACTTTCTGCATCTCCTTGACAACCCCACTTCTTTGTCGCCATCCTCTTCCTCTGTATACTCTCCTGTACTTCCCAATTCCACCAACAGGTTTCCTTTTCCTCCTTCCTCAGTCCAGATGTAACACAAAGCACCCTTCTTACTGTCACCCTTACTACTTCTGCTGTAGTTGACCAGCTATCTGGCAATACTTTATTGCCACCCTGTGCCTGTCTACCTCCTCCCTGAACTGAACCTTTCAGTCTTCCTTTTTCAACTTCTACCATTTGATCTTTGGCTCTGCCCTCGCTCTCCTCCTCTTCTTGATCTCCAACATCATCCTACAGACCACCATCCTATGCTGCCTAACAACACTTTCCCCTGCCACCATTTTGCAGTGTTCAATTGCCTTCAGATTGATCCTCCTGCCTAAGATATAATCTACCTGTGTGCATCTTCCTCTACTCTTGTACGTCACCATATGTTCCTCCCTCTTTTTAAAATATGTATTCACCATAGCCAAGTCCATCCTTTTCAAAAAATCCACTATCCTCTGACCTTCTTCATTCCTCTCCTTGACACCATACCTACCCATCACCTCCTCATCCCCTCTGTTCCCTTCACCAACATGTTTATCGAAACCTATCAGTATCACAGGTAAAAATATATTCCAAAAAGGTCTTTGTTGTTAGTATTGCATATCTGAGATGATCATTTTATGACTGATTTAATGAATGCATCCGAAGTTCTCTTTATTTAGAAACCTTCTTTAGCTTTTATGAAATTAACCATTTCAATGTTAGATCTGTTCTTTCATGTTTTTATCAAATAACTCATTTTTAAAGTGAATGATGGCATCAATTACTTTCTTATTAATTAAAAGATCACTATCAAAGTTGATACTATCTCTTTGACTGAGCTAAAAAGATTCAGCTCCTTTAGTTTCTCTTTATAGTTCTAAACTGCAGTCTTCAAATTGGTCAAGGAGTTCTTCTCCAGATTCAAATCCAGAGAATTTGTCTTATTAAATCCTTCCCAGTATATAAAGATCAACAAACACTGCACACAGTATTCCAGAGTTACAAAGATAGTACAGATTAAGATGATCAATCATTATAAAATAGGCTTCTGGTAAAAAATTGGATATCCAAGGCAACTAAAAAGGGTTGTCAGAAATGGGTCATAAAAGATGCAGAAGGCACAGCACTGAGTCAGCACTTGAAGATGTTGTGAATGTTGTGCAGGTTTAAAATGTAATAACTCATGGATCTGATCAAATTGTAAACTATATCAGCTTTATGTTACATGTGAAAAGGCCTTATTCTGATTGGAACCATTTCTATTTATGACTTTGCTTAATAAAAATAGATAGATTTTTTTAATAAACTTTTAATCTTCTTACATGGTATGGGTGTCCTGTATATTTCTGGATAACCAAGCGCAAACATTCTGATTTGTTGACATTCTGACACCAAGCTAGATAGAATCTGGGAAGATCCAAGGGATTGTGCTTTCATCTCATTACTAACCTGCATGACACTTTTATCTAAGAAACTGCCAGAAAGCTTTTCATATTTTCTGAAGAATTCATAGATGTGTTGTTCTCCCAACTTTCTTTTTATGAAAACAAAAGGCAAATTCTATGCTAACATGTTTTCATTGCAAAGTTGGTTCTAACAAAATTCTCTGAGCTCTGAGATAATTCTGTAAGACAGCATTTCTTTGTCAATTAAGTTCTTCTTTCTTTATTTTGAACCATCTGCTAGAGATTAAAGAATACAGCTACTGCCTGCACACAGAACTAAGCTGGCAATTAGTCATTCTATAAAAGCACCCTTGAAAATACAAATGGAAAGTATTTTTACAGCTTCAGGTCTAGTTATTATTTTTTGCAAATGACTGCTTTTCTTTGCGTCAACTCTTTTTTAGTTTAAATTTTCATAATACACAATGGGGAATGAACATAAAATGTGAAATGTGGATGACACAACTCTGAACTGCTCTGAAAACTATAACTACATTCTGTGAACTAAGATGTTTCTATGGGCTCTCCTCTATTTACTGCACATATTTTAGTACCATTTTACGTTTTGAATTTGTTTAAGAAAGGAAGATCGAAAATGAAGGTCAGTGAACACCATGCAACGCTGCTCAGGATAAAGCAAATTTAAAGATATATGGATGAATGGACGGACAGTTAAAGTTGTGCTCCGTGTTATCATCATCTAAAATTTCAGGAATGAACTTTACTTGGTGCCTGGTGTAAGAGATGGAAAATTTCAATAACTGATCCCCTTTGTCATTGATTGTGGGTCAAAATTATCTAGTTGGAGGACCACAATGGCGGCAGGTTAATCTTCCAGCTGCTTTCTTAATTAGTAATTAAGATTACAAAACCTTACTTGTTTTTATTTTTTAAACCAGCAGCTAAACACCAATGAGATACAAAAAGATACAGATAACCCATTGACTTGATCCCATTTCCTCTTTGTGTCCAACATACAATATCTGTTACAAAAATATTAAAAAGAAAAAGTGCAGGTCTGAGAAATATTGGTCAGATCTGATGCATAAAACATTGGGAGAGTCAATAGTTTTGGAAATGTCTGGTGGGACAAAATGAGAAAACTAACAAACAATAGTGTTTCTTTAACAAGAAGAAATGGCTTTTGATTATGTAAGTTTATCAGGTCCTTATTATTTAGTGTACAGAGTACAATAAAATTCTGACTTTCATGTGCTATTCAACATGCAACATGTCACACTTGTCACACACGTGCGCATGGGAGGCAGCTAAAGGGCTTGAGTAAGGGCAGTTCTGAGGCATACCGGGATGTGGCAGAGTGCACTGACTCTTTTTCTCCCTTTCCTGTAGACCAAGCACGGGAGATTCCACCTGGCTCTCTTGACGTCACTTCCGGGACTGAGCCTATGGAAGGAGACCTTGCTGGCACTGGCCTCTGTGATGTCACATCCGGGCTCAAACCAATAGCTGAAGACCTTCATGAGCCCGACCCATATGATATCACTTCCTGTCTTCCCCTTTAAAAGCCTGCACCTTTTTCCTATTTCCTCAGTTTTGGACTTGGTTTTGTGCACAGCAGTGCTGTATTTATTTACACAACTTTGCAGCCAGGAAGCCAATTATACAGGTGGCTGCCCCAAACCTTTTCATGACTCTGTGTCAAGTTTCTGACACTCTTCTCCAACATTAGGGAGTGGAACAATCTTATCTTGAAACCTCCAAAGTTCTTTCTTTCTTTTCCTTAAATAATCACCTCTTCTTAAGACTTCTATCCTTCTTACCTGACAAACCTCAGGAGACATGTGTTATAACAGATAGATATCATTTCAGAGGAATAATTTAGCAGAATAAAAGAGTAATAAACCTTTTGCTCCAAGCAAAATTTAAATAAAAAATTACGATGGCAAAATGGCAGCAGGCTTATATGAGTGATGCTAACTGGTATACCTAAAAAGGTTCTTAATAAATGTGTGTGTATGGATAACTTTAAATTGACTTATTAAGAAATTGGTTGGAGAGAAAATATTCGAGTTAATGACCCCTGGGTTGGCTGGTCCTCTTTTGGCTCACTTTGCATCTCATTATTGCTTGTCAGTTGGTTAAGAAAAAAGGTTAATTAAAATTAAGGTTTAATCGGCAATAAGTAGTTACTAATTAAGAAATTGGCTGGAACAAACAATTGCAGCCATCGCATCCAAACAGGATCTGATTATGATATATGTGTTTTAGTCATTTAAGTGTGATTTAAGTAGTAGCCATTAAACAATTTCAATCCTATTTTCATAAACAATTACCAAAGTAATACAGTGGTATTTCTTCAGTAGGGCATATAACAACATAAAGTAGCTTTCAGGCTCAAGTAAATATTATTGGGTACACATACCAAGTTTATATGAAAGAATGTGTTCATTGCCACCTGTCAAGGGGATTTCCCACTGTTTCCATTATATCCAATTAAGCACTTGCCAATAAGCATAACACCTAAGTATTTATTCACTCATCCACCTCATACTTATTTAATTGTGGGGATGCAGGTCAAGGGGCGTTCTTTATAAAGCTTGCATATGCACAAAAAAAGCTTGAAATGTCTGTATGCAATTTCCCATGCAAACAAACATCACGATTTATAAAAGAAAACTTGACGGGGAACTTGCGCACATTTACCTCAACACTAACCCATGCGTATACAACATTTTGGAGAAAGCCTTGACACCCTTGATAAAGTAGGGAAATGCAGCCAAATCAGGTAAATGATAACTCACACGCATTGTTATAATATTAGGTACTTGTGTACTAAATGGATGGCCAGCATGACAAAGGAAAACAGAAGTGTTTTAACAAATTCATAACATATTTATTGGGATAAAAAAAAATATCTAAAATTTACAGAAATTGGAATTTTATAGAAATACATACGTACATTTTATTTTTACTGTTTTCCCACTCGTGTTGAGCTCCTCATGACAGAATTTTTTGGATTGGAAGGTTTCCCCATTCTAGTGTTGGGCACCGTGGGCAAGGTTTCACTGCCGTCCATTCAGTACACAAGTACCTAATATTATAATTATGATATAATATATCATAATAACAGCTCAGTGATATATGAATAATTCATATTGCCAAGCTGTTATTATAATGTGTGTTAATGTGACCAGCATATTAAACCCTGAAAGTGTTGAATATGATGTACAGACTGTATTTCAGTTCTTTTTTTTTTTAAGACAGCCAATGTTGTGCATTTTCACTGAAGAATTTTTCGGGTTTTTCGTCAATGATATTGACTACCTATTGTCACTTCTCAGGGAACTGGCCAACAGGTCAGGAATATCACAGCCAAGCTTCACTCCATCATGCCAGCTGTTCTGAAAACCATTAGCTGACTGAGGTATGGTGTCCATGTTAGGACTTTGCCATTTTTCACTTCTCCGTTCATCAAACATCAATATTACTCCGTGACTTGTATCAGGCTTCAGCAGACCCCTGTGACCCTGTGTTCGGATTCAGCGGGCTGGAAAATGGATGGATGGATGGATGGACTTGTATCAGTAGTCATTTAAAATCTTGTCCTTTTTCAATTCTTCAGTTATCAAACATTAGTATTAAACATAACATTTTTGCCATCATAACAGGCAATTTGCAGCAGTGTCCGGTTCTCCTATTGTAATCGGATCACATTAATGCACGTATATTAGGATATCTAGTGAGAATGAAGCTGCTTTTGTTAACTGTAAGATGTTACATTATATTAACACACAAGTCATCCATCCATCCATTATCCAACCCACTATATCCTAACTACAGGGTCATGGGGGACTGCTGGAGCCAATCCCAGCCAACACAGGGCGCAAGGCAGGAAACAAACCCCGGGCAGGGTGCCAGCCCACCGCAGGGCACACACACACACACACACACACACACGCACACACACACACACACACACACACCAAGCACACACTAGGGACAATTTAGAATTGCCAATGCACCTGCATGTCTTTGGACTGTGGGAGGAAACCGGAGCACCCGGAGGAAACCCACGCAGACACGGGGAGAACATGCAAACTCCACTCAGGGAGGACCCGGGAAGCGAACCCAGGTCTCCTAACTGCAAGGCAGCAGTGCTACCCACTGCGCCACTGTGCCGCCCACACAAGTCATACTGTATGTAATACCAAGATGAGGCTGACAAACATTACATCTTCATGGCCTCAGTTAGTTCCTGATTCATTCATTTTAAGGCAAACTAGCTTAGGCAGACCTCAGTTTTTCATATGTTTTCTACCACTTGTTGCATCAGCAATCATGTCATTACATGTGCCAGGTAACAGCGGCTACCTGATCAAGATGCTGGCATGATATGTCTTTCCCAGACCCCTAGAATACAGAGGAGATGTGCTATACCACATATGATTTTGTGCGGTCAGTAGCGCAGCTCAGCTTGATGCTCTTGAATGCATGTGATGAGGTCTTGACACTTCTGGAGCAGGCTGCTCTACTAGCCAATGAACATTTGCATTATTATGGCTGCATATGTATGGGGTTAATTAGCATTGAGGCATGTCCACAAATGCAAATTTACAAGTTGATTGTTATTTATAAAGGGTAAGTTGCATAGAAATATGTGTACACCAGGTTTTATAAGTCTGATTTTTTTTTTTTTTTTTGGCATATGCATTTTCTTGTTTTTTTGGCATGCACATATTTTTGCTCTCAAATCCAAACAGAGTTTTCTAAAGGAGTCTCCTGGAGCCTATTCCATCATTATAAGGCAGAAGCCACACATACTTGAGGTCTTCTCAGACTCACACACCCACAATCACTGGGTCAGATTCAGAGTCACCAGTCACTCTAAACTGCACATGTGAGAAGAAAACAGGACTACCTTGTAGATATGAGGAGATGTACCAAGATCACACAGGCAAAGAATATTCCCCACAAATACTTTTGTCTCCATGGATCACCAAAGATAAGTTTGGTTGTCATCATCTGCTGCCTTGAAAAGCAGGATTCACCTTTGTATCTTCCACACTTTAAAAAAAAGGCAAATATTTCCTGACTAATTAGAGTTAGTCCCACTTTCCTTTTTCCCAGGTAGAAGGCAGACAGTGGCATTATTTTGGCATTTTCTGAGAAAGGAAATAATTGAGGCAAGAGATAAAAACCTCAGAACAGCTGTAAGCAGACTAAGTCTAACTAAAATGTACATTTCTGCTTAAACTGTGTAGATGAGTGGGGCTAAACAATGGGATGTGCTAGTCATGCACAGGGGAATTTATAGAGTAAGTAGCTGAAATACCCGCTGTTGCCCGGGAGGAAAATAAAGTGTTTTTTTTTTAATTGTTTGAGAAAAATATAATTAAAAAAAAACACAACTTTAAAAATAAAAATAAATTAACAAACAATGAAGACTCACTAATGTGCTTGTATTGTTTACTGAAGTGCCTTGTTATATAGAATGTTTTTGGTTTTTCCATCTTTAGCCAATATATAAAGGTTCTTAGGACTTCCTACTCTTGAACATGCCACATAAAGTTGTCCATGTGAGAAACGGGCTGTGTCCAAATTGATTCCAGCAAGATTGTGCAAATGTTCCGAGCGTCAAGTAGATGATAACAGACATACAAGACCAAATATCCAATTAGTCTCTTCCAATTGAAATTTTTTTACAATCAATTAAACGTTAAATATTTTACCTATATAAATAAATACTATAAGTTAAATATCATAGCTATAATTGTTTTATACTTTACCTTTGATTTTGATAAGTTAATTAAATTAGTTTTTTGATTATGAAAGTATTAAAAAAACAATTCCTATTTCTTGGTAATTGTAACTGTAATTGTAACACCAACACATTAGCTACGATGTTGCAAAACAAATTACATTTAGTTCATTAATGAATAAACAAAAATCGCAAAGAGAGCCGCTAAAATCACAAAATAAATAGAGGATGTTTATGGTAGATAAAAATAAAATTGCATGCTTATCTTATATATAATAGTCTATTTTAATCAAAATATAATCGTGGAATACGTTCAAAGTAGTGTAAAAACGATGGGAAAAGCAAAGCCTTTTTTAAAGTTTTTTGAGAGATTAGTTTTTACTTTGTGGTATAGTAATAACTCTTCACATGCAGAATTTTTGACAACGTAAAAAAAATTAATTAAATTAATATTATTATTAGGTTGATGTAATTATGTTACCACTACAACATTGTTACAATAAGAATAATGCAAGATGAAAATATAGTTAACAAAAACAGACATTAAACGACAAATAATACTACAGATTTTTTGTGGTAAAACTGTTGCTTTTACGGAGCACACCAGAAACGTTCCGAACATCAACTGGATGATAACATGTATACGAGACCGCAAGATTGTTACAGTCTACTTTATATATATATGGCTATTCGAGTTACAAAGACAGAATGAATCCCAAAAATACTTGGGTTGCCAACCCGGCCAACTCTATTCAATTTCAAAAACAACAGGCGCACGGTGGTGCTCAAACATAAAGAATGCTGGGAGTCACCTCCAGTTCGCCCTTTGGTGGTCGTTCTGAGTGTCAACTGGATGATAACATGCATACAAGACTGCAAGATCACCTCCCACCCTACCCAGAAGTGGATGGGTTAGGGTTGATTTCACCATACAGTATTTTTAGTTGACCAATGAGAAACATGTGTACCAAGTTTCATGAAAAATCACTCCAGCCGTTCGGAAGTGATACTGGAACATGCATACATACATACATACACACATACATACATTGACTTTTATGTAATATATATAGAGATGACATCAATGGGTGAACTAAAATGGTGGCTTGGATTAAAGTTCCTATTCCTAAGGTTGATAGGAGTGATTGTAGGACACAGGGGAGTTACTGGGAGTGCTGTCAAGCAGATTATCAGATTATGAAAACTTAGATGAATGAAGGAGGTAAGAAATTTTAAGGGGAGAAACTGGCAAATGCAGTTCGCAGGCATTCTTAAAGTTTATTGTTATGCTGACTTTCCAATCGACATATGGCAGTTTTGCATGTTGGTCTCAATAGTTTGGCTTGATCACTGTTTTGAATCTCTGTTTATCACTCTTGCTTTAATAAATGTGCTGTGGATAAGAACAGTTGATGAAATTACATTATTTTGTTGTAGCAGGTTCATGCAGAATTTCAATTTTCAAATTCCCTTTGGTGTTTAGCAATGGATCTGTAAGGTTACCAACAAACAAATATGTTAAATAATTAAAGAAACCAACTTGCGATTCTCCTTTAACCCATTTATGATTTTGCTTTACTCATAATGAATGTTAAATAAGTATTAAATATTTATGATTTGTACAGCAGGATTTGATTTTAATAAAGTAATATGCAATTCGGCTGGTTTGAGTCACAGTGTGTATTTTGTAATTCTAGCTTTACTGTGCTCTTTGGAACACTTGTTGGAGTTTTTTTACTATTTGGCTTCTTTCTTTATACTGTATTTATCTTTACTTTAAAGAGAACCTTTCATTAAATTTCTGTTATAAGGCAAACTTCAAATAAGTAAAAATTAATATGTATGACAGTGTCGTAAAGCTCAAATCCTGAAGATATTCTGTCTACCATGGCTGCAGGTTCTCGTTACGGCCACTTTCTTAATTAGTAAACAGTTACTGCAGCTATTGGAGCTTACTTCCTTTACCCTAATTTTAATTGGCTTTATTTTTTAAGATTCATAACCTTTATGTTTTTTGTTATTTCCTTAATCAGCAGCCAAATAATAATGTGATGCAAACTGAACTGGCAGATGACCAGACAGCCATATCCTATTTGCACCTCTGTATCCATCACGGAGTATCTGTATCAGTAAAATATTTGAGAAGAAAAAAGTGAAGGTCTGGGAAATATTGATCTTCTCTGACCTACAGAATATTTGCATGATGCTCAGGAAAAAGGGAAAATCAAAAGTTTTGTAAATTTCTTAGGTAGTAGAAAGAGAACACTGACCAACATGTTGGCTTCTAATTAAGAAATTTGTTAGAGAGAAGAGGCTGGCACTTTCAGGAATTGGGTTTAAGAACCCTGAGTTAGCTGGTCATTCATTGGATCACTGTGCATTTGACTTGTTTGGCTGCTGTTAAAAAAAACCCCAAAAAAACAAGCAAACGAACAAAAAAAAAAACAATTAGGGTTTATGAAACTTAAAAAGCATGGCAATTAAAATTAAGGCAAAATACATCATTAAGAAAGTGGCTGGAATGTAAACGTGCAGTCACTACTACCCTTGTTTGCCACCTTTTATATAGCGTATATTCCTTCAGATGCCAATGTTAGTACATTGATAATAATAATAATACATTTTATTTATGTAGCATCTTTAGTCTGATGCACACAAAAGGCCTAGGAGGCCATAATCCATTTTTGATGCCGGTGCAATAAGCAAAGACAAAAACAATTACTGTCTTGGTCACAGCTGCTTCCCTGATTGTTAATGGTCCTTAAAGCGATGGCATAGCAGCACATCTTCCACCTCCTCCAGAATGTGTAGAAGCATGAAAACACAACAAAGTAAGTGCTGTGTGCACTGAGGAGATATTCAATAAGAAGAACACTAAGCATGCCCTGGGCACTAGATTAAAATAATATAATAAGGTAGAGAAAACAATAAAAGTTATTGCAGATAAGGGAAGTAAATACAAGAAGGCCATTTATTTAAATAATGAGCTCATTAACTACATGAATTACAGCCACGTCTTTGCTGTAGTCTGCCTCTCCTATGCAAAGCTAATTACAAAAAGCCAAGGATAGCAAGATATTTGGCTCTTAATAAGAGCTCTGTAAAAAATGAAAGGATAGAGCTGTCCCTGGTGGGAACAAGGCATTTAAAAAAGGACTAGAAAACACTCTACTTAATAATAAGTTAGGGTAAATGGTCCATTCCCATCCCTGAGAGGATATGTTTTCGTGTATTTTGAAGGAAAGGTATTGATTCTTGTAGAAAAATGCACCTACAATAATACCTGACTCTCTTAAAGACAGCTTGATATTCACATATTATACTGAAGTAAAATTACTTCCAGCTCAGTTTTTTCATTTTTTACTCTTGTCTAATAGCAGGTCATGTGGCAAATGCAATATCCCTAAGGCACTGGGACAAGTAAGGCATTAATTCAGTCTTGAATGTTCTTCAGTTCACACTCTGTATTCTTTTGTAGGTCCACAATCCCAGAAATGTATTGTTTTAATTGCAGGGTCTGTTAAAAGTCAAGCTATATTGACCCCTCCAATTCCACCAACTGTGAAAGTCAAGAATAGCACTAGACCAGTGGTTCATAATCCTTAACTATGCTCCAAGCCCCTAGAAAATGTTTAATTTATGTTCTTACCCCCTGCGAAAGTAATATCACATGTAAAGATGAAGAAGTCAAATTTCTCATTTTTGAACCACATACAGTTCTGCAGGTGAACACACTGAATTGCAAAAATAAGCTTTTAACTCAGTACGTAAAATTTAAATATAAATTGAGCGATTTACCTTTATAAATCTTGGTAATCTTGTAAATGTTCCCTCCATGAAAGCATGGACACTCAATTGACAACCCAGGGGTTTGGGTAACCTGCAAAGCATGAGGTTTGGCGTGGAAATGACACACAATCAACAACCAAGGAGTTTTGAGGATTGGAGACCCCAGTGAAGCAACTGGTGTCAGCACACCACTAGGCAATGAAACACAGTTGATGAGCTTTGTCCCCCAATAACACCTGCACTGCAGTTCAAAAGCAGATGTGCCACACAGTTAAAATTACTGCACTACTGCCCAGGACTGCAGGCAGGAGAGATGGGCTGAGTGTAAGAAGCAGGTGTTGCATCCAATTCAGTCCCCCTGGCAAAAATGTTAATCAGACCTTGAAATCAGTAATGTTTTACAATCAGGGCTTGCACAGAAATCAATACTAGACATCACTCTTCTCAACGGATCATTGCACGGTTCAAATTTAATTCTTTTAAACAAAGTTATTCCCCTTTACAAACACTCCATATGCAGCAAGGAACCCGTGAGAACATGTATTTCTGTGGCTCATTCACAGGTGACAATTGTGCGTGCAATGCTTGATTGATTTCATATCATAGAACAGGAGCACTAACTAATAAAAGACATACAAATGACAGCACACTGCAAGATGCCAATTGCACCACAATAAAGTCAGACAATGCACCTCACTCAGTTTTGTGGAATCAAGATGCAGCCTTCCTCTTTGCTGCACCTCCAGAAATGCCATCTTGCATCCATCTTGAGAACCCCTGCACTAGAGGATCAAAATACGCTTGGCTTGTAATTATTAATGCTGGCTTACTTTCCCCAAAGCAAATGGCTATTGAAGGTATATGAGGTGAAGTTTAGGACTATAATCATACTAATATGTGTGTAAACTCAATACTGAAATTATGCATAAAGACATATAGTACATACTGAAACACATGAACTGCATACTGGAACACTCACACTGCATATTTAAAAGAGCACACAACATGTATTTGTAGCGTACGGCCAATGCCTGATGGATTATGAAGGAGCAAAAAGTTTGTAGCTCTGTAAGTGATGGGGCAGAGAGAAGGGGTTCTGTCTTGTGAGGGGCGGACATACCTCTGAGGAGATAAGTGACAGGAGAAGGTTGCGAGAACAAGGAAGGAGCAGCAGAAAGAATGACTGAGTAGGGAGTTAAGATACAACAAGCAGGAGTGTTTGTGGGTAAGAGGAAGACAGAATATGAGTGGCAGAAGACAAACTGACAGATAAGGAGAGCTTTGTATTATTGCTTTGGAGTTGTGCTCCATATAACAGAGTGGAGGGCAGGGTACTGTTTGTTACATAACTAAGGCTTGAAGAAAACATTTAAAACTCCAGTACCACAAAGTAATGTTGGCTTAATTATTTTGATCATTACAATACTGATGCGCATACATTCAGTAGTGGCGCACACAAGTTATATATTGAAATGCATACAATATACAGTGAAACTGCTACCTTATACACTGAAACACATCTACCATATTGTGAAACGCATACACTCTATAGTGAATTCTGTATCCCTCAAACACAAGACTAATTGCTGAAACGCTTGCAGTAAAAAGTGAAAGGAATACAATCTAAAATGAAGTGTAGTGACTCCTTATTGCAGTGTATGACAAGTTGAATGCATGCAGTTAGTGTTTTCAAGGAAATTATAAGTCAGTTCCTGGCTTATGCTCAATAATGCCAGGACCGGCTCCACCCCAACCCACCCCATACCCCCTTTGAGAGAGGAGATCAAAAATTGGATTAAGCAACATTTGAGAATAATGTTGAATGGATAAAACAATGAAATACTGTATAAGACAGTTTATTTAATGGAAACTATCTCTAAATAAAAATAAAGTGATTCTTTTGTCTTATGAAGACAGACAACACATGTACTGAGTTTTCCAATACAACTTCACAACACAGTGGCAGCAGGAGTAATATGCTTATGCACACCTAGAAAGCTTACAACACAATACACAAAAATCACAATCTCCTCAATATTTTTAGCTTTTACTTAAATTCCAATGACTGACAAGTAAGTTTAAGCCCATAAAAAGTCTTTAACAGTTAAGTCATTAAATGTTGTGAGGGACAGCCGGGGCCTTTACCTGGCCTGGATGTCTCTGTAATAAAAGGAACAGGGGAGACAGCGTGCCCCTGGATCCCTAAATGACAGTCCCCCTGGGTTGCAGCGGTGTGCCGGCTTCCCAGAGGGTGTTATGAGACTTGGAGTTTGCCGACTCAGCCCTGTCGGGTTCCATGGGTGCTGCCAGGGAGTGCTGCAGGGACTGATGAGCGCTACTTTATGGGGCTTCTGCCTCACCCAGAAGTGCTTTCGGACCACACTTATGGAATACCAGAAGTACTCTCGGGTGTTACATAAAAGAAGCCAACTACCACAACTCTGGGAGACAGAGTCATGAGGATGAAGGATGAAGCTTGCTGGGACGAGCAGAAGAAGCATTGATTGAGAGAGAAAGAAGACAGAGTTGTGTTTAATTGTACTTGTGGTTTTGGTGTGGGAAACACTTCAAGGAAGGGTTTGCCACAATAAAGACTTTGTGGTTTTATACCTGTGTCCAAGCCTTTGTGTCAGGTGTTTGGGGAGCTGGCGTACCCTCTGGAGGCCACAATGTTCACTATTAAAAGTATTTGTACATAGTGTATGAGGTAAAATCTCAGTATACGGTAAATGCTTTTCACCATGGAATATATGCTTTTAGTGTACTGTGTATGAGACACAAGTCTCAGTATAGGGTGAATGCTTTTTACAACAGTATATGTGTTGCAGTATGTAGTGTGTATTGTGTGAAATATGTAACAGATGGACTGGCATCCAGACTGGGATGGAGTGTGATTCTTTACCCAGCTGGGAGGCCAGAATGGAAGGAAAATGTTGATGGGGATGCAGCCTGGCTACGATGATTCTTATTCTTTTTCCCAGACTGGGAGAAAAAACAATTCATTGATTGGGGGACATTGCAAATAAGGAATAGTTCACCCCACAGTATAATAGGTAGCAGTGGTTCTCTGGCATGGTTCCAGTTAGAACACCCCAAGGGTTTCATGGGACTCATAATTTGAGAGGTCAACCCTTTTAGGGTCCTTGGGTGCTGCTGAGGGAAGACCTCCCTGTTTTAGGTAGCTTCCAGATGACCCAGAATTGTTTCCACTCTGCTGTGCTGTGGTGTCAAATGTACTCTCAGGTTTAGTATAAAAGAAGCCACTTCACCTCAATATGGGAGCTGGAGTCAAAAGGAGGTGGACCATTCTTGCCTGGGAAGAGTGGAGAGGATGGAAGAAAGGAATTGTGCCACTTACAGTATTGTAATTTTTTGGAGAAAAGAACCTTTGGAAAGGTATTGTGTTAAAGACATCAGATATATTTGAACCCAAGACTGTGTCTGTGCACTTGTATCAGGAGTCTGGGGCTTAGTGGCACCCCCAGTGGAGGAATGAATTAAGTCCTACAGGCACAGTAAATACCATGTCATCATAACAAGTGTCTTTCATTGCTTCAGTGAAAACATAAATTGTTAAGCATCTGCCAGTCTGGTTTCTTTAAGACTTCATTTCAAGGCTGCCTCCAGGCTGTGTACTTTGGTAGCTCTCTACAGAGTTAAAGGTACTGTAGGATGGCTCAGAGGTGGTGTGTAAGAGTGTAGTGGATATTTTACAAGTTTGTTCATTTTTTTGTTTTAAAAATGTTCATTCATGATTAGCAAATATATCTGTCCAAATAACAAAGTAGAATACTGAGCTGGATTGAACATTTTTTCGCAAACAGCCAAAATGGATGCAAAACACAACACAGAATCATAGTATGGGGGTGGGGGGCAGGTTTTATAATAGAAAATCAATCCATCCATCCATCCATTGTCTCCCGCTTATCCGAGGTCGGGTCGCGGAGGCAGCAGCTTGAGCAGAGATGCCCAGACTTCCCTCTCCCCGGCCACTTCTTCTGGCTCTTCCGGGAGAATCCCAAGGCGTTCCCAGGCCAGTCGAGAGACATAGTCCCTCCAGCGCGTCCTGGGTCTTCCCCGGGGCCTCCTCCCGATTGGACGTGCCCGGAACACCTCACCAGGGAGGCGTCCAGGAGGCATCCTGATCAGTTGCCCGAGCCACCTCATCTGACTCCTCTCGATGCGGAGGTGCAGTGGCTCTACTCTGAGCCCCTCCCGGATGACTGAGCTTCTCACCCCTATCTTTAAGGGAAAGCCCCAGACACCCTGCGGAGGATACTCATTTCAGCCGCTTGTATTCGCGATCTCGTTCTTTCAGTCACTACCCATAGCTCATGACCATAGGTGAGGGTAGGAACATAGATCGACTGGTAAATTGAGAGCTTCGCCTTGCGGCTCAGCTCCTTTTTCACCACGACAGACCGATGCAGAGCCCGCATACTGCGGATGCTGCACCGATCCGCCTGTCGATCTCGCGCTCCATTCTTCCCTTACTCGTGAACAAGACCCCCGAGATACTTGAACTCCTCCACTTGGGGCGGATCTCGCTACCAACCCTGAGAGGGCACTCCACCCCTTTTCCGGCTGAGGACCATGGTCTCGGATTTGGAGGTGCTGATTCTCATCCCAGCCGCTTCACACTCGGCTGCCGAACCGATCCAGAGAGAGCTGACGATCACAGCCTGATGAAGCAAACAGGACAACATCATCTGCAAAAAGCAGTGACCCAATCCTGAGCCCACCAAACCGGACCCCCCTCAACGCCCTGGCTGCGCCTAGAAATTCTGTCCATAAAAGTTATGAACAGAATCGGTGACAAAGGGCAGCCCTGGCGGAGTCCAACTCTCACTGGAAACGGGTTCGACTTACTGCCGGCAATGCGGACCAGGCCCTGGCAACGATCGTACAGGGACCGAACAGCCCTTATCAGGGGGGCCGGTACCCCATACTCTCAGAGTACCCCCCACAGGATTCCCGAGGGACACGGTTGAATGCCTTTTCCAAGTCCACAAAAACACATGTAGACTGGTTGGGCAAACTCCCATGCACCCTCCAGGACCCTGCTAAGGGTATAGAGCTGGTCCACTGTTCCGCGACCAGGACGAAAACCACACTGTTCCTCCTGAATCCGAGGCTCGACTATCCGACGGACCCTCCTCTCCAGGACCCCTGAATAGACTTTTCCAGGGAGGCTGAGGAGTGTGATCCCTCTGTAGTTGGAACACACCCTCCGATCCCCCTTCTTAAAGAGGGGTCCACCACCCCGGTCTGCCAATCCACAGGCACTGTCCCTGATGTCCATGCGATGTTGCAGAGGCGTGTCAGCCAAGACAGTCCTACAACATCCAGAGCCTTGAGGAACTCCGGGCGTATCTCATCCACCCTTGGGGCCCTGCCACCAAGGAGTTTTTTGACCACCTCGGTGACCTCAGTCCCAGAGATGGGGGAGCCCACCTCTGAGTCCCCAGGCTCTGCTTCCTCATTGGAAGGCATGTTAATGGGATTGAGGAGGTCTTCGAAGTACTCCCCCCACCGACCCACAAAGTCCCGAGTCGAGGTCAGCAGTGCACCATCCCCACCATATACAGTGTTGACACTGCACTGCTTCCCCTTCCTGAGACGCCGGATGGTGGACCAGAATCTCCTCGAAGCCGTCCGAAAGTCGTTCTCCATGGCCTCCCCAAACTCCTCGCCCGCCCGAGTTTTTGCCTCAGCAACCACCAAAGCCACATTCTGCTTGGCCTGCTGGTACCTATCAGCTGCCTCCAGGGTCCCACAGGACAAAAGGGTCCTGTAGGACTCCTTCTTCAGCTTGACGGCATTCTTCACCGCCGGTGTCCACCAACGGGTTCGGGGATTGCCGCCACGACAGGCACCGACCACCTTACGGCCACAGCTCCGGTCAGCTGCCTCAACAATAGAGGCACGGAACATGGCCCATTCGGACTCAATGTCCCCCACCTCCCTCGGGATGTGGTTGAAGTTCTGCCGGAGGTGGGAGTTGAAGCTACGTCTGACAAGGGGCTCTGCCAGACGTTCCCAGCAGACCCTCACAACACGTTTGGCCCTACCACGCCTGACCGGCATCCTCCCCCACCATCGAAGCCAACTCACCACCAGGTGGTGATCAGTTGACAGCTCCGCCCCTCTCTTCACCCGAGTGTCCAAGACATGTGGCCGCAAGTCCGACGACACAACCACAAAGTCGATCATCAAACTGAGGCCTAGGGTGTCCTGGTGCCAAGTGCACATATGAACACCCCTATGCTTGAACATGGTGTTCGTTATGGACAATCCATGACGAGCACAGAAGTCCAATAACAAAACACCGCTCGGGTTCAGATCGGGGGGGCCATTCCTCCCAATCACGCCCTTCCAGGTCTCACTGTCATTGCCCACGTGAGCATTGAAGTCTCCCAGCAGAACGAGGGAGTCCGCAGAAGGTATGCCCTCTAGCACACCCTCCAGGGACTCCAAAAAGGGTGGGTACTCCGAACTGCTGTTCCGTGCATACGCACAAACAACAGTTAGGACCCGTCCCCCCACCCGAAGGCGAAGGGAGGCTACCCTCTCGTCCACCGGGGTAAACCCCAATGTACAGGCTCCAAGTTGGGGGGCAATAAGTATACCCACACCTGCTCGGCGCCTCTCACCGGGGGCAACTCCAGAGTGGTACAGAGTCCAGCCCCTCTCAAGGAGATTGGTTCCAGAGTCCAAGCTGTGCGTCGAGGTGAGTCCGACTATATCTAGCCGGAACCTCTCAACTTCGCGCACTAGCTCAGGCTCCTTCCCCTTCACAGAGGTGACATTCCACGTCCCAAGAGCCAGCTTCTGTAGCCGAGGATCGGACCGCCAAGGTCCCCCGCCTTCGGCCACCACCCAACTCACACTGCACCTGACCTCCTTGGCCCCTCCCATAGGTGGTGAGCCCATGGGAAGGGGGACCCACGTTGCCTCTTTGGGCTGTGCCTGGCCGAGCCCCATGGGTGCAGGCCCGGCCCACCAGGCGCTCGCCATCGAGCCCCACCTCCAGGCCTGGCTCCAGAGTGGGGGCCCCGGTGACCCGCGTCCGGGCAAGGGAAAACGCTGTCCAAAATTGTTTTTCTTCATAGGAGGTTTGTTTAACCGCTCTTTGTCTCATCCCTCACCTAGGACCAGTTTGCCTTGGGTGGCCCTACCAGGGGCATAAAGCCCCGGACAACAGAGCTCCTAGGATCATTGGGACACGCAAACCCCTCCACCACGATAAGGTGGCAGTTAAAGGAGGGGTAGAAAATCAATGCGGCATTTAAAATACAAGGACAAGACAAAAAACAAAGTCAAAGGCAAACAGAAGTCGAGTTCCACAAATTCTTAATTTGAAGTGCTTATTCAGATCATTTTTTGGGAAGTCTTTCCTTTTTTAAAGCTCATACAAACAGAAATCGAGCAAGTCTGCTGCCTCAACAACAGGGACACCAATTTTGAACTTTCTCTAGCAGCTCCTGGTTATCCTGCATACCTATAAAGGCAAAAGATAGCAATGATAGCAATGATATTAGCATGATAATGATAATTAACATGAATTTTCCAACCCGCTGAATCCGAACACAGGGTCACGGGGGTCTGCTGGAGCCAATCCCAGCCAACACAGGGCACAAGGCAGGAACCAATCCCGGGCAGGGTGCCAACCCACCGCAGGACACACACAAACACACCCATACACCAAGCACACACAATTATAGATAGACAGATAGATAGATGATATTATGATAATGATTATTAGCATCATAATGATTGTTAGCAATACAGTAATCCCTCCTCCATCGCGGGGGTTGCGTTCCAGAGCCACCCGCGAAATAAGAAAATCCACGAAGTAGAAACCATATGTTTATATGGTTATTTTTATATTGTCATGCTTGGGTCACAGATTTGCGCAGAAACACAGGAGGTTGTAGAGAGACAGGAACGTTATTCAAACACTGCAAACAAACATTTGTCTCTTTTTCAAAAGTTTAAACTGTGCTCCATGACAAGACAGAGATGACAGTTCTGTCTCACAATTAAAAGAATGCAAACATATCTTCCTCTTCAAAGGAGTGCGTGTCAGGTGCACAGAATGTCACATAGATAGAGAAAACAATCTCTAGCAAACAAATCAATAGGGCTGTTTGGCTTTTAAGTATGCGAAGCACCGCGGCACACAGCTGTTGAAGGCGGCAGCTCACACCCACACCGTCAGGAGCAGGGAGAGAGAGAGAGAGAGAGAGAGAGAGACAGAGTTTGTTTTTCAGTCAAAAATCAATACGTGCCCTTCGAGCTTTTAAGTATGCGAAGCACCGTGCAGCATGTCATTTCAGGAAGCAGCTGCACAAAAGATAGCAACGTGAAGATAATCTTTCAGCATTTTTAGACGAGCGTCCATATCGTCTAGGTGTGCGAACAGCCCCCCTGCTCAATCCCCCTACGTCAGGATCAGAGAAAGTCAACGCAAGAGAGAGAGAAGAGTAAGCAATCTAGCTTCTCAGCCATCTGCCAATAGCGTCCCTTGTATGAAATCAACTGGGCAAACCAACTGAGGAAGCATGTACCAGAAATTAAAAGACCCATTGTCCGCAGAAATCCGCGAACCAGCAAAAAATCCGCGATATATATTTAAATATGCTTACATATAAAATCCGCGATGGAGTGAAGCCGCGAAAGGCGAAGCGCGATATAGCGAGGGATCACTGTATTAGCATGATAATGATTATTATAGAAATGCATTATATCACAGTGGATTAAATTTGACTTATTTGATATTGATCACTGACATTGATCAACAGAAAAAACAGATCTCATCAAAGTGATTTAAAGTAATTGCACATGTAAAACACAAAATAATTGATGACGTAATTGACATACCTGAATCCTCATTGGAGCAGCCAATTAGTATTAGAAGTTGCATAATTGCATAGTTGAATGGAGATCACGTTTCTGGGGTTTCAACTGATTGTTCTATAAATGCTTCTTATCTGAAATGGCCAGCTTGTGGCAAGTCAGTATGGGGACCTAACAAACACAATGAAGACAAAACAGCACAACTGGCACCTCTCTGCAAAGGTGATTGAAAAACTCAAGTCTGGGGGTGGATATAAAGAATATCCACGTCACTGAATAGCCCCTGGTGTCAATTTAAATCAATCATCGAAAAATGAAAAGACTATGGCACAACTGTATATCTGCCCAGAGCAGGGCAGGCCGTTAACAAAAACTGAATGATCATGAAGAAGAAGGCTAGTGAGGGAGGCCACCATGAGATCTTCGATAACTCTGAAGGAGTTACAAGCTACCTGGTCAGACTGGGGAGACTGTGCATATAACAACTTTTGCCCTGGCAAAAGCTTTATTGCAGAGTGGCAAAGAGAAAGCCACTGTTAAAACAAATACACATGACATCTTGGCTGGAGTTCGCCAGAAGTTACATGTGAGACTCTGAAGTTACCTGAAAGGTGATTCTATGCTCTGACAAGACCAAGATTTAGTTTTCTGGCCATCAGAATAAGCACCATAAAGTCTGCAAGAAATCTGTACCTTTTGAAGACTTATTTTCCAACAAGACAACAAAAAAGCCAAAGTTACACAGGAATGGCTCAAAAAAAAGAATGTTAATGTTCTAGAGTGGTCGAGTCAGAGTCCAGAAGTCAATTCAACTGAGAGATTGAAGTTGGATTTGAAAAAGTCTGGTCACTCATAATCTCCATGAAACCTGATATGCTAACTGACAGAGACAGGCCTGTCTACATAGACTCAAGGCAGTCGTGGCTGTTAATGGTGCATCTACTCAATAATGATTTGAATACTTATGCAACAGATTATTTTGTGCTTTATATGTTTAATTCATTTAGATCAAGTGGTCTGTTTTCACTTTCACATTAATATTTATTGTAGCATAGTCTTGTGAAGCTGTTGCTGACATTATTTCACATTTTTATCTTAGATTGCCTTTCAATGAAGTACATTACTTGTTTTTAATCTATCATGCTTTCCATTGTTCTTCACACCTCAGTGTCTATGGTAACACTAAGTACGTTTTGGAGTAGATGTGTCACATATTGGAGCTATATTCACACTATACTAAATGTAATTTTTGTTTGCTTATGGAATAATCCATTTCAGAATACAACTGATATGGACAGTTGAAAATTAGACAAAAATAAAACTTGTAAATATGTATGTATATTGTAAAATGAGACAAAAAGCATTCAGAAAGAGTTTTGAGGTTCCAGCATGAAAACCCTCATATTGCTTTTAATTTGTGTAAACATTGGTGCATTATCACACTGCCTACGGTTAATAAGGCACTGGGAAATTGACAGTCATATGAAAAAGTTTAGGAACCCCTCTTAATTCTTTGGACTTTTGTTTATCATTGGCTGAGCTTTCAAAGTAACAACTTCCTTTTGATATATGACATGCCTTATGGAAACAGTAGTATTTCAGCAGTGACATTAAGTTTTTTGGATTAAAGAAAATATGCAATATCAATCATAACAAAATTAGACAGGTGCATACATTTTGGGCACCCCAACAGAGATATTACATTAATACTTAGTTGAGCCTCCTTTTGAAAATATAACAGCCTCTAGATGCCTCCAATAGCCTTTGATGAGTGTCTGGATTCTGGATGGAGGTATTTTTGACCATTCTTCCATACAAAATCTCTCCAGTTCAGTTAAATTTGATGGCTGCCGAGCATGGACAGCCTGCTTCAAATCATCCCATAGATTTTCTATGATGTTCAAGTCAGGGGACTATGACAGCCATTCCAGAACATTGTACTTCTCCTTCTGCATGAATGCCTTTGTAGATTTCGAACTGTGTTTTGGTTCATTGTCTTGTTGAAATATCCAACGCCTGCGAAACTTCAACTTTGTGAATGATGCTTGAACATTATCCTGAAGAATTTGTTGATATTGGGTTGAATTAATCCGACCCTCGACTTTAACAAGGGACCCGGTTCCTGAACTAGCCACATAGCCCCACAGCATGATGGAACCGCCACCAAATTTGACAGTAGGTAGCAGGTGTTTTTCTTGGAATGCGGTGTTCTTCTTCCGCCATGCAAAGCGCTTTTTGTTATGACCGAATAACTCAATTTTTATCTCATCAGTTCAAAGCACTTTGTTCTAAAATTAATCTGGCTTGTCTAAGTGAGCATTTGCATACAACAAGCGACTCTGTTTGTGGCGTGAGTGCCGAAAGGGCTTCTTTCTCATCACCCTGCCATGCAGATGTTCTTTGTGTAAATTGCGCTGAATTGTAGAACGATGTACAGATACACCATCTGCATCTTGCAGGTCTTTGGAGGTGATGTGTGGGTTGTCTGTAACCATTCTCACAATCCTGCGCATATGCCGCTCCTGTATTTTTCTTGACCTGCCAGGCCTGGGTTTAACAGCAACTATTCCTGTGGCCTTTCATTTCCTGATTACATTCCTTACAGTTGAAACTGACAGTTTAAACCTCTGAGATAGCTTTTTGTAGCCTTCCCCTAAACCATGATACTGAACAATCTTTGTTTTCAGATCTTTTGAGAGTTGCTTTGAGGATCCCATGCTGTCACTCTTCAGAGGAGAGTCAAAGGGAAGCACAACTTGCAATTGATCACCTTAAACACCTTTTCTCATGATTGGACACACCTGTCTATGAAGTTCAAGTCTTAACGAGCTAATCCAACCACTGTGGTGTTGCAAGTAATCAGCATTGAGCAGTTACGTGCATTCAAATCAGCAAAATTACAAGGGGTCCCACATTTTTTCACAGCCTGTTTTTCACATCTGATTTAATTTCATACAATTAAATACTGCTTCACTAAAAATCTTTGTTCGGTAAACACCCCAGTACTCAGATGTTCCTAGGAAATGAAAGACATACCACTGTTATCTTTTTTGTTGAAAGTAGAGTAAATTATTATGCAGGCTGAGAGGGGTTCCCAATCTTTTTCATATGACTGTATCTGCTTAAAAAGACTGTTACAGTGAGCTGGTGGGTTTGCAAAGACTGGAGATGTTGTGGTAGAAGTTGTCTTCCCATGCCAACAGCAATGGATTAATAGACAGATACTTCATCTAAGATCAACCCCTTCCTGAATTATCTTTAATTTAGCCTCTGTGAGTGTAACAGAATGGTCACATTTGTGAAAATATGTATATTTTTGTGTGTAAGTGTATGTTTGAAAATAGCACTGATGTGCATGGATTGGAGTCCATAACTGAACTGAGGATGGTTGGAAAAGATGGCAGTTTTAAATGTCCAGACAGGAAGTGGCGTAATGAACTCAGACGTGACGTGCTTCTGGGAGTTTCTGGGTGCCAGAACTGAAAGTGACATGTATCTTGGAGCTGGAACCGGAAGTGATGTTCCTCTATATATATGTATGTGTGTGTATGTTTATATATATATATATATATATATATATATATATATATATATATATATATATATATATATATATATATATTGTGGCAGACGGCCGGGATGCCCCTTTGACACTGGATCCGGGGGAGTAGTCATGGGATGCACACTACATCCCCTGGAACATTTGGTGGCAGCCCCCCTGGGTTGGCATCGGGGCCACTATCCTGAAACACCGGATCTCATCCCTGTTGGGATTCCGTGGCCACCGCCAGGGGGAGCGTCAGGAGCCCGTGCGGTAATGCAGCCACACTCGGAAGTGCAGCCTAATTTAGGCTAATTTCCACCTGAAGCACTTCCAGGTGGGCTATAAAGGGAGCCAGAGTTGGGAGGAGGAGGACAAAGCTGCCTGGTAGGAGTGGAGGAAGAAGTTTTTGGGTGTTTTTCTTTTGGTGTGTTTTGGGGACTGTGTAGGGCCTGTGGGACACGGGGAAGACATGTCCCATGACTGAAGAACACACAGAATAAATCTTTTTGATTATTTTCACACGTGCCTCCGTTGTCAGTCTGTGTCAGGTCGATGCCTATATAGCGCCTTTGCCACAATATATATATGTATGTTGTGACAGATAGGGGGCGCTATCACTCCCATGAACCCTCAGACCAGATGCCAGACACCAGATAAAAGTCCAATAATAATATTTATTTAGACAATAATGTGTACCAAGTGCACCAAGCACCCACCACTCATATATATACTCATAAATATACACACTACAATAATCAATCCTCCACTCCTAGACGTGTTGCCACCCTTCCTCGTCCATCTGGATTTCCCAGAGTCCTTTATAGTCCATGACCCAGAAAACTCTCCTTCTTCATCCCCGAAGTACGTCATTCCCTCTGTCGCTGTGACTAAGACGTACTTCCGGGTTTTAGGGAACATACAAGTCCTTATGCCTCCCTGCAGTGTCCTCTGGCGGCCCCCATGGTATCCAGCAGGGCTGGATAATTCCCTGCTGTCATTCAAGGCACCTCCATGCTGCAGGGAGGGCTCCATCTGGCGGCCTGGGGGTATCCTACAATGTATAAATGTACTGTATATATCTATATGTGTATATGTATATTTTTGTATATACTGTGTGAAAGTTTCCATGTTTATATTTTGTGTTTATGATGTACTTAGTTTTTAATTTTATCCTTGTAATTATTTTATGAGTTTGTTTTACCACATTTTAGGCAACTAAATGTGCTTGACTCACTGACTCAATGATCTCCTCTCATTTATACAATAATACAGACACAGCAATACTGCAAGCTTCAGTAAGCAATAAGTGTATATTAAAGTTTACCTCTTTTTTGAAGTTTGTCGGTAATGCTGTCCTTTTTATGTAATGTTATAAAGCTTTTCATAGAAAAAATATCATTTTCATTTTCATAGAAAACACAAAGAATCGGTTTAATTGCCTTACTTTCTTTAATTAACGGTGTCAATTATTTTTTAATAATGACTTTATTTTGCCATGAGTTTTATTTATGACATTGTGATTCATTTCTATATAAATAAATGTTGTTGCTCTGGTTTTTAGTATCTCAATTTGTGTTTTAATGTATAATAAATGATACAGCACTTTTTTCTATAATTACTTACATAGAGTTTATTTTATGCTGAATCGAACACCAAACCTAAGAGATAGCAGAAGATAATGGAAAGATCCCCAGAAGTTACTACATTGGGGATGTAATTTTAAAGGATGGACAATATTGAACTATATGTAATGAATTTATAATTCTCCAAATGCTTAGATGGCTGCAAGGAGGTGCAATGTCCTGCCAGACAGATAGATAGCACTTTATTTATCCCCAGGGAGAAACTGGGCTTTTTACAGAAGTTCAGTAAATAAATATTATTATTATATTTGGACAAACAACAAATTCCCGCCCAAATAGAAAGAAAACTAAAAAGAAAGAAAAACATCTTATTCAGCTAAACATCAGTCCCAGTGAGGGATTGTAAGGGTGTATTGCTGTTGGTATAAAGGAGCTCCAGTAGTGTTTCTTGACAAACTACTGCTGAATAATTCGTTATTCAAAATTACTCAGTGTTAGTGTGTCAGAGAGATGATTTGCAGCATCATAATGACCATCAGACTTTATGTTGTTTTGAAAGAATTAAGTGGATAGGACTGGTGAACTTTGCTGGGCTGAATGACCTGTTCTTGTCTAGATTATACTAATGTAATTCTTTCCTCTGCTGCCACCACCAGTGGGTCGAGAGTGCATCCCATAAACTAGCTGGCCTTCTTAATTGTTAATTTGGTAGGCCTCTCTTCAAGTGACGTTATCAGTGCAACACAGCCCAGAGTAGAAAAACATACTGGCCATCACAGAGTTATAGAATATGTAAAGGATGTCACTTCCCACATTAAAGGAACTCAGTCTCCTAATAAGATAAGAGTCTGCTCTGCCCTTTCTCATATAGTTCCTCTGTGCTACAAGACCAGTCCAGCCTGCCACTGATGTGTCCCTTCAAGTACGTGTAACAGTGCACCACCTCTACATCTACTCCCAGAACAGTGACCGGGCATGGAAGCTGTTTGGTGCAGCAAAGGTCAATAAGCAGTTCTTTGGTTTTACTGAAAGTAAGTTGCAGACACTTCTTTCTGCACCAAGAAATGAAGTTCTTAACATGACTCCTATACTCTGTCTCATCCACTTTATCAATACACCCCCTAAGTGCAGATTCATCTGAAAATTTCTGCAAGTGACTTGACCTGGTGTTTATAGAGTGAGGTGTACAGAGTGAAGTGAAAAGAAGAGAGGACTGTTCCTTGTGGTGCACCGTTGTTGCTCACATACAAATTAGAGACACAGTCCTTGAATCTCACAAACTGACATCTGCCAGACAGATAGTCTGTTAGCAAGGCCAACATAGTCTCATCCACCCACATGCCCCAAATCTTCATCCTGCAGGGTTTTTTAGTCCTGGTATAATGTATGGGTCTGTAAGGTTGCAGGGACAGCTGGGACGGCAGGGGAAACTGTACGGGGATTGTTCCAGAAATGTTACTGGGCATTTCTGGCTTCAAAAGTGATTAAAGAGGATGACTCAGAAATAGTCTCAGTAGGCCTTGTAACAATATACATGATATTTAAAATGATTATGCTTTTCAGTATTTCTATTAGGGCTAAGGCTAAAAGTTAACTCCTCTTCATAACACTCACATACTATACCAGTTTACAGAACTACAACTACAAAGTTTAATGCAAGTAGATTTAACAAATATATTACAGTACAGATATAATGCAAAACATCACTATCATTTGTATTGTACAGTGATCCCTCGCTATATCGCGCTTCGCCTTTCGCAGCTTCACTCCATCGCGGATTTTATATGTAAGCATATTTAAATATATATCGCGGATTTTTTGCTGGTTCGCGCATTTCTGCGGACAATGGGTCTTTTAATTTCTGGTACATGCTTCCTCAGTTGGTTTGCCCAGTTGATTTCATACAAGGGACGCTATTGGCAGATGGCTGAGAAGCTACCCAGCTTACTTTTCTCTCTCTCTTGCGCTGACTTTCTCTGATCCTGACGTAGGGGGATTGAGCAGGGGGGCTGTTCGCACACCTAGACAATATGGACGCTCGTCTAAAAATGCTGAAAGATTATTTTCACGTTGCTATCTTTTGTGCAGCTGCTTCCTGAAACGACATGCTGCACGGTGCTTCGCATACTTAAAAGCTCGAAGGGCACGTATTGATTTTTGATTGAAAAACAAACTCTGTCTCTCTCTATCTGTCTCTCTCTCTCTTTGTCTGCTCCTGACGGAGGGGGTGTGAGCTGCCGCCTTCAACAGCTTTGTGCCGCGGTGCTTCGCATACTTAAAAGCCAAACAGCCCTATTGATTTGTTTGCTTTTCTCTATCAATGTGACATTATCTGTTCCTGATGCGCACTCCTTTGAAGAGGAAGATATGTTTGCATTCTTTTAATTGTGAGATGGAACTGTCATCTCTGTCTTGTCATGGAGCACAGTTTAAACTTTTGAAAAAGAGACAAATGTTTGTTTGCAGTGTTTGAATAACGTTCCTGTCTCTCGACAACCTCCTGTGTTTCTGCGCAAATCTGTGACCCAAGCATGACAATATAAAAATAACCATATAAACATATGGTTTCTACTTCGCGGATTTTCTTATTTCGCGGGTGGCTCTGGAACGCAACCCCCGCGATGGAGGAGGGATTACTGTATTCCTTCCCTAGGGAGCTTGAGTCAGGAGTTCAGTGTCAACAAGGGATCTTGTGGCAGTTGAAGAATGTAATGGAAGTAGTAAAAAGTGTGCATTGCAGTGGTCAGATAGTCAGGTCTCATATTTGTATTTAGGCAGGCTGAGAGAGACTAGAAGTTTTGCCTTTTTTATTATCACCAATTCTGTGTTAATAAATCACTTTTTATAGCTTCTTGGTTGTGTTTGGCTTTGTAAATATGTACAAGTATGCTGAGCTTGTACAAGAATGATTAATTATTTCACATTTGGCTAATGCCTTTATCCAAAGTAACGTATGATGTTAGGATTCATTGCAACTGTTTACAGATATTTCTTTACGCATGGTGCACAGGTAGGTTAAGTGGCTTGCCAGACGGAGAGTCACAGGCAGGATCTTAACTGGCAACCTCAGGGTTTAAATTTCAGAATCTCCTTCAAACCTGGAATTTCTAAAAAGGGGTGCAGAGAGTGGACCACCCGTTACAAACAAGTTACATTTTGAGAGGCACTGTGCAACAGTGTGAGAGCATCACTACACATTTGAAAGTAAAGTCACACCAGTTATGGCATCTTAATGAGATTAATGAGAACTAATTTTACAACTACTGTACCACTGCGCAAAAACAACTTTAACAATAACATATGTGATCATAAGTTTTGAAATTCAGTTTTCCCAATGGTTTTGTGCTGATCATAATTTACTCTACAACTAATCTCCAGATGTTTTCCTATGTTGTGATTTTTTCTTGTATTATTTAAATCTGTATGCTGTGCATAAGTAAAAAATAAATCAAATTATATTATACAGGGAAGCAAACTGATAGTGTTAAAAACTCATTTGGAATCAGTTGGTGATCTGAAGTCTGACTTTTGTAGAGGACAGATGACACCTTAATCCTATGTTTACTGGATGAGAAAATCCAGCCCTCAGACCCTTTAAGAGCATGGCAGCAGTGTCAGCCGTGGCTGTCAGTTAGGAAAAAGAATATTAAAATCAATATGCCCTTCAGCAATTAAATAAACCATGTTAAAAATTACGTAACCATGGAAACATAAAACAAGTATAGCTAAGGTGTGATGAATTAAACAAGGCTGCTCCTAAAAGAATTTACAGTTAATAGTCTTCAAGAAAATTAGCACACAGGTTACTCCCTGAGCTCAACTTTTATAAAATATTTTGGTGTTTAATAAGCTGTCCACTGGTGGCATTGAAAAAGGTGAGCTAAAAAGGGCTTATGTTAATGACCAAGCAGACTAGCCACTGCTGGAACTCCTCTGACCTTCAAAGACCTACATTTTAATAGGATGTTGCTGCTGGCAACAAGAACAACACTCTTAAACGAATCAGTCAAATGCCTGCTTCTGTTCATCGTGCTTCTATTTTCTGGCCTACAAGCGGTGGATTGTAAAGTTTGACAGCCTTCTCAGGCTTTGAAAGTCACTGCAGTTGTGTGCCTGCTGTCCCAATTGTACTTTCTTCCTTTTATTTCAGACCTTGTCAGACCATACATTGTCAGAATGTGCACAACAAAAATGGTTTATAATTATGTACAGTATATCATTTAATAAACACCTCTCTTTTAAAAGGCAGTTTCACTTCTATTAGTATGGGGGCATTTGGACTCAGAGAGAGCCTTAAGGTTATAGATGGTAATTTCTGAGAATAACATATCTACTCCCTTCTGTCCTTTTCCAAATCATGCAAAAATTTACATTTTTTTGATCAAATTAATTTTAACATTAACAAAATTAGTAATCAGATGTTGATAGAGAAGCAGACACATTCAATATATATTCATTTTGGGGGTTGGTTTATTTTAATTGTTAGGGTTTCAATTGAAAATAATCATATATTTATGATGGAGTTTTTAATTATAAGAACTCTAGGGTTTTGTTAATTTTCTTCTCTTACCTAAGATGAAAGGCTTGGAACGTCCCCAAGAAATTCAGTACATAGAATCTCTTCTCCAAAAACACAAATGGTAAATTCTGTCTGTGAAGTGCATGTGCAGGAAATATATTCTCAGTGCACACTGGTGAAAAGAGAGGCTATTTAGGACTGGCAACACTCCAGCAGAACACCTTAATGCTGGCAGGTGGCTGGATGGCTTCTCATTTGGCATCAATACTACCCAATATGCCCATCTCATAGGGCATATCAGGTTGCTATTACTTAGGAATCAAACTCTTGACTCGGGCCCAGGGGTTATTTAGGAAAAGTCTTGGCACTTGGCACAAACAGTAAAGACTGTTTACTGTTCAGGAATGAATAGTTGCTGGAACAGCCTGAGAGAGAACTAGGAGTGCCAAGACTTTTCCTAAATAACCCCTGGGCCCGAGTCAATAGTTTGATTCCTAAATAATTACAGGATGAAGTTGTTAGTGTTTATAAATTATTTTTGGGAATTCCTGGTGGTTTACAGTGATCTGTATGTCTAATTAGGGGTTTTGGGACCCAGTGATTTACAATTTAATGTTAGCTTTTGCCATTGAAGCATCTCTGTTTTCCTATGGGCGCCAACATTTTGGAACACTTTTGTCTATTGTCTTAACGGGAATATTGCTCAATATCCCCCAGTTTGTGCAACATCAAAGTGGGAATATGAAGGTCGATCTAGGCATTTCTGGGATATTTGGATTTGTGGATGAACATAATATTTGTGCTTTTCTGATTTTCCAGTTTAAGAATCCTGTTGATCTAGTTTCTGTTTTTTTGATTTTTAGTTAGTGTTTCTGTTATCTGTTTTGGCAACAGATTAGTTTGACTCATGGTTTTGACTTTGGGTTATGTTTGAATACATATATGTCCTAGTCATTATCTCACAAAGTTATGAGCCAGTACAGAGATGTCTGAGGGATTGGGATGGTGAACCAATGAGGAAATCATACAATATTGGTTTTTTTTAAATCATGAATAAGTGAGAAAAATCAAAAACCTTGCTAAATTCTGTTTTCACTGTAATTATTTAGTGAGGTTGTTTACCCATTTTCCCCCCCTCAAAATATCTCCACATTACTGTGCACCATGACCATGTGCACCATGACTGCATTCAGTTGCAGTGCTTCCCTGGAAGATGAACATTACCCCAACTAATTTCTTAACTTCAGACTTGAGGTTTGACTGTTTCAATACTATTTTTATGTAACATGCAAGACCGATTCTGTAACTTAGTGAGGCTCTAACTAATTGGGCCTACCAGTGGTCTTCTGTAAAACACTCATATGCCGTTGGGTGCTCACACTTGCCCTATTACAGCAGGTCTTCTACAGTTTCCTTCTCAAAAACTCTGCTGCCACTTAGTGCCTTGGGGACATTGCTTTCTTAATATTTATCCTTTGTTAAGGAGAAAAGAGAAGGTGAAATAATGCATGAAACTCATAAGAAGGGCTTCAGGAATAGCAATTTATTTAATTACTCATTACTTGACATTTAATTACTATTACTACTATTACTATTACTACTACTACTAGACATTTAATTACTATTTAATTACTTGTTTCTTGACATTTATCCTTTGTAAAGGAACAAAGAGACGGTGAAATAATGCATGAAACTCATAAGAAGGGCTTCAGGAATAGCAATTTATCTAATTACTCTGTGGAATTTACCTTATTCTGTCTTTGAACCTTAAAATTCAAAAAATGAAACGTAATTTCTTCAGAAAGTTCAGAAATGCATTATAGTTAAGAATGTACTCAGCTGAGATAGTGTAAACGTTGTTTTAGTGAAACATAAAATTTGAGGTGTGGAGCTTGCATTTTTACACACTGTACAATGGTATATCCATGTTTTGGGGGTATGGATTGCTCAAACTCTTTTCTTTTTCTTCATTTGTGAAATTACACCTTCTTGTTGCTATTCAAATCAATAGGCAGAAGGTGTTTGTTGAAAATTTTGTTTGTTTTATATTAAGTGTTAACAATGAGAAAAAACATTTTGACCATTTGGGTAATCATTTACTGATGGATAAATGTAATGCAAATGGTTGTTTTGCTTCTGTAGACAAGTTCTAATATCTTCTAAATAAGGACATATATTACAATTTGTGTGAGTAACCAGAGCTTTATGAACTAAGAAGGCGCAAACTAATTTAAAGTCTGATGAAGCATTTTGAACATCACAGTAAAACGAATGAAAGTGAGTAAGACTCATAAGTAATGCTGCATGAAGTCAACTATTAATATCATTTGAGATACAAATTCATGAGTGCTGTGGGTTGAGACTAAAGTATCCATTTAATTTTTACATTATGTGTAGAGAGGCAAAATAAATTGTCATCATCAGGGAGTCACGCGGCTAACACAGTTATTTTAGAGGATAAACCCTGGTGTCACCTCCAGAATCGATCAGCTTTCCTATTAAAGGGGTACACAGTTATATAAGAATGTGGAAAAATAGTGAAAGTAAGTAATGAGGATTTTAAGGGAAGATACCGTGGGCATGTTTGAGTGGTACAGTACAGCATACCCAGGGCTATGTATGACCTGCTTTGTTTTAATTTTTTTTACAGTATACTGTATAAATTAATTCTTTTTTACATTTTTATGCCAATCATTTGCAAGAAACCAATGCTAGTTTGACTCCAGTCCTTTTCGTTTATGTGTTATTACAGAGTTTATTGACAACGGTCTTTCTTGTAAGACATTAACTCCATCATTAACTCCATCAGCTCTGCAAAGGGACCACAATGAAATAACTTTAATGCATATTTCATATTTCTATACACTGTATATATCATGCTGCTTTACATCTGAAAATGTCTCATTTGCTGTGCCACCAGTTTTTCTTTGTTTTAATCTAAATTAGCAGTGGATGCCAAGAGAATGATTTCTGTATACTGTTGACAATCTACATTTCCCTGCTCCCATGTTCAGAGTTTAATGCTTAATGTGTCTTCTGTACATATAGCTTTCACTTTCCTAATGTAGTCTACAATATTGAATTTTACCTATTTGATTAACAGTAAGACAGAACAGAAAGACCATTCAGGTACAGGCAACATCTTGGCTCAGCTAGCATCTCTGTTTAATTGCAGGAAAAGAAAAGACTTATTTTGTCTTAACATCTTCATTTTACAGCCAATTCTGTCAAGAATACATTTCTTATTGCACTTGTCTTTTTATTGTTAATTAGTCTCAGCATGTTAAAAATCTGTGTTATTTCCGTTCGATTCTTATTATGTGATGCTAATTCATATACAGTAGTTCTATTATGGTGTAGATGTCGTTATATGTATGTTTTAACCACTCCACTCACCTAACTATCCTAAGGCCTCTGTGTGCTTCTGAAACTGACCTTCCTTGTACACGATGATGCATTGAGTAATGGGTACATGTGTGGAATCTTCATGTTCTGTCTGTTTGCATGAGTTTTGTCTGTGTACTCTACATCCCCCCCCCCCCCCCCTCCATTTTGTAGTATAGTAAGTGTGCATTGTGATGGACTGGAAAATTTTAACTTATTTTATTACACACTCCCCTACAGACTTGCCTCCCAGCACAGTATTTTTAGATATCTATAATTCAATTTGAGATATCTAAAATGCATTTCTAGATATCATAAAATATATTTTAAGATATCTCTAAATGTTAATTTGGCTTGCCATACACAAGTATTATTAAAAAAAGAAAGTCATTTTATTACTTTTTAAGATATCTCGAAATATCTTCCTGTCTGTTCGCAGATATCTGAAATACATTTCATGGTATCTCAAAATCACTTCCTGTGCATTTCGAGATATCTTAAATGCATTTCGAGATATCTTAAAATAGGCAGGAAGTTCCATTGAAAGTATAAGAAATTTTACAGGAAGTGATTTTAAGATATCTGAAAATGTATTTGAGATATCCTGAAATGTGAAGAAAGCTATTTTAAGATATCTGAAAATGTATTTGAGATATCTCAAAATGCACATGAACATATTTCAAGATATCTCGAATTGCATTTAAGATATCTTGAAATGCATTTCATATATCTGAAAATGTACAGCATATCACTTCAAGATATCTTGAAATCTGTTTGAGATATCATACAATTCTTTTTAGATATCTTAAAATAGATGTATTTTTAGATATCTATAATTCAATTTAAGATATCTAAAATGCATTTCCAGATATCATAAAATGTACTTTAAGATATCTCTAAATGTTAATTTGGCTTGCCGTACAGTCACTGACTGCATCACTGATCTTAAGCTATGGATGGTAAATAACTTTCTCAAGCTTAATGCCAATAAAACTGAAGTGTTACTGGTAGGCCCAAACTCCCTACTTTCTAAGGCATCTAACTTCTCTGTTTCTATTGATGGTACACTTGTCAAACCTGCTCCTGTTGTCAGAAACCTTGGTGTTTTGTTTGATTCATCACTTAATTTTGACCTTCACCTTACTGTAGGTCCCTCTTCAAAATTTCATTCTATCATCTCAGTAACGTTTCTCAACTCCGTCCATTTTTGTCCTTTAATGATGCTCAAACTCTGGTTCATTGTTTCATAATGTCTTGTATTGATTACAGTAATTCCCTCTTCATTGGCCTCCCTGCAATATCTATACAGAGGCTACAGTATATTCAGAACTCCACAGCTAGAGTCCTCACCCACACAAAGTGTTCTGCTCATATTTCCCCTGTTCTCTCCCAACTTCACTGGTTAACAGTTCCATCAAGGATTAAATTCAAGATTCTGCTTCTCACCTTCAAAGCCCTACATAACCTTGCCCCTCTCTACCTCACTCAGTTCCTAGCTCCTTACACTCCTTGTCTCTCTCTCAGGTCCTCATGCAGTAATCTCGTTACTGTCCCACGCACCGGACTCTCCACCTTGGGAGGCACCTCCTTCAGTGTTATGGCCCCTCAACTCTGGAATTCTCTTCCTCAGTCTCTCCGAGATTGCTCCTCTTTCTCCACCTTTAAATCTCAACTCAAAACTTTCCTTTTCAATGAACTTTTGTCTTCTGTGTGTGTTCTTTTTTCTCCATATATATGTAAAGTGACCTTGGGTTTGTGAAAGGTGCTCTATAAATGCAACTTATTATTATTATTATTATTGATGCTACTGGGATAATCGTCTCCTCCAGTTACACTGTGTTGCCAAAAATGATTTCAGAAAACATACAACTGTTTTATTTTTTAGATATCCTATATACACGGGGACTTATAAGATATAGTGCAGTTAAAAGCAAAATCCACAAGATACAGGAAAAACTTGGTGAATGTTATTGAACTAAAGAAGGCTGCTGTGAACATAGCATGAATAACTGGAATACCTGTGAGGATGTGCTGATAACATCTTCAGTGTAATTCAGAACAGGAAGCCAAAAGAATTCTGGTCATAAGTGCTTTAATTAGCCACCAGTGATGTAATATTATAAAAAAATTATACAATGGCCAATGAAATCATTTCAAATAAGAATTTTTAAAGATATGAGAAGTAGAAATTGTACTGAACCTCCATTATACCAACAGCAATACACCTGCATAATGACTCACTGTCACTGCCAAGTCATACGTTTCTTCTTTCTTTTTAATTTTCTTCCATTGTAGTCATTCAAGTGTCTGTTCAGACTATAGTCTATCTATCTATCTATCTATCTATCTATCTATCTATCTATCTATCTATCTATCTATCTATCTATCTATCTATCTATCTATCTATCTATCTATCTATCTATCTATCTATCTATCTATCTATCTATCTATCTATCTATGTAAATAATCCAATCTGATATGTTTTACATATCACTGAAAAGCAAAGTTGTACTCTCCTTGCTTGTCTTGAATGGGTTACGTTTCCCTGTGCCATTCTGGTGGTGTCTTTGTTGACAATATATAGTAAAAGAGGTAAAAAGGTTTGGGTCAGCCACCCGTATATTATCCCTGGCTGCAATGTGTTAGGTTTTTTCAGAGAAGTGATTAGTTTGGAGTCCAGACATGAACTGATGAAGGTTTGGAAAGATGGCGGTTTTAAGTGATCAACCCGGAAGTGACGTAGGGGAACCGGTAGTGACCTTCTTCTGATGTCATCTTAGGCGCTGGAACTGGAAGTGACATCTTTCTGGGTGCCAGAACCGGAAGTGCCATCTTCAGTGTTGAGTTAGATAGGTTTTCCCACAGCTGGTTTGTAGAGACAACAGGAGAAGGTTAAGTGCACCCCGTCACTCCCTGGCCTGGTGTGGAATTACCTTCACTTGGTCCATACAACGTCCTCCTACTCGCACGTGCGTGACAATATATATATAAAAAGAAACTTAAAAATATTGAATTTCAACCAAAACTAAGCAGAAGACAAATTCCAAAAAAGCTTCCAATAATGAGAATGCATAGTTTCTACTGTTTCTGCCTTCAGCTCTTTGACGAGAACTGTATGAAACATTGGTCGCTACAAAGATACACCCAGAGTGAAGTGATTATAAATGTGTATGTTGCCTGCATGTATTTTTCATCCCCTGGTAACATAAGATGGTTCAGTATCTGCAATTGCATGTAATGGCATTCACTTGTAGACAAGCAGAGAATACCAGTTCAGATCTTCCTTTCATCTGTTTGATCTTGAACAAAACATTTTTTCTGTCTGTGCTCCAAATATGTTAAAAAATATTTTGTGTGGCCAGTATTGCAAATGCATTGTGTCTTTTGGCATTGAGTGCCTTGGACCAGAAGTGTACTTTTAGTACATTCATTGAGGTATTCTGTAAAAACAGACAGATTAACTATGACCTGAAATTACATATTACCTTTGACGAAAATTCAGGAATGCTACATGAATTATTCATAATTTCATTCATAAGATTAAATGCCCAAAAATGCTTAAAGACAGACAATGTTTCTCAATAAAGTGAATTGAAAAGCATATGTCACAACTAAAATAAATCTAAAAAATACTTAACAGGAGTTTGGGTTCTTAAGACACAATGGGTACAAACGCCCACAGGTAAGTTTAAATGTTCTTTTTGTGTCAGTTATTCTGGTGTGGGATGAAATAATTGATTGCAATACATAAAAATAGAGGAGATTAGAAAAAGGATCTTTGAACATCATCAGCCTGAGGTCTGAAGCTAATGTGTGGAGGCTGTGCATTTAATACGGTGTTATAAAAATGCAAGCCCACCATGGTGCCCAGAGAGGCAAAGGAAAAGCTGTTAAAAGATAAAGAAAAGTATTTCATTAATACAAGTTAAAAAAAGAAAAACCTCTAACTGCAAAATAAAAGTGAACTCCTCCTCCCATAAATGTAACATACAATAGCACTGAGCCTTAACCTGAGGATCAAACAGCAATCTCAGAAGAAGTACGGGAAAGCCTTTTAACAATTTCTAGAGTCGCCCTTTAAAATTTTTCCAATTTAAAGTTAAAATCTCCTTCATAATTGTATATTTTAATTTTGAAATACCACTGAACAGCATCAGATTAAAAATTTAAATTAAAAATCACTAACCCATTTCAAGACTATATTAATTCTTAAGGATTGAACAATAATGAAGACAGCAAAGACTCATACTGCCTAGAATAAAGTGGAATAGTCCCAAAAACAAATATTACAGAATAAACAAAATTATACAAGGAATTAAAAAGCTTCAGGAGACTACTTTTGTAATAAAGCATATTGGCCAAGAGTTTATTTCACAACAATAATATTCTAAAATTGTCAAAATAAGGCTTCTAGAAATGTATATGACTGGTCTTGAAAGACTACTGAAAAAACACAAATAAATGGAACAGTGTTCCAGAGTGTAGTAATTTTTACAACTGAATTTACGTTCCCTTGTACCATGTGGAACAGGGATTTTTACTTTTGTAAATAATGTGTAGCTGAGGACATAAAAGTGATACTGCCCTTAAGTCTATACCAGTTTGCTCTACTGAAGCCAGTCCTCTATTAAAATGGATGAATCAATAGCATTTGTAATGTAATGATCAATTATGCAGCTACAGTCCTCAGTATAGGGTCACATTTCTAGTGATTCAAAGTAGAAATACACTATATAGCCAAACGTATGTGGACATCCCCTCAGATTATTGAGTTCAGGGGGGTATTTTTCGTACGTCGCTTAAACCATCCAAGATCAGGTGCCTCATCTTGGATGAGTTAATGCCAGTGAAACTCATCCAGATAAGTCGGTTTTTCAAACGCAGCTGTGTATTAGATTAGTGTAGCTGGATCTAATCATGCGAGATGAATGCGCGCGCCCGCGCTGAGTGAAAAGCCCATATATATTGAGTCTAGAAAACATGATCAGCAAGTCTTTGATAGGCTGCAACAAAATGACGAAAGAACGGGCGCATTTTTTTTCACACACGCGGTGCAAGACCTTTTATTTGAAGGACACAAAGAATTTCAAGATTTAATATACATAAGGGGTAACACTGCAAAAGCAGCCCAGACCAGAAAAGACGGCTGGCAAAAAGTGGCCGAAAAAATTAAATGCTAAGTAGTGTACATTGTACTTACTTAATGCAGCGTTTCATTTCCTATGTGTCAGATTAATTATTATTTAATATGTCATAATTCCAGATCAAACGTGAGCACAAGGAGAACATGGGAACAGGTTAAAGTGAAGTACAAGAATATACTTCAAACTGGTAAATATTGGTATATAACTATTTAAAGAATTGTTGACATAAAGAATCATATATAATATAAAAAACATTAATTTTAAAGCTAATAAGGAGGCAGACAAGCAAAAAAACAGGTGGAGGTCCACGCGGTCCAGACCCTAACCCCTGCAGAAGAGTTGGCTCTCCAGCAAAATGCCCATCGCCCTGTTTCTGAGGGCATTCCAGGGGGAAGCTCCTCCTCAGAACCAGTGGCAGGAAGCAGTGGTCACTTCATTTCAGGTAAAGGATGGTCATTGCATATTTGTCCTCCATGTGTGCTATAGGTATGTTCCATATAGCCCTCTTTTTTGTTGGGTCAGTTGCAGGGAATGTCATATCCCTTGAACCTGTGTCTGACCAACGAGATATTAACGAAGGTCAAATATTTGATGAAGACACTGTGTCTGATTATTCATCAGGAGGAGAGGTACATTTTCCAAATAATGTTTGATCAAACCACTCTGATCAGTCCCATGTGCCCCAATCACATTTGGAAATCCTGGTAATGAGAATGTTAGGCTGATTGTGGGATTCTTTATGGAACTGTGGGTGTTTTAGCCTGTGTATTACCTACCTGCAATGGCATGAAACGCCTCTTTTATTGTCTGCACATGCAAGTGTCCAGGAAACACAATGAAAACCTGAAGGAAATGTTTCAGAGCCAAACAGACTTTACGAATTGCCTGGCAAACTGCACTTTTCGATAGATGTTACGCATCGCCTACAGTATATAAAAAAGTGCCGCTTGCAAGAAACCTCAAAGCAATGCATACTGTCTGTGTGGTTGTGAGAGCCCGACTTCGCCTAGTTTGACTTCGAATATACGGAGCTAATAAATCTTTGAGGTACAATATTCCCCCTCGGCTAAAGCGGTATCTTTCGTACAGAATTTCCTCCGGGGGCAATAAAGGATCTTGCCGATCGCGCAAAACCCTCTTTATATGAAATTCTCTTCGTATAATTTGCGCACCAATATCAATTGGTCGCTCATTCATGAACGGCGAAGCCCTGACTGGATGACTTCCACGCACCATCACTGATCACGTGTGTAAACTAATCCTTGTTTACGTAGAACAAACCTGCTCCGAGCAGGTTTGCGGATTTGGATGTGTTGCTATGACAACACTTCCAGCAAGAGTTTCAAAAAACCGACAGATCCAGGATCAGGCCAAATCGTCAACAATTACATCCGGCTAAGCGAGTAATCCACGTACGAAAAATACCCCCCAGGTGTTTTAGCTGCACCCCCTGTTAACATGTAAATAAAATCAAGCACATAGCTATTCAGTCTCTATAGGCAAACATTAACAGTAGAGTGGGTCGTACAGAAGAATTTGGTGACTTTAAATGTGGCACTGTCATAGGATACCACCTATACAACAAGTCAGTATGTGAAATTTCTGCTCTAGTAGTTCTTCCCTGGTTGATTGTGCATGCTATTGTTGTGAAGTGGAACTGGCTAGGAGCAACAACACCTCAGCTGTGAAGTAGTAGGCCACGCAAACACACCAAGCAAGGCCATCAAGTGCTGAAGCACATAACACGTAAACATCACCTGTCCTGTGTTATATCACTCATGGCAGAGGTCCATAGTGCCTCTGAAAGGAAATTCAGCACAAGAGGTGTGTTTTGGGAGCTTCATGATAAGGGTTTAAATGGCCAAGCACCTGTGCACAAGCCTAAGATCACTATGCACACTTGCCAAGTGTCAGCTGGAGTGGTGTAAAGCACATTGTCATTGGACAATGGAGCAGTGGAAACTTTTTCTCTGCAGTGTTGAATCATGTGTCACTATCTGCCAATCTGATAGATGTATCTGGATTTGGTAGTTTCAGGAGAAAGCTACATTCTCTACTGCATAGTATCTACCGCAAAGTTTAGTGGACAAGGGAGATGTCAGGAGATGTTTTGCAGGGTTTAGACTAGGACACTTGGAGGTTACTTAACATGTTACAGCATACAAAGACATTTTAAACAATTATGTACTTCAAACATTGTGGCACCAGTTTGGAGAAGGCCCCATTCTGTTATACCATGACTATGTTCCTGTGCACGGAGGCCAGGTACATAAAGACATGGTTTGACAAGTTTGGCGTTGAGGAATGGAATATCTGTTGTGAGCTGGGACTTCTAATTCAACACCAGTACTTGACCTCAGAAATGGTCTTTTGGCTGATTGGGCACAAATTCTTACAAATGCACTCCTTCCCTAAAGAGTGGAGGCTGTTATAGCTGCAAAGGGGGCTCAACTCCTTATTAATGCCATGCTTTTGGTATCAGTTATCCAACAAGTTCAAATAGGTGTGACAGTCAGGTGTCTAAAAAAGGTTGATTGTACAGTGCATGTCAACAACAGTACACAATCTCTAATGCATCTTGGGATTGTGCATATTGTTGACACACACTATATAAAGGATAGTAAGTAATTTATATGTCTATTGATTTTACTGCACATTCAGGAACACTTATGTGTTGTTTGATACATCAAACGCTATCCTGTCATTTTTTTGCTTTTTGCATTGATTTGTAAAATAAGAACCACCACTAACTTCAAACAGAAACCACTCAACCAAATAGTCCACTTATGCGCATTCGCACATCCACACTTGGTTGGGAAGTGCCATTTACACAAACTTGCTGGATCCAAGAGGCAGCTACCGCCTACCGCATAACAACACACATCCGCTTTTGAAAGGGTTTATTTACAAATTAGTAACAGCTAACAATTTTCCCTTGTTAACTCCATTCCTTCTGTAATATTTATCTGCTGTTTACTAAACTGTGTAATTCCATCATTGGCTCATAAGTGGTCAAAGCCTATTTCAGCAGACATGGGCAAAAGCCAGGAGCTAACTCTTCCTTACATGATTTATGTATAAAGAACAATTTACAATATCATTAGATTAAAGTCAAACACATTAATCTACAAGTGATACTGATAGGAAATATACACATTTTAGCATTGTCAATATGCATTTTCATGTTATTTTTTAAAGTTGTTTTAAAGGTTATAGGTGCACTGTTAGAAATGGTAAGAGTTTTTTTATATTTTTCTAATTTGAACTGTTGTGTGTCTGGACATCAGTATAAAACAGGAAACATTGGAGAGAGAGAGAATTTCTACTGCACAAACAAATCTGCAAAAAAGATACTTTTCAGCCACAAAATACCATTGATGCAAAATTATATTTTAAGAAAATGGTTAAAGTGGTCATTTACTGGATGTTTATACAGGCGTTAAAGGCAAGTCCCTCAAACCGTTGGATACCCTTAATTCGTGAACAAGTGCTGATATTGTCTGTCAAAATAACATTGGACAGAGAGGGGCTGAGGGTATTCATCGTGGCCTATACATGCTTTAAAAAGTCAGCATTCTCGAACAGTAGAGGTTACAGGAAGAAGCAGCAGCAGAGGAAACAAGAACAACACAGTCACCAGAAAGACCCAGGCAATAAAAGATGTCTGAGCTGCAGCAGTGTGTGTTTAAGAGACGATTAGTCATTTGCTTTCCTTCTGGTTTTGGCACATTAAGAACATTAAGAATGTTAATAATTGTAATAACTGAATACTGTATCTGAACCTGTCCCCCAGCTTGTGTTATTGCTGCATCTTTCCTGGCTTATAAAGATTAGTGGAGAGGGGGACGTGGCCTTACAGCAGCAGTAAGTAAGTTGGACTGGAATTCCAGGTCTCCTTCCCAGCCAGGTGTGTGAAAGGATATGAGGATAAGAGTTACAGTGGCGGACATATGTGTAGGTCTACATAACATAGTTAGGATACAGTCACCCCAAAAATCTTCCATGATTAAACAGATTAATTAAATAAAGTGTGGGCGGCATGGTGGCACAGTGGGTAGCGCTGCTGCCTTGCAGTTGGGAGACCTGGGGACCTGGGTTTGCTTCCCGGGTCCTCCCTGCGTGGAGTTTGCATGTTCTCCCTGTGTCTGCGTGGGTTTCCTCCCACAGTCCAAAGACATGCAGGTTAGGTAGATTGGTGATTCTAAATTGACCCTAGTGTGTGCTTGGTGTGTGTGTGTGTTTGTGTGTGTCCTGCGGTGGGTTGGCACCCTGCCCGGGATTGGTTCCTGCCTTGTGCCCTGTGTTGGCTGGGATTGGCTCCAGCAGACCCCCGTGACCCTGTGTTCGGATTCAGCAGGTTGGAAAATGGATGGATGGATGGATGGATTAAATAAAGCATACATTTGCTGAATGTACAGTAAGTAGCTTTGTGCAATAATAAAATCTCACATTTTTACATGAAATGTTCGTTTGTATATTGGTGTTCTTCAGAGTTGTAACCATCTTCTTTTCTAAATTCTTTCATCAAAAGGCAGGTTTAGCATAATTGAAAATCCTTGGAATAAGCAATAGATTTAAAAGTACAGTATCAGAACAGAGCCTAACATGTTGTCAGTGGGACTGCGTATGGCGATTATACACACATATTCAGGGAGGACTTCTATTTTAGTTAGATAATGCCAACAATGCACTGTAAATACTTCCTTGTTAGTTAGACTTTCCATACTTGCTATCTGTATACATTCTTAAAAACACTTGTGCTTAAGTGGCACTGCATGGTTCTTTACTGGGTTGTATGGTTGACAAAGAACTATTTGATTCTGGAAAGGGCTCTTTGAATATAAAGTTTGTTCTTTCTGCTTTGAAAAACATCCTAATATGTAGATGAAACATGAAATATGTAATAAATGGTAGGCTGCCTAGCAGGGCACTAATAGATCAAGAAAACCTGGACTTAGCCTGTGCTATAGTATGCAGCAAGAGTCCTTTTAAAATCTTGACCCCCTAGGAATTTAAAAAAAATGTTACCATTAATTCATTATTATTTTCTGTATTCCGCCAGTCAGAGACTTTAATAAATAAAGGTTTTTTCCAGAACCTTCACATGGAGGGGTCTTTTTAGAACCAAAAATGGTTCCCATATGGAACTGCTCTGAAGAACCACTCTGGCACCTTTATTTTTAAGATTGTAGTTGCTAAATCTGTGGCATGAGCTTCTTATGCTCTGAACTCTTTTTCTTCTCTGACATTTATCCAGTCTTTAGGCAGTGTTGTTCTCTCTTTAAACCTTTAAGTGTTTTTTCAGAAGAAATCCCTGCTGCATCATGTCAAAAAGCAAAATCTAAGTGGTTTTTCTGCCCAAAAACAATTGCAATGCTATACAATTTTTTTTGCAAAGGTCTGTTGTTTTTATTACTCTTCTTTCAGCTTTATTTTTTTGGAAGATTAGAAATGTTAGCAAATTTGAATCAGATTTTTCAAACATTATTTCTTCATCTTCTCACAGTCCTGTTCTGGAATAAAGTTGATGGGGTTTTCATTCATGGTTTGAATTATTGCAATTGCCACTTTGATTCCTCTTATTTTGTTAACTAAAATACAAACTGTGATGGATAACCTGATTTACAGCAGGGTAGAGAGCAAAAGGAATCATCACAGGACAAGGCATGGCTTATCAAGGCTTTATAAGAGAATGAGGAGAAGGGATGGTAAGCCCTGTCATTATAGTGAATTATTTAGATAGGCTTTTGATAGGGACATCTGGGAAAATGGAAGAAGATATACATGGAATTGTGAAATTTTCTCTGGGACACTAGAAGGCTTGGAACTGAGGTGATCCTATCAAGAATGCCCAATCCGCTAAGAATGAAAGTGAGATCACGGAATGCCAACTGAGGTCACCACATAATTCTAAACTGGGTGAGTTTCTATGATGGATCTGCTTCTATTTTGTGCTCTTTGGTTTTACCCCAGTTAATTATAACAAATATTGAATATTGTGGGAACAAATAAGAGAAATAGTTTGATGAGTTTGGTAAGTATTCATTCATTTTTGTATTTGCTTAAATACTTTAAGGTTGTGAGAGCCTATCCTGGAGATATAGTGGGCATAACAGGTACCAAACCTGTACAATGAACCAGTCCATTACAAGGCACACACAAGCATACATAATAAGAGCTAATAAAATCCCAGTATCCTGTGAAAAGCTGCTGCATATCAACTGAGCTAACAAGAAAAAGATGGAACATAAAAGAACCAGCCCTAAGTGATATATATGTTCATTGTAAAGCACAATGATATACCCTCGCTGGGTCAATTTAGAGCTCATAACCTGAACTAGAAGCATTTCTTTGCACTTTAATGGAAAAAAAAGTAATAGCTGCCACCCTTTAATATGGTTGTGGTGTTGAAGAAGGGCGAGGATAAGTTGTGGTTGTAGAAGAGTTTTCCTACATGTATTCTAAAAGTCTGTCCCAAAAGCATAGGAGTGAACATAATTCTTATTGAATAGAGAAAAGTCAAGGGGAAGGGAAGTTCTCATTTCATATTTGCTTGTTTATCTTGAAGCAGCATGGTAATGTATCATTCAAACCTCTAATTCAGACTAAATGACAGCTGGCGGGAGATATATGATGAGTGCTACAATATCACCAAGCTTCAAGGCAGCCAGATTTAATAACATATATATCCTGAACTCAACTAATATGTTTATTTATATTTGTTCACCAGGGAGCACAAAAAAGACAAATTCAGTTACTAGATCTGGTATGATCCATCTGAGTGTGTCAATTTATATGTAGCATGGTGCTGTTCTTTGTGCTGTTAGTTTTACTTGGCTGGTTAAGATTCATAATGTAGTCTCTAAGCCATTTTGGAATAGGAACACTAAACCAAAAGACTGTTATGTGGGCCAGCTCATCTGAGAGTAAAGTTTTCCAGACATGCTACATTTCTGTCTGTATACTAAAAATAACCAACTTAACTCGTCATAATCTCTACGTATTTCAAGTATTATTCATGCTATATGTAAGTTCAAGGTATGTATTACTGCATCATTCCTAGATATTTCAGTATTACTATGGAGTGTACACATTCTTCTTGTGTCCAATGAAGGTTTTCTCAAGATACTCTGGCATGTTCCCACCTACCAAAGTTTTAAGTATTAATTGATGACTCTACATTCTTCTGGTGTGAATGAGTATGGATGTGGCATGAATGTACTTACACACAGTGTGATGTCTTGCTCAGAGTTTGTCCCTGTTTTGTATTCAGCCAAGCTAAGATAGCCTCCAATCATCCATTAACCTATAATAAAAAATAGTGGGTACAGGAAATGGCCCAAAGAATAGCTACCAGGAAATGTCTTGGAAGAGTACAGCAGCTGCAGATATTTGTATCTAAGGATCAGAAGCTGGGGTCTACTTAGTTTGGTATAATTTATGTTTTGTTCATATAACAAATAACAGGGTGGTGCAGTGGTATTGCTGTTGCTTCACAGTAAGGAGACCAGAATTTGTATCCCAGGTCTTTGCTGTGTGGAGTTTGCATGCTCTCACCATATCTTTGCGGGTTTCCTCTAGGTGCTCTGGTCTAAAGACATGCAAGTTAGGTGAATTGGTGATGCTAAATTGTCTCTAGTGTGTGTTTGTGTTCACCGTGCGATGGACTGGTGTCTTTTCCAGGGTTTGTTCCTGCCTTGTGCCCTATGCTAGCTGTCATAGACTCCAGCAGAGAAATTACTTAACACATTCTTTAACACACAACACATTTGGTAGGTGGTGACTGTTTTTACTCAGTGGGCAGCAGAATGTCGTGTAGTGCTGTGCTAACGGTCGTGACGAATCGGATGCCTTGCGATGAAGAAACTCCTTTGGATCATCTATCACCATCAGTGCCAGTGCCTTCAGGTTCCAAATCATCCTATTGATTGCCACTGTCTCTCGATCACTGTCGTTATCATCAAAATATTCATCTTGCAACAAATCTAGTTGCTTCGAAATATCAGCAGGTTTATACATTTATGCGACGACATAACTACAAACTCTTTATAGACTATTTTCCGCAAACTTGCATCTAGAAAGAAAAAATTCTATGACTATCCGCTAGATGACAGCACTCAGTAGGTAACTGAGAAGCAGCAGTAAAGCTCAATAACAAGCCGGCTGCATCTACAGTGGCTGTATACAGAGATACGAGTGTTATTGTACATTGCGCCTTGACAGGCTCGAGGAAATATGGCTTAACTTGTACTAAACAATCAAAGTGTTAAGTAGAAAGTCTGAGGACCAAGACTATTTAAAATAAAAAAGGTGTTACTTATTGGTGGTGTCAGTCACATGCGAATAGGAGGACGCTGAGTGGACCAAAAGAAGGTAATTCCATTCCAGGCCAGGCGGGGTGCAATAAACTCTCCTCTGTGTCCTCTGCAGACCAGATATGGAAAAACCTGCTTGATTTCTCTGCAAAGACATCACTTCCGGGAATTCTGTGCCCCGAAAGATGTCAGTTCCAGTTCTGGTACCTTCAGGAAAAATCCCTTCTGGTCCCTGGTCAATTCTGGGACCTGGTCTAAAAAGATGCCATTTTAACTAAATGATTCAGTTCAACTTGAGAACTGGACCTGTGCACTTCAGTGCTTATTTAAAAACCATTGCAGCCTGGTATAATACTGTATATGGGTGGCTGCCCCAAACCTTTCTGTATGTCCAAGGCTGAATTATTTTACAGTGGATAAAAAGCAAACAGCAATTGATAGAATAAAATTTAGAAAGCGTATGTTTTGGGGGTGCCTTCACTCAGAAGTAAATGGTTTCTTTGCTTGTGCCTTGTAGCCAAACACACAGATTGCATATTCTGTAAGTCATTTTGTCTGCTAAATAAAGAATAATAATTATATGACCTGATCATGTAAAAACAAACACAATTGGTCAAATAGTTTATGAACCATATATGCAAGTACTGAAATCCCTCAGTCCAGAGTTATAAGCAAACAGCAGAAAGGGCACAGCAGGGTAAGGCATTAGTCAGCACCTGGTGGCACAACTAATACAATAGATATCACACTCTGATTATCATTTATGAGATATCACTGCAAAAGTTTCATGATTAAGGGAACAGGACATGGTTTGTTGATTTTGCTGTTAAGAACCTAGAACTAAACTAAACTGAAATCAGTCTTGAAAATGTTCAAGAGTAAACTTTTACATTAACCTACCTGTTGAATATTTAATTGTTGCCATATTGTTGCCATATTCCTCAGATAGTGCTGGTTATCCCTTTTCCTGCAAGTTATATTTACAGTGCTTTAGCTTCCTACTATAGCACATAAAATCCATTTACAAATCACTTTGGAAGACTCACTAGTGACTGTGGGCTCTAACCAGATATTGACCATAAGATCTTTTTTAAATGATCTCCAGAAAACAACTTAACCAGGTTCTATTCAATAAGGGCGTGCACAAAAAGGCGAGCTTCAAAAGGGCGACCTCAATTGGGCGTGGAGAATAAAGGTGCGCGTAAATAAAGGCGAGCTTCAAAAGGGCGACCTCAATTGGGCGCAGCGAATAAAGGCAAACGCAACAAAATTATTACAGAAAATTTATTAGATAAAGGCAATGATTGAACGTATAAAAAGGCGAAAGCAAGAATATTAAAACATCCAATTAATTAATGCATGACCTTCTAACGAACTATTTCTAAAGCTCTCTATATTTCATTGTTTTATGCTCTTACTCATTGTTGTGTTACACTTGAAGATGTACATTATGTGCAATGCCACGTAGATATTTTATTATTATCTACTGTTATTATCTATCTATTATTATCTACATTATCTACAAACGCCTTTATTCGCCACACTCAATTGAGGTCGCCCTTTTGAAGCTCGCCTTTTTGTGCGCACCCTTATTGAAGGATACCAGGTAAAGGACCCCCACACCAGTACAAAAAAACTGAAAAGCATTTAAACGGTGTGACACTAGGGGTCGCTGTTGCCCCGTAAAACCCACAGACAACACGTCCAAACACCAGGTAAAAGTCCCAGTAATAATTCAATTACTATAATAATGTGTACAAAGCACCTCCACCTCCACAATACTCAAATGAATAATCAATAATCACAATAATATTCAACAATAAATCCTTCTCTCCACCCAGCAGCTCCATCACACTTCCTCCCAACTCCGGCTCTCCTTGCTGGGTTTCCCACAGTCCTTTAAATAGTCCTTGACCCACGTGATCCAATGGCACTTCCGGGTCAGATGAAGATTTATATTTTTCTTTAGCCCAGAAACACTTCTGTCCTTCCGTCCCCATGACTTGGGAGTACTTCTGGGTTATAATAGAAACAATCTTCATGTCTCCCTGCAGCGTTCCCTGGCGGCGCCCATGGTATCCAGCAGGGCTGTGAAGTTGAACTCCATTGTCCATGATGCCCTGTGGGAATTCAGGGCACCTCCATGTTGCACGGAGGACTCCATCTGGTGGTGTGAATGTATTGGCCGAGATAAGCTGCCGGCCATCTCTCACAACGGTCATATTGTTTATAAATCCTAACTGCACCACAACCCAACATCCTTAAGGCTGATTAACAGACATGAAGGTTGACATTATAAAATCAAAATCTATGTTATAAATGTAGTTAAGCACATTTGAGGTTTGCGGTAGTGAATAAGCAGCACTGGAGTGTTGATGAGGGAATTGACAGAGACTACATTTAAGTGCAGATTTAGTTGATTTCTTCATTAACACTCTGGGGAGGGGTGATGTTAGAGCGGGTGAGCTTATTCAGTGCTTTTTCTTTCAGTACGTGTGCCTTCCCTGTTTGTTTGTATATCTCTGCCTGTGTGTCTCTGTATTACGCAGTGCTCTGTCTGTCTGTCTGTGTGTTATGGATCTTGAAAAAAATAAGTTATAAGGACAGTTGTTCATGTTAATTGCAGTCTCAATTGTTAAAAAAATATTTTAAAAGGAGCATCCCACATGAAAATATAACGATCTCATTAACTGACAGTGCATACCAATTTACAAATTTTATGTCTGTTTGAGGTTAAAAACAAAAAAAAGAAGTAATACTTTATCCCCAGCGGGGAATTGAACTCATGTTTGTGAGGCAAAGAAAAGCTACTCGGTCTGAAAAGCAAATCTTAGCGCGCTACGCCACGGAAACTGTTACATGGTGTGTGAAGCTTTTGTGGAAGTGTTTATTTGATCTTAGGAACTTGGGCTTTACACATTCTACATTTTGTAACATTTATTACTAAAATATGAAAAAGTTTCTGTTTTAGCAATGTGTTTACACAGATTACTGTAGAAACGGAACACGCATGAAATGCAAGTATTCCAAATAGCGATCTATTATTTCTATTCTAAAACTCCAGCAGTTCAGTCACTCCCAGATAATCAAACAAGCCATGAGCTGGGAAAACTTAGTGAACGTTCTGCGACGGTGGGGGATGGAATAGCCGGCTGCTCGCTGCTCCTCTTAATCGGCACATTTAGAAGACAAAAGAGAGGTGAGAACGGTTTTAAGGTGGGCCGGATCTACGAGTTTTTTCGTAGACTCTGGTAATTCTAGTGTTAAGGCACCTTCACCCTCAGAAGTATAAGGGAGGGCATGAGCAGGATATGAGGAGGAGAAAAGACATAATGTGAGAAGATCCAGAGGTTAAAGGGAAAGAATGGAAGTGAAGAAGTGTCAGAATCATGAGAGAGCTGGTGCCGTAGTGAGGAAGCAGGCGGTTGGTTATGATGCCCCAGATGGAGTGAGTTGATGGTGCTCAAGAGTATAATTATTCAGGCTGAGTCCAGAGTAGCAGGAGTGATCAACCACTCTGAGTGTGCTCCTGCTGAAGACAGATGGATGGTGGTGGGAGAAAGGAGCAGAGCTCGCAGTGTTCCTTGGTGAGGGCCATGAGATGGTGACTGGATCATGAGCCATACAAAAAGGTTTACTATGCCTTTTACCAAAGATCACCAAAGGTTATTTATTTATTTATTTATCGAAAGACTTGCACTGCACTTTTGCACTTCACTTGTTTTTGCAGTTTGTTCTCATTGCCCAGTCCATCCTTGGTTTCATGACTATCGCTGTCCCAGGTTCAAGGGAATATGCTAACTGTAGGCAACCCAGGCATCACAGAAAAGCATGTACATTTTACCGGGAAAAATTCCTAGAGGACAGACCAACCTCACTCTCAATAAAAATGGGACCAATTAATTTGAATAAAGTTGAATAGGCGTTTTGTCCAAGGACAACTGTCAGTGTTGTCTAGGGTATGTTGATGTTTACAGCTGTTAGGTACCCAACAATTCATGATGTCATTGCCATTGTGATTATATTAGACTCATTGCATGTTATCTGAAATTTTCTTTACTCCTGAGACTACTATAGCGGCCCAATCAACTTGTTTTACATGTGGTAACCCTCACATTTCAGTAAGATGAATTCATTCTACATTAACCTGTTATTTTTAAGCAGCACCTTCAGCAATGTGAGCTTAGAATGTGAGTCATCGATGGCCAGCCATTTTCTGGGCCTCCACGTAGTATAGATGTCTGTTTTTATCATTGTCTTTTATCTTGTTGTCTTTTGGCTTTCATTCATTTTTTACTCTCCTTCTTACCATGGTCTATTTGACTTTGCTTTTCAGACACTCTCAATATGCCCCCTCTTCCCACATGTATAGTAGAAAACAGTACCTTACCATAGTGTCCATATTTTCTTGTGGTTACATATGAGAAAAGCTCCCAGTATGAGAGCAAAAGATGCAGTGGTCTGACTGAAGAAAGCTGACTCCAGTGGTGATCTAAGCAGATGTTGAGCTGCTCTAAGTCAGTCATCCGTATATAATATGAATAGACTGTCACCATGAAGTGATAATGTCTTTACCTTTAGTCAGTGTCCAGGTTTCCAGTGTAACTAGCTACTGAAAATCTTGATCCTCCAGGAAGGCTGGCGTAAGTTTCACAAATTGAAAGCAAGAAGTCCTGAGTGGAGAATCTAGTCAACTCCAGTCCTGGAAGTCTACAATGGGTGCAGGTTTTCATTCCAACCAGTTTCATAATTAGAAGCGAGGCCTGTTTTTAATTTTATGGCTTGTTAGTGGTTTCATCCTGCCAAGACAAATCTTTATCACATTGTAGATTTTTTGTTTTCTGAGAATCTTATCTATATGTCTTGGGGTCTGGAACAGATCTGTACCATATGGTCCTTCCCTTCTCGCTCATTCATTTCAAAACAAGATACTTTATGATGCATGTACACAGGTTTAAATGGAAACATTTTAGGTGGAAAGGTGGTGGTTTCTTTTTCATTTGCACCTCATTATTTATTGGTGACTGGTGAAGAAAACAGGCAACTTTTAAAACCTTAATGCAGTTGTTTAAAACTAAAAATAGGCAATTAAGACAACAACAACATTTATTTACATAGCACATTTTCATACAAATAATATTTACCCTCGAGTTCTTAAGGAGGCTTGTGAATACATATATAAACCCATGACACATATTTTTAGGAAGTCACTGCGCACTGGAGAGATTCCGAAGGACTGGAAAATGGCAAATATCATCACATTATATAAAAAGGGTGACAGGGCAGATCCAAGCAACTATAAGCCAGTAAGCTTAACATCCATCACTGGAAATCTAATGGAAGGAATTATTAAGGATATGATTGAGCAACACCTGGCAAGGAAAGGAGTTTTACTGCACAGTTAGCCTGGGTTCAGAAGAGGGAGGTCATGTTTTACCAATATGCTGGAATTCAATGAGGAGGCAACAAGTGGAGCATATGATATTATTTTCTTGACTTTCAGAAAGCATTTGATAAGGTGCCACATGAGAGGTTGGGCATCAAACTAAAAGAAGTGGGATTTCAGGGTAATGTTTTTAGATGGGTGCAGAATTGGCTCAGACACAGGAAGCAGAGGGTGATGGTACAAGGAACTTCATCAGAACTGGCCGATGTTAAGAGTGGTGTTCCACAGGGGTCAGTGCTAGTAGGGCTGCTGCTATTTTTAATATATATAAATGATTTAGATAGGAATATAAGTAACAAGCTGGTTACGTTTGCAGATGATACCATGATAGGTGGACTAGCAAACAATTTGGAATCCATTATATCATTACAGAAGTACTTGGATAGCATAAAGGCTTTGGGAGATTTGTGGCAGATGAAATTTAATGTCAATAAATGTAAAGTATTACACATAGGAAGTAAAAATGTTAGGTTTGAATACATAATGGGTGGTCGGAAAATCGAGAGTACACCTTATGAGAAGGATTTAGGAGTCATAGTGGACTCTAAGCTATTGACTTACAGACAAGTGTTCAGAAGCCATTAAGAAGGCTAACAGAATGTTAGGTTATATAGCACATTGATGTGTGGAGTGCAAGTCCAAGGAGGTTCTGCTCAACCTTTATAATACACTAGTGAAGCCTCATCTGGAGTACTGTGTGCAGTTTTGGTCTCCAGGCCATAAAAAGGACATAGCAGAGCTAGAAAAGGTCCAGAGAAGAGGGATTAGGCTGATTCCAGGGATACAGGGGATGAATTGTGAGAAAAGATTAAAAAAGCTGAGCCTATACAGTTTAAGCAAAAGAAGATTAAGAGGTGACATGATTGAAGTGTTTAAAATTATGAAGGGAATTAGTCCCTTCATAACACTGTTATTTTAAAATGAGTTCAACAAGAACATGTTGACAGAGTTGGAAACTTGTTAAAGGTAAATTTCACACAAACATTAGGAAGTTTTTCTTTACATAAAGAACGATAGACACTTGGAATACGCTACCAAGTAGTGTGGTAGACAGTAAGACTTTAGGGACTTTCAAAACTTGACTTGACTCTTTTTTGGAAGAAATAAGTGGATAGGACTGGTGAGCTTTGTTGGGCTGAATGGCCTGTTCTTGTCTAATTTGTTCTAATGTTCTAAATGATGTAGCTCAAAGTGCTTTACAAGAAGAAGAAAGAAAAAAGAAAAACCTAAAAATAAGATTGGCCAATACTAAAACAAAGAATAAAGAAAGGTCCAATGGCCAGGAGGACAGAAAAAGCAAAAAAAAAATAAAATAAAAAACTCCAGAGGGCTGGAGAAAAAAAAAACAAAATCTGCAGGGTATCCAAGGCCATGAGATCATCCAACCCCCCAAAGACAATGAGTTAACTAAAACTAAACCCAACAAACATATTCCTTTAGAAGTAAATTAATTGATTCTGATTAAAAATGGTTTAAATCAAAAACCAGCAGCCACTGTGGACCCCTGAGTACCTGGAGTTGAGTACCCCTGATCTACAGCGTTATAGCTGTACTGTTCTAGTAGAGACCTTCAAATGAATATCAGAATTCAGATGAGCAAGGAAAATTGGAGGCAAGCAAAGAACTTGAATACTTATAAGAGTAGCCATACCCACAGAAGTACACACTGAAGTTTACCTGCCAGAAACAAAGCATGCTGAAGTTGTGAGATAATGGCAACAGCATGGAGAAAAAGTAAGAAGATCAAGAAACCCAAATTAACAGAGATATACTTAAAATAGTGTGTTTGAGAAATCACATGTTGGCCAGCTATCTCCTCAACTAGGTTAAGTATCTGGAAGCTCCAGACAGAGTTGTTCATTATTTTATATTGTGTGTTTTTACTTCACTTTTACTTTCTATGTTACTTCTCATTATGGTATTTTATTTTATTTATCAACACAAGCCGCCTATCAGTCAGTGTTGAGTCTCAGAAAGTCGAGTAAGGTGAGGGACAAAAAAAATTGATGGAATATTTTACTTTATGCAATATGCACACTGATGTATGATTTTCTTGTAGTACATGTTTTTCAAGAAGCATCACTAACATTTTAGACTCCATGCTAGATATTATGTACAATATTCTCATCATCATTTTAGACAAATGATATAAAGGAATTACCAAATATTCAAATAAGGGCTATAACACTAATTCAAGGATTGAAGTGAATGGGCTATGAGGAGAAACTGAAGGGACAAAAACTGGCCAGCTTTCATTTAAAGAAAAATGACACTAAGAAGAGATTAGACATAAGTATTAAAACTTACTAAAGTCCAACTACTTTTAAGTAGATTAAATATATTTGTTAACAATGAAAAATAGGCACAGTTTGGAAATATGTAATTATCAACTCTCAAATGTATTTTATTATGTACTGTATAGCCTGTTCTGTTGAACATTCTTCTCATGTTAATATGCTTTGCAAAATACAAATAAGTCCAGAGTATCCCTGTTTTATACTGATGTGCTTTTATTTATTTTGTCTCACTCTTTTTTTTCATTTGGGCTAAAATGTTAGGAACGCCAGGTGCACCATTGTGGATTTATTGATCCTTCAGTATAAGAATGGCCCCCTGAGCCCAACCCCTCACAGATATGCTTCAATATTCATGATTTCTATATCCTCAGTGACTTGCAAAATGGTTGAATATTGGCATGGCTTCAACAGGTTCAGAGACCAAGAGACATTTCAGTGATATTGTGCAAAGCTGCATTTTAACCTGCATATTAAATGAGATTCAACTATGGAAACAACCAGAGAGCCGCAGGTTATATAAAACAACAGTTAGAAAAGCCCTCAGACATGCTCATATTTTATGTTATGTTTAAGGTTTGCTTCAGGGATTCCTTCTTTCTCCTTTTTATTAGGTATAAGAAGCACTACCTGACACATTTCCTACATATTTCTAAAAATAAAAAAAATGCCACATGTTTGTGATTACTTGAATTTGCATCAGTCTGAGAAAAAGGGAGTTCAGGGGGTGCAGCCACTAACAGAGTTAACCTCACACCTGCTAGATTCAAATCCCTACCTGGTGTACGTCCTCCCCATTTTCTCTGCCTGCTCTGTTTTCTTCACACATCTCAAAGATTTGCAGGTCAGGTTGACTTGTGAGTGGGTGGGTATCGAGTGCACAATTAATTGACTTATTGTTTACAAAATGAAAGATAAATAATTATAACCAGGAATAAGTGAGGTAAAATGATTTCACTTTACAAGACAGAAAACAAGGACAGACTCTCTGTGACAGTGCTGTATGATTACACAATTTCAATTTTTTTATTACTGAAACATGTGATGGAGAATATATATAAAGAGAAGAAACGAAAAATGCTTGACTCAAAAACATTGCAAGAAGTGTGGACATGGGGAGTGGTGAAATACAAGGAAACATGGTGAGGTAGAGGTGGCAGGTAAAAAAATGAGGAGATGCTGCAAGGAGTGGCAGAAACAAAAATAAAAGGTCACAAGGAGATCCGTAAGGAAATTAAGCAAAATTGCAACAACTGCTCTCACACTTAGAGGCGGCAAGTTACACACTCCAGCACTGGACTCGGCTATGTCAAACCGTACTTACCCCTTTGTTCCTTATCCGCACTCCACTCAAGCTCCTTAGTCGATGGTAAAAACAACCAAGTTTGGCACAGATAATAGGTTCGGTATGTAAAAAAAAATGAATTTATTGGAAAAACAATGAAAATATAACACTGAGAAATCCCCATATTCCTTGAAAATATATACAGTGTTAGAAAAAAGGAAAACAATTAAACCCGACCCAGCCCTGATTACCCTTGTCCTCCCCTTGTATAATTTACAAAATGACAAACATTCATTCATATACAGAGAAAAGTCCAATGACAACATGGAAAATGTGGAGATGAGAAATGGATGAAAGCAGGCCAAGCCCCTAACAATGAAAATGATAGAAAACCTGGATTCAGACTGTGCTATTTCGAGGAAAGAATCAACACAGTCTCACCGATGACACCTGTTTAGCAGGCTGACAGCCCTGGGAAGTGGATGATGAAAAAGTCCTAAACATCTTACTGCTGTGTGTAACCAGCTAAGCAGTGATGATCTATGGATGACTTTGATGAAAGAATAGCAGCATGTTTGATGCTAGCTTGATGTTATAGATTACAGTCATTTTATACTTCCTTCCTTCTTTCTCCTTCTTCTTTCTTTGAAAATGTGTGGCCTTAAATTATAATGTACACAACCTGTGAACTCAAGGGTCAAGTGCAGCGCTTCGTCACACCCTTGCTGATGCAGCGAGGCAACTCTTTTTCAGGTATATATACATTTCATACACAAAAAATGTCAGACAAACACAACACTCACGACTCACGCTCCGCCGAGAGTGGCAGCCTTTCCAGCAGCTCCGTGTACGACTTTATATTTCTACCTTTATCTCTATTTCTCTGATCACTCCTACCACTTTCTTTTATGTGGACTCGTTCCCTGGACACTTTTTACTACTTGGACATGGATTTTTACACACCGAGACTTGTCTATTCAGGTAGTCAACTTCAAGAGCTGAGAACAAAGGCCCGTGCCGGTGTGGTTCCCTATTTACCCAACGAGGTAAGAAGGCTGTATCGTGGCAGCAGAGCCAGCGCTAAGCTAAAGGCTAAGTGGCTAGTGAGAAAGTGGCAATACAAGCCTTCAGTGCCTTCTGTGATCCTGGGAAATGTGAACTCACTACCAAATAGGATTGACGAACTGGCTGCGCTGATGAAAAATGTCAGGACCTACACAGAATGCAGTTTGTTGTGTTTTTGTGAAACGTGGCTAACAACTAACAACCCAGATGCTAACGTGGAGCTACCCGGGTTTAGCACAGTTAGAGTGGACAGAGACGCAAATACCTGCGGGAAGCAGAAAGGAGGAGGACTCGTTCTCTATCTGAACACAAGGTGGTGCAACCCTGGACACGTAAACGTCAAAATCTCCACTTGCTGCAGGGACATCAAACTGTTGGCCTTAAGTCTGCGTCCCTATTACTTGCCCAGAGAGTTGGACACGTCATTGTTGTTATTGTTTACATCCCTCCTCGGGCGGACGTGGAGATAGCGGGTGACGCCATCCATTCTGCTGTTGCTAAACTGCAAACACAGCACCCCGAGGCACTTTTGCTAATCGCCGGAGACTTAAACCATGTGACGCTGGACAAAACATTACCTGCCTTCTCCCAGTATGTGGATTGTAACACCTGGGGAAATAGGACTATTGACCTACTGTATGCAAACGTTAAAGATGCATACAGCGCTACCCCGCTGCCTGCGCTTGTGAAAGCAGATCAAAACCTGATTCCTACCCCTACAACCTACAACCACACGATCATTCAGGAAGTGGTCCCCTGAGGCAGAGCAGGTTCTGAGAGACTGCTTTGGAACTACGGACTGGGATATCCTGCAGGGATCATATAGTGAGAAAATTGAGGAGGTTGTTGACTGCACTACAGACTACATCAACTTCTATATGGACATTGTAGTTCCAGTAAGAACAGTATGCTGCTATGCTAAGAACAAGCCATGGATTACAAGTGACATCAAGGGCCTTTTGAACCAGAAGAAAAGGGCTTTTAAAGGCTGTGATCAGCATGAGCTCAAGCGCATGCTGAAGGAACTCCGAGTTCAGCTCAGGGCAGTGAAGGAGCAGTACAGGAGAAAGCTGTAGCAGAAGTTACAGAATAACAGTACGAAGGAAGTGTGGGATGGGATGAAGATCATCACTGGCTGCAGCTTGAAGTGGGGTGCCACCATCGAGAGAGACGTGGAGAGAGCAAACCTGATGAACAACTTCTTTAACAGGTTTGACCACCCTAACCCACTCTCACCTCAGAGTACTGCACCCTCCACCCATCCTTCTGCTGATACCAGCATAGGAGAGAGTTTCCCCCCACCCACAATTACAGCAGCCCAGTTAAGCAGAGAGCTGAGGAGACTTCATGCCAGCAAAGCAGTGGGTCCAGATGGAGTATCGCCATGACTGCTGAAGGCCTGGGGAGTCCTCTACAGCGCATCTTCAACCTGAGCCTGGAACAAGGGAGAGTCCCGAGGCTTTAGAAAACATCTTGCATCATCCCAGTCCCAAAGGTATCATGTCCTAGTGAGCTGAATGACTTCCGGCCTGTCTCTCTGATGTCGCATGTGATGAAGACCATGGAGTGGCTGCTGCTTCACCACCTGAGGCCACAGGTCCGCCACGTCCTTGACCCTCTGCAGTTCGCATACCAGGAGAAGGTGGCAGCGGAGGATGCCATCATCTATATGCAACACCGATCCCTCTCCCACTTGGACAGAGGCAGTGGTGCTGTAAGAATTATGTTTCTGGACTTCTCTGGTGCCTTCAACACCATCAAACCTCTGCTCCTTAGGGTCAAGCTGACAGAGATGGGAGTAGATTCATACCTGGTGGCATGGATTGTGGACTATCTTACAGACAGACCTTAGTATGTGCGTTTCGGGAACTGCAGGTCTGACATTGTGGTCAGCAGCACAGGAGCACCGCAGGGGACTGTACTTTCTCCGGTCCTGTTCAGCCTATATACATCTGACTTCCAATACAACTCGGAGTCCTGCCACGTGCAAAGGTTCACTGACGACACTGCTATCGTGGGCTGCATCAGGAGTGGGCAGGAGGAGGAGTATAGGAACTTAATCAAGGTCTTTGTTAAATGGCGCGACTCAAACCATCTAAAACTGAACATCAGCAAACCCAAGGAGCTGGTGGTGGATTTTAGGAGGACCAGGCATCTCATGGACCCCGTGACCATCAGAGGTGACTGTGTGCAGAGGGTACAGACCTATAAATACCTGGGAGTGCAGCTGGATGATAAATTGGACTGGACTGCCAATACTGATGCTCTATGCAAGAGAGGACAGAGCCAACTATACTTCCTTAGAAGGCTGACGTTCTTCAACATCTGCAATAAGATGCTGCAGATGTTCTATCAGATGGTTATGGTGAGCACCCTCTTCAACGCAGTGGTGTGCTGGGGGGAAGCATAAAGAAGAGGGACGCCTCACGCCTGGACAAACTGGTGAGGAAAGCCGGCTCTATTGTAGGCACGGAGCTGGTCAGTTTGACATCCGTGGCAGAGCGACGGGTGTCATCTCCAGACAGAGGAGCAGCTTCAGCATCAGACTGCTGTCAATGTCCTGCTCCACTGACAGACTGAAGAGATCGTTCCTCCCCCACACTATGCGACTCTTCAGTTCCACCCGGGGGGGTAAACGTTAACATTATATAAAGTTACTGTCTGTTATACCTGCATTTTTATCACTTGTCACAGGTGGCTGGGTTTGGTCGGCATTCGGCTGCCTATAAAAGGGTCCGCCTCCCAACAATCAAGGCTGGAGTTGGGTGAGGAGGTGGACGAGGTCGGAGAAGGAGGTGGGCGAAGAGAGGCCTGAAGAGAGAGAGAGAGAGAGAGAGTGTCGGCTAGTGAAGAAGCCAGGACTGTTGAGAGACTGTGGGGGGTGTTTGGTGGCGGTGCACATAGGACATTGTATATAATAGTTGTAGGAATAAACGTGTGGTGATGCTTAAGAACGTGTCCTCCTGTCTGTGTCCGGGCTGTACCCTTTCACAGTGGCGTAGTCGGCAGGATGCTGCACCTGGCTCAAGGTGCGGACCTGTATTGTGGAAAAAGTCTGTGAAAGGCCCGGCACAGCAGGGAAGCTCACCCGCGTGCCGCAAGGGCGGCATGCACCGAACCCCGCAGGGAAATGTAGAGTCGCGGACTATTAGCGGTCCGCCGTGGGACTTTATGTTTCAGGGGCGGCTCAAAGACGCGGCGGCAGCAGGAGGAGCTGCCGAGAAGGAAGGGCTACAGCTTCGACAGCTGCAACAGCCGCATAGCTGCCCGGAATCTCGTCTCCATGTGTGGAGGGAGGACGAGATGGCCGCCGACCAGAAGTCCCTCCTCATGACAGGCACGGGATTGGACAGCGTGTCCTGTTTCCTCACCAATGATTGGTCGGAGGCGGGAGCAGGGAATGTCCGTCTCGTGCCTCGAAGAAACCCGAGTGGGCCACAGGGAAGGGCCCATATAGAGCAGTCGGCGAGTGACGCTGCTCAAAAGGTAAGCTCACCGCCGGCTGTTTCTCTCTCCTTGGCAGTGGTTTTGCAGGAGCTGCAAGAAGAGCTGCGGCTTGTGCTATCGCTGCCGGCTGAGCGATGTGCCCTCTGGGCAGAGACGCAGGAGTCAGGAGGGATGGCAGTGGCATGCGATCAGGAGCCGCAGGCAAAGGAGGATCGTTGCGCTGCAGGAGCTTCTGACCGGAGAGGTAAGAGAGACCGACCCTGTGAAGCTTCGAATGCTAGCGGGGCTGGGTCTGCCCTTTTGCAATGGGCAGATTCGAACCGTCACGGCGTCCCAAAATGAAAGGAGGAAGCGGCTTGAGGAAGCCAGTTCCTCCAACACGGGAGGACGCGCAGCTGGGTGCGCGCATCCCTTGAAGGGCTGTCCTCTGCGGGGGCAGAGGAATTACCTGTTGGCTGGGAGGAGACGAGCACGTGTGCTCCCGCTGTTGGTCCCGTGGCGAGGACTGCGGACTTGTCGGGCTGGGAAGCCGAAAAAGGGAGCATCGGGGTGCCGATCAGGGCCGAGAGCGTTGGCCCAACAGAGGACGAGCCGAGGGGCTGCGTCAGGGCAACACCTCCGCCCTTGTTTTTCTTTTGAGTTTACAGGATCGGGCCCTAGGCGACGGAGTGTCGGCTTGCCACCGAGGAAGGCCAGTCCTCGCGGATCGGTCCGCTGGCCCATGGAGGTCTCAGCTAGCGGGGGAGTATTGTCACAGGTGGCTGGGTGTGGTCGGCATTCGGCTGCCTATAAAAGGGTCTGCCTCCCGACAATCAAGGCTGGAGTCGGGTGAGGAGGTGGACGAGGTCGGAGAAGGAGGTGGGCGAAGAGAAGCCTGAAGAGAGAGAGAGAGAGAGAGTGTCGGCTAGTGAAGAAGCCAGGACTGTTGAGAGACTGTGGGGGGTGTTTGGTGGCGGTGCACATAGGACATTGTATATAATAGTTGTAGGAATAAATGTGTGGTGATGCTTAAGAACGTGTCTTCCTGTCTGTGTCCGGGCTGTACCCTTCCACACACTCTTTAATGTAATATTGTTTTTTTATCAGTATGCTGCTGCATAAACAAACACGATTGACATTTTATGTAGCCTCGATACAAAATGGTAGGAAAGCAGTTAGTAGCGTGCAAAAAGCTGTAAGGTGGAAATTTGCAAGTGAGCTGAGGAAGGAAAGAGGAATATGTTCAGGATCATGAAGCAAATAGCAAAAGAATGACAGAATATACTTGGTGCAAGTTGTCTGAAAAATGCTGAAGGGATCATTGTGATAGTAAAAGTATACAAACATGAAGATTTTGCTGAGTGAGGAGAGTAAATGGAATAATGATGCTGATTTTGTGAAAATGGAAGGACCATGCTGAAAAAGATAATGATGCAGTGGTAGAAATGTTAAAGACAATAGAATTTTTGGGAGTTGATTGGTTTACATACTTGTGCGATATGATTGTGTGTGATGGGAGGATGCATTTAGATTGGAAAAGAAGTGTGCTCATCCTATTATACAAAGGAAACAGTGATCCACTGGAGTGTGAGCCATATTGAGTAATCAAACTTTTGAAACAGGTAATGAAGGTGGTTGAGAGACAGCTAGGGAAATGAATGAGTGACCAGGTGAAAATTACCTGGAACTGGAATAAGAGATGAGATCCCTGTTAGCATGACAAGCATCTATCTGGTGATAGAAAAAAGCTACATTGTAGGCCTAGACCAAGAAAATGAATCTGACAAGGTGCCAAGGGAGTTAGTGAGGTGGGAAATGTATGTGTGGATGAATGGTTCTTGTCTATAGTGATTTAAATGTACAAGATGAGTAAGCATGAATGTTGGTAGGAACAGCAAATGGGTATAGTGAAAGCTCTGAGACAAAGATGTGACTGCACCAGAGATCTCTGAATTCATTGCTTTTTCATTTTTGTGATAAAATTGGTGACCAGAACAATGCATGAAGAATTGCCGTGGAAGCTGTTGTTTTCTGATGATCTAATATATAATTAAAAATTGAAGAACAAGATAGATAGATAGATAGATAGATAGATAGATAGATAGATAGATAGATAGATAGATAGATAGATAGATAGATAGATAGATAGATAGATAGATGCTGAAATGGAAAGCTAGCGTGGAAGCAAAATGCCTCAGGGTAAATGCAGGAAAACCAAGATGAAAGTTGGAGGAAAAAGGGTGGGAGCAATTGAAGCGGTGGGCGCATGGTTGGGTGACATATGGGGTAAATGTGTTGGGAGAAGCTTAATCTAATGCATAGTTTTTTGGATGTGATTTCATAAAATATGCAGTGGTGTGAAGGGTAGTCTGCAAGGGTGACCTTTGTTTGCAGAAATGATGTGATAAGGAAAAGGAATGCTGATGTACTAAGTGTATATTTAGATATCAACATAGAATGCATGGAAGTTCTGGTGACATGTTGAATGCTGATGGAGTTGTGGGCACTGCAGTAATACACAGGGTGAAAGACATAGAATAAATTACTAGAGTTTTCAACCATTCTGACTCCTAGAAGAATCTCTCTGTCATTGAAGGGAAAAGTTTATGAAAGCTTTACAAGGAGTAGTATGTTCTATGAGACTGAGACATGGCCAGTGAAAGCAGAACAAGCTGGAAAGAAGATGAGAGCTTTATGATTCTTCCCCTTGTATCATGTCATGTGATGTCATTTTCTAACCTGCTTAATCCAGACTACGGTTGTGGGAGGGCTGGAGCCTATCCCAGCTAGCACAGAATACAAGGTAGGAACAAACACTGAAAAAGGTACCAGTCCATCACAGGGTGAACACACACACACACACCCATACACATACAAGGGCCAATTTAGCATCACCAATTCACCCGACCCCAATGTCTTTAGACAGTGGGAGAAAAATGGAGCACCTGGAGGAAATCCACACAAGCTAAGGTTCCATCCAGTTTTTTGCGACGTTTTGTTATCGACCAACAGAATATACGTAAAAAAAATGTGCGAAATTTGCTGTCTCCAGCCTGTTTCCATCAAACTGGCTTTTTATCGATAAAATGGTGTGCGTGATGACGTCATCCCCCCCCAAAACGAACTGTCGCATAACTTTTGTTGTATCGCGAAAAAAATCTGCCCTTGAGCCGTTTCCATACATAATTTTGTGTATGTCGCAAATTATCTACCTTTTGTTTTCCACGTTACACCCCCTCCACTAAACAAAGAAACAAAGAAATGGAGAGATTATTCAGACAATTTTTTGAAATTTGCCAGCTTACTGTTATTTCAGTTTCACAAATAATTGGAATTGTACATAATATCCGAAGACGACAGCAGAATGAAGCAGTTGCTTGTCTGATAGCCCTAGAGCTCGAAGAAAGTACCCCAGTGCGACGAAACCCACGGGTATGGGAGAGACGATGGAATAAGACCTTCTGGGAGGAGGTGGTGGAGAGACACTTCACAGAAAATCTCTGGCTGCAACATTTTATAATGACACGGCCGACGTTTGAGATGTTGTGTGGATTCATCAGTCCTGATGTTGCGCCCATCACAGGTTGCCACCGACCACCGGTTCCAACCCAAAAGCGGATTGCCATCGCCCTTTACAAGCTGGCAACCTGCGCCGAGTATAGAGTAGTTGGAGAAACTTTCGGGGTTAGTAAAACTACCGTCCATCGATGTGTATATGCTGTGTGCACCGCTATTAAAGAAAAATTAATGCGCCGTTATATCAGACTTCCGACTGTAGCGGAGGCCAATGAAATTGCATACCGCAATTCCTTGGTGCATCTTGTGCCCCAGTTTTACGGTGCGCTGGATGGCACGCATGTGCCTATTCTTCCCCCGACGGAAGGCTACCGCGATTACATTAATCGCAAAGGGTGGCCATCTATTGTTCTCCAGGCCCTTGTTGATGACAGGTGCATGACACGAGACATTTGCGTTGGCACTCCTGGAAGTGCCCATGATGCAGCTGTGTTTGCAGCATCGGATCTGTACAGGTGAGCCTACCTTTCAACATCCCTTCTCAGTGCAATAACAACTGAATTAACCTGCTTCCCTTAAGGTTATTAATTAAAACTGAAATTTGAATTAATACAAAATAACGACGTTTAATCAAAAAAAAACTCTCTTCATCAGACCATGAGAACCGCTCCGCCATTCTCGTTTTGATTGCACGTGATGAAAATGTGACACATTTATTTGCGCTAAAGCCCTTTTTTCCGACAAAAAGTGTTTCCAATGTAGTTTTTGCAACATCTGAAGTATCGATATGGAATTTATGCGCTAAAGTTAAACAGAAAAATATTATGTCGACATGTACAACATTTTATTGATAATTAGCATTTCCATCAGCTATATCGGTAAAAAAATTTGAAGCGCTAAATATTTTTTCGCAAAAACTCCTTGGATGGAAACCTGGCTACTGACAAGGAGAGAGCATGCAAGCTTCATGCAAGGAGGACCCAGAACACAAACCCTGGTCTCCTTACTTCAAGGCAGAAGCACTTCCACTGTACCACCTTCCACATTGTGATGCATATTTATTGTTAATTTTGTTGTTTTTAAGAATATTTTGAACTTTTCAAGATAAAGCCACATTTGGCCCTGTGTAGACTGAAGCCTGCCTATGGAATGTGAGCTCAGGTTGCTATGGAGTGTTGTCTTTTCAGTGTTGTCTGGATCAATTTTGAAAAATATATGTGAATGAAATACATGAATGAACAGGCCTCATTATTTTGTGAATTGAGACATATATCAGGTGGTAGCATTTATCACATTGAACTGTAAATCATATATTGGCATTAACAGTATATTCAGATACTTATGGCTAGTGTCACTCGTCATTTAACAATTGTTAATGTACAGTTCCAGGTTATAGTTACTTTCGTTTAACTGAATTGAGTTCCACTTCCTGAAACTCCAATTCAATTCCAATTCATTTTCTTGTAGTTAATCTTGAATTCTAATTCTAATTCAATTTCCTTGTTTAAACTGGAATTGTTAAGTTCATTCCTGAACTGATCACAAACCCTCCCTCTTGTTAATTCTTTCACATGAAGTTAAGTCATCTATTTAGTTATTATTATTTATTACATGTTTTTAATTTTATGAATGATTTTTAATTTATAAAGTTATGTATTGTTATTGTTGCTTTATATTTGTCTCAAGGCATATCAATTGGAGTTGAGCAACTAATCATTTCACTGCATATTGTACTGTATGAATACAATATGTATGACAAATAAAAAAATGATTTGATATGACATGGAGAATTTGCAAATAACCACAACTAGCTGCAGCCCAACAGGGATCTGAACTCAGTCTTGTGGAGCTTTCAGGCAGCACTAACTACTCTATCTTCATAATATGGCAGTATATTGTTCCATTTTTAGAACAGTACTATAGTGGGAGCCATGTCACAGGCTTGCTTAGCAACATAAGCCAGAAGCAGAATTGGTATCAATCCAGGTAACAAACACTTACGCAGATGACTTTAATCAACCGATTTTTATCTTTGTGCATTCCAGCATATTTGGCCCCAAAACTGTGGAAATGTCTCCCTGCTACTATGAGAGGTGCCCCTTCAGTCTCAGCTTTTAAATCCAGGCTGAAGATTCACTAATTCAGTTTAGCATACCCTGACTAGAGCTACTGATAAGCTGTGCAAACTGAATCTCTGGGATCATTGGGTAGAAGGGTCCTTTCATGAGATTGGCCAGCTCAGCACTGACTGAGTTTAGAATGAGCAATTTGGGGGGAGGCTTGTTGGTTGAGGTTTCCAGGACTCTGACCGTGTCTGACTTGCCTGACTCCTTTTCTACAATCTGGCTGTGGTTCTACAATTAACTGATGAACAGCTATTGTTGTTTTTCATTTATGTTATGTTATGTATGTGATTTTTGGCTACACATAAAATAAATTGTTGTTGTCAATTTAGATTTTTAATTGCATTTGAAAATGGTAATTAATGGTATCTTAATTATAGCTGTTTTATTGTGTACATTAAAACTATATAGATTTCATTGGCTTTCATGTGTAAACTATAGAATTTGCATGTAATTGTTCAAAAAAAAAAAATAAGTGCAACATATGATTATGTGAAGGGCAACCGATTCATTACACATTAGGGTGTAAGGTAATAATACATATTTTATTTCTATGTTTAAAAGATTAATAAAAGTTACATACCACATCTGTAATATTAAGTAAATTAATCTAAACAATAACAGTAATTAGTGTATGTTTATAATACTGACAACAGATACTTGATTATAGAGTAAATAAATCAGGCATTAGGAAACAGCGTGGGTATTTAATTTCATTAAACCTTCATAGACGCAGGCAGAATTATTTCATTTTGCTGTTGCATTGGCATTAGCTTTTACTTTCAATGCCTAAGGATCCAGTCATTAAACACTTTACTTATTTTTATGAATGGGAGAATCAGCCCTGGGAAAATGTGGCAGCCCTCATACTACTATGAACAACCCAATGCTTTAAAATTGACAAAAAAAATGCAATTATCATTTTGTGCCATAAGGGAGGTTAATTAAAAGTCAAGCAGCAAATACAAGCATAGTCAAAGTAGTTTATCAAGGTGTTAATTACTGGCCAACACTCCTCTTCTGTGACCCTAAGGGGTTAGGTTTTGATTTTCAGGTCTCTTACAATTTAAGATGTAACCGTAGGGAGAACAAAGTACATCCAGGAAATGAAAAACAGACAAACATGTATTACTGGCGGACGTCATTTTGAAATATTGTAAAGCTTTTATTATGTTAGTGCTAAGTAATAACTGAGGTAGATGACTGTTTATAAAACAAATAAATTTCAATCAATATCTCTAACAAGCCTAGATAGATAGATAGATAGATAGATAGATAGATAGATAGATAGATAGATAGATAGATAGATAGATAGATAGATAGATAGATAGATAGATAGATAGATAGATAATACTTGGGTAAATGGTAATAAGCACAGAGAGAATCTGGAAAAATAAGCATGTGCTCAGAAATGTTTCAGGTGGAACTAAACAAAAATAAACTGATATTAAAGGAAAATAAATTAGATTACCAAAGTGAAATAACTAAACACAAATACAGCAAACCGAGCACTGCACCTCTATAAAAGTGACCTGAACTGCATGAAAAATGACAAATTATGTACAGTATGAGCCGAGAATTGATTCTACAATAAAATAAAATAAAAATAAAAAGAGGAATAACCTTGGAGGTAAATCATCAAGTGGACAGTAGACATCACATAGTATATGTGTACCAAATTTTAGGTCAAGTATGTACAGAATCTAGGTGACAAACTTAAAGTGACAGTGAAAAATGTGGAAGCAGAATATAAAAGAGCTACAGAGACCCCAGTGAGAGGTTTCCCACCACTACAATCTTCAGTATCACAATACCTCCAGTCAAGTTTCACCCAACAATGTCAAAAATATGACCCGAGATGGCAACCCAAAATACTGTATAACACAGGAAAGTATTTAGTACTGGTTATGACAGTTAGGAACTCGCTCAATAGAGGGAATAAAATTACAAATGACCTTGCAACAAATATTGAAAAAGAAAATGAAAAGCAAAAAAAAAGAATTATTTAATGTAGCCTTGTATGTATGAATGTTTTCTTTCGATCAAATTATCTGTATGTAAGTCTTCATTGAAAAAAACCTCAGAGAGAACTCATAAGGCTGATTGTGTGAAACATGACTGAAGAAAGGCACACACCAATATGCTCAATGTTTTACATTTGCTGTAATCATTGTGTCATTACATTAATAAGAATTTCAGTGGAAATTAGAGGTCACCAACTCTGTCTTGTGATGTCCCAACAACACACTCATGCAAGGCAAGAAGAAATACAACAAACACTTCAGTAAAAACAGCTACAAAAAAGCACAAGATGCAATAATGAAAAGTACAATAAGGAAGATCTGGTTCTATCACAGAAAACAATATACATGTGTTTAGGTCTCAGGTCTTTTCCTTGCTATGCCAAGTTCATTTCTTTACACCAGTTCATTTTTTTAAGTTCTTGATATTACACCACAGGAAAACATGCTAACTTTTCAAACTGAATATGTTTAACTTGCACAAGCTGCTGTAGAAAAATAGGAATAGAAATTTGCTGAGTTTATGTTTTCTTGCCCATTTCAGATCTTCTGACTAGGCAACTGAAATTATACTGATGCTCACAGATGGTGAAATAATGTTGAAAGTAACAATTTCATTAATTCACATTAAGCTATGTATTAATGTTAATTCATTAACATTGATTCAATTAAAAAACGATATAAGAAATTTTTCCTTAAAATGCATATATGCATGCATTGGCCTGTTTTGATGTGAGGCAAAACCTCTTAGAGAACCTAAAATAACACCACTGTTTGAAACAAGTACAGTATATTTTTTGTATTATTTTACAGTAATATATATGGGAGTTTTAAATCAAAAGCAAAAGCTTAGTTCAAGGATTCTCAAAATTTAAGTCAATGTCCCCCAAAATGTTGTATCATCTGGTCAAGGCACCCACTAATACAAAGCCAATGCTCTAAAGGAGAGCTGATCTTGGACCTCGGTTATTGCTAACAGTCACACTGCATGACTTTGTATAATAGCAGACCTGTTAATCAAAGCAAGGGTTTAAAGATAAGATTGGTATTTTTCAAGTTGAAGTAATTTGTTCATAATCATAGTACAGTATATATTAATTTGCCATAAAAGATCGTTTTCTGAAATGAAGCGTTTCTTATAAATTAAAAAAAAAAACATTGTCTGCTCTTACAGCATACAAGCTGTTCTAAATCCTGATGAAGTTAGTGGCTTCCTACATTAAGAGAACTGACAGAATGCTTTTAACTCCTGTTCCTAAGGCTGGGGCCAAATTTTTGGCACTCTGAAATTTTTGAACCAGTTACAACTATTTTTCTACTCTGAGAAGCATAATAAATATGAGAACAGGTCACAGCTGCTCAGAATAAATATTTATACTCCACAGTTATTATTATGAGTGAATATAATTATTCTACACTGATACCTGAACTCCCCAAATATAAGTATACCAGTAACAGTGCACTGCAGAATACACTTGACTTGAGTATTCATAGTTTGTCATCCTCTTTCTCTGTATGTTTAGCATTCATTTGCTCAGAGGTTGATGCGCTTGCTGCTTCCTGAGCACTTCTTCTTTTCTCCACCCTAGCGGCCCGCATCTTCTCTTCTTCCGTTGGTATCTTTTTGCGTTAAAACTGATTAAGTCAGTGTTTGTGTTACAATTACTTAGTATGTTTTCTTTAATTTTTCACTTAAGCTGGCACTTAAGTCTTCAATCTGCCTGAAGAATGATTTAAGATATGAAGAGGAAGGGGAAGTGATGGCGAAGGTGGTAGGAATGAGAACGGCACCCGTACACATGCTGTCTGCTGCCAAGAATTGATTCTACAATAAACTAAAATAAAAATAAAAAGAGGAATAACCTTGGAGGTCAATCATCAAGTGGACAGTAGACATCACATAGTATATGTGTACCAAATTTTAGGCCAATAGTTCAAACATTTTGCAAGCTACAGGTGATTTAAAATCCTGGACAGACAAACAGACAGCCACTGTAGCATATTATATAAGAAGATGAGCAGCTGGTGTGATATTCTAGTAGAGGGGGAAAGCATTACAGTGGTGCATAAACCCAGATGCTTACAATGCTACTCTATGAACTCTCTTTGGTAACTTGGGCCAGGTAATGATACTTCTAGTCCCTTGATACAAATCTCTTATATATATTTCTCTTCTGGTTTGTCCTGCTTCCACTTCAAAACCGGTTCACATGCAGCTGACACGGCAGTTCTCGATTCCTATTTGTCCTCTTCCATGTCATGCACTATACTGGCCTGTTGAGCGGAATACATCCAACAAGTACTCAAGGTGCTGCCACAATGGTAAAATAGCTTTACCACCTTTGCGGGGGCCACCTGTGTTTTTACAACAGCTTCTTACACAGCAAACATCAGAAGCTAAAAATTTTCGTGAACTCATTTGAGAATACAACTCTTCTTTAGCATTTGCTTCCATGGGTGCATAGATAACTCAACCTCCTGGCCACAGACCATACTGTTTTAAAATACACGGGCAAATTTATCACCAAATCTCTCCATTATACGCTAACACTTCTACCTCTCCAGGATATGGACAGTTGTATGTTTTTGACACAGCACAAGCTACTGAAGTACGCTTACAAAATAAAGCAAACTCTGCATGCAGCAAAAATGTACTTTTCCAGCTAGATTCCATGCTCAGAACCATCAACTCCTTCGCTAAATCATACAAACACATGCATGAAATCGCTCAGTCCAATCCAACAGCATCTGAACAAATGGTTTTCAAGGAAAACCCTGTGCAGGATTTACGACGATACAATGCCCCGATATTGCAGTGATTTTTGTCGGAGAAGATGGCGAAACGCCTGCCGAAAGGGACATTTTGCATCTATCCCATAGGCAACTCCTGTAAACAGATTTCCACGCTCAATATGAATTGCGATCCTATGGTTTACCCACTTTTATTCCCTTACGGAGACATTTGCAGGCACAAAGATTTACAACATGTTCCCGATAAAAGAAGCACCAAGCGAATAAGGCTTAGTCAATGCCAATTTTACGCATACAGATTAGCAATGAGGAATACATTTAGTATTTTGCACTCCAGCGGCAAACTATTCCAGCAGTATGTCTTAAATGCATATGTTAAAACAGAGGGCGATTGTCTCAACTATCTCAGATTACATCAACAAGATCTGCACATGGAACTATCAGACGCACTGTAAGCAAACACTGAAAAAAACACCATACGTGTAGGCAAAATGATCATATTACCGTCCACATTTCCAGGAAGTCCAAGATACATGCAACAAAACTATCAGGATGCCATGGCCATAGTACGTAAATTCAGAAAGCCTGATTTATTTATCACTTTCACATTTAATCCTGCTTGGCCGGAAATTCTACATGCACACTGCGTCTTTCAAGAAGTATTTATTTCTTCTTGATTTCTGAATTCCTTTCTCACCATTTTCCGTTCCTATTCTTACACCGCCATATGCTATGGCGGGCGTCGGCTAGTATCAATTAATACAACAAAACCAGAAATAAAAACAGTGCGCAAATGTGGTGTAGGAGAGGTTGTAAGATGACCTGAAATCAACACTCCAGGAGTGTTCAAAGAACACTGTGTTGGATTAGAGGAGTACATGGGCACAGTTATGACCTAAATTATTTTTTGACAGAAAAATGCATTCCAGCAAAGACTCATATTAAATGGAAAGTCTTGTTTTTCTAAAGAATGGAAAAAGTTAGGCACAGCTAAACTGGAAGCCTACAATGTTTTGATTAAACTGAATATACATAGAAAGAGAAGATAAGAATGTCAAAAGTAGATACAAGGACAAGTCTGAAAAGCATTTATCTACCAAAGAATGTTTTTCTGTTTGGAAAGGTTGTCAGATGATTACTGGTTAAAAATGCAACTCTCAACATTCTTGACCTGAATACACTGAAACTGGTGGAAATGGATGCAGACCTTAAGATGGTCCTACCTCTTCCTATACCCTATATAATAAATGGTATTAAAAGGGTCAAATCATTAAAATTTTTTTGCATCACCATTATTCACACTCTGAGCTGGAAAGAAATGATAAATTCTCTTATCAAAAAAGGTCAACAACAAATATTCATATTCTTTGTCAACGTATAAAATTTGACCTGCATCAATAGGTGCTGGTCCAGTTTTGTAGAGAAATCATTGAAGTATTCCTCAGTTCTCCTATAACAGTTTTGTTTAGTGGCACATTTGCTAATTCAAAATATGTACTTAACTGTCTTGTTTTGAAAGTAGAAAGGATTGCTTAAACCCTCATAACAAAAGAGGACAGATGTTATCAAAGGTGTGAGGTCAGGTTAGGTCAGGTTGAAAAGCATGCACTGGTACAGCACATGAAGAAACAGCTCGGGATCCTGGTTGGCATCCCCCCAGTCATACACATGGTCCAGTCCCACCCTCCAGAATTGACCATCTATCTGCTGCAGCCAAGTGTTACATGGGTGTCCCCTTGGCCTGGCCCTGCCACTCAGGTCCTCAACAATGAGGATCCTGTGAGCTGGATCACCCCCGGGTAATCGTGCCACATGGCCATAGTGCCGTAACTGACACTCCCTCACAATGCAGGGATTCCATGAGCAACAGCTCATTCGACACAAAGTCCAACCAGCGGTAACCAAAGATTCTCAAAACAGACACAGTACAGAAGGAGTCCAGTCTTCGTCTCATGTCACTGGATAGCATCCATGTCTCGCAACCATAGAGCAAGACAGGAAGCACCAGGGGCCTCATGCATAACGCCGTGCATAGAATTCACACTATAACATGACGTACGCACAAAGCGGAAATGTACTTACGCACAAAAAAATCCAGATGCATAAATCTGTGCAATCGCCAACATCCATGTTCTTCCGCTACATAAAGTCCCGGTCAGTGTGGAAATTAACGCATGTGCACGCTCTGCTGCCCCACCCCAACTCCTCCCAGAATTACGCCTCTTTGAATATGCAAATCAATATAAATAGCCCTTATGCTCAGTGTTCTGTGAAAAGGCAATGGCAAAAGTAAGAGGAAAAATAGAAGAATTTCAGCGAATACCAAGTGGAGGCAAAGAAAAATGTACTATTTATTGTTTTAAACAGTGGTATAAACAACAAAAGGAAGTTGAACAATTGACATAGCTATCTATCTATCTAGCATCGGAGTAACTCGAAAGCTCAAGTTCACAAAGTCGCACAGTGTCCGAAATAAAAAAGAAGTTGTCAGATATCAAAGTCGCTGTGAAAAGAGGAGTCATAGCCCACCGTCTGAGTGTCATATGAAAGCTTATTAGGGTACAGAGAAAAAAAAAAGGCACACAGTGTGAAAAAAGCATGAAATAACAACTTTAATCTCGAAATTTCCACTTTAATCATGTAGTTTATTTTGTCATTAAAGTAGAACATCATAAATTTCATCTTAAAATCATTTAATTTACTGGTTTCTCAATCCCATCATAACTAAAGTAGCATGTTAAATGCTTTGTTTTGTATTTGATCTTCTATGTGCTCTATGTGTGTGAATCACTACGTGCTTCCGGGCTTTGTCTTCCTCCGACAGGACACAGAATCCATTACATTCGTAATATTACAGCTCTCTGAATAATTAAAATACTGAGAAGTATACGTGATATATTTTCATGATGATAGGAGTTAAAGTATGTTATTAAACATGAGAACATGGTGGCACAGTGATTGTTCATGTCTTACGTAAGATGCTTGTAGCGCCAAGCGCGACCTTCGATGAAATGCTTTATTACAGAAGTACTGTCTCTTTCAAACGTACTAACCCCAAATTCCTGTCCTTACTTTTCTTCCTCCAAATACCCAATTGCCACACAATCAGCTCTGTAACAGACGTTAAGCCATCTGTAAGCTTAGAACGCCGATTCTTCAAAACTTTTAAGGAACATTAAAATATATTTATAATATTTAATTATTCTATTCATCTATCCTTCCAGTGTTGCGCCAGCCACAGCAAAAATACAGCGCGAGGCAGGAACAAACCGTGAACAAAGCTCAAGGTCGCTAGCTCTGCGGCACCGTGTAGTTAAAGTTAAAGTTTTATCTGTATTATATAATAAATATATTTTGCTGCATTTCATCTTAAAAATGATATCGTCATCATATGTAAATACACGCTTTATAAAGTGGCTCAGGTTGCGCAATTTTATAACTGTATCACAAGTTTACAGTGAGTTAATTGTACTTATAAGTACAAACAGTTCTACAAGGAGCACTTGATGGACTGATTGAGTGCGTTTAGAGTTCTTGGCATGAAACTGTTTGTGAACCGCGAGGTCAGTACAGGAAAGGCTCTGAAGCGTTTGTCGGATGAGAGCAGTTCAAATAGCAAATAGCTGAGGCAGCGTGTGCTTGATGCTGTATACCGATAATTCTCTTTCCGATCAGCTGCTGTACAGCTGTGATTCACACTCAGATACAGTGATATATATACTCCGAGTGGTGCGGTGAGGGTAATATGGAAAAAGATGATCCGCTGTGGCAACCCCTAACAGGAGCAGCTGAAAGAAGAAGAAGAAGATGCAGTGAGAGTAACAACGCTAAAGCAGTTATGGTATTTGAAATAGGTTGACCATTCTGTGGACCATTATATTGTTACAGGTTAATTACAATCAGATGCATTAAACTAATAAACAATATGCGGTTAATTTCAGTGTATTTATTAAACTGCGTCAGGGATGTGGATCTGAAAAAGAAAGGATAACCACACAGGAACAGTAGCACTGCTTTGACGCTGGGTGCCGCCAGTCTGCAAAACTGAGCAGAGAACTTGCGCACGACAGAGTATGAGCTACTGTGGAAATGTGCGTGGCTTTACGCCAAGTTTAAGTTTTATACATCGTGATTTGAACATGGAAACGTTCTTATGCAACATTTCTGTGCGTACGCACCGCTTATACATCAGGCCCTAGGACTCTAAAGACTTGGACCTTCATCCTTTTGCATAGATATTGGGAGCACCACACATTCCTTTCCATTGATCTCATGACCCCCCATGCTCTCCCAATATATCTACTGTCTTCAAAGGAAGAGTCACCAGAGACATGAATGTCACTGCCGAGGTAAGTAAGTAAACACTTTCTCCACAGACAGACACGCTGAGGTGCCACCTTTATATCCTGTTTCATGCATGGTGAATTTCCAGGAAGACAGTACAAGATCATGTCAATAGTATTGGAATGTTGGTCCAAAATTAAATGAAAATCTTTTAAATAATGAGTTTTTCTTGAAATGGTCCATCCTTCTTAAGATCTGGTCCATCAATGGACATCTTCTTCTGGCTGAGTGGGTTCTTATATGCAACAGAAATTGGATGTTCTGGGACTTCTGGTTGAGTGTTGGAAGTGACCTCAAAGTCTGTCAGGATTTTTTCCTCCTCCATTCTACAGAGAAAAAACTCAGCCACAGGGGATGCACAAACCAAATAAATGGGTTACGTCAGGAAGGCCATCCAGTGTAAAATTTTGCCAGATCAATATGCGGACAACTATACAAATTTCCATAGGAAGGTAAAGAGAGTGGAACTGAGGGTAGGGACTTTGAATGTTAGCAGTATGACTGGTAAGGGGAAAAAGTTAGCTGATATGAGAGAAGGAAGGTTGATATATTGTGCGTGCAAGAGACTAAATGGAAGGGGAGTAAGGCCAGGTGGATCGGAGGAGGATTCAAATTGTTCTATCATGGTGTGGATGGGAGGAGAAATGGGGTATTCTGAAGGAACAGTATGTCAAGAGTGTTTTGGAGGTGAAAAGAGTGTCAGACAGAGTAATGATTATGAAGCTGGAAACTGAAGGTGTGATGATGAATGTTGTTAGTGCATATGCCCCGCAAGTTGGGTGTTCGATGGATGAGAAAGAAAATTTCTGGACTGAGTTGTATGAAGTGATGAACAGTGTACCCAAGGAACAGAAAGTGGTGATTGGAGCAGATTTCAATGGACATGTGGGTGAAGGAAACAGAGGAGACGAGAAGGTGATGGGTAGGTATGGTGAATGTAGAAGGTCAGAGGATAGTGGATTTTGCAAAAATTATGGGCATGGCTGTGGTGAATATGTATTGTAAGAACAGGGAGGAACATAGGGTGACATACAAGAGTGGAGGAAGATGCACACAGGTAGATTATATCCTATGCAGAAGAGTCAATCTGAAGGAGATTAAAGACTGCAAAGTGGTGGCAGGGGAAAGTGTAGTTAGGCAGCATAGGATGGTGGTCTGTAGGATAATGTTGGAGATCAAGAAGAAGAGGAGAAGAGTGAGGGCAGAGCAAAGGATCAAATGATGGAAATTGAAAAAGGAAGACTGCAAGGTTGAGTTTAGGGAGTAGGTAAGACAGGCACTGTTTGTCAGTGAAGAGTTACCAGACAGCTGGGCAACTACAGCAGAAGTAGTAAAAGTGACAGCAAGAAGGGTGCTTGGAGTGACATTTGGACAGAGGAAGGAGGAAAAGGAAACATGGTGATGGAATGGGGAAGTACAAGAGAGTATACATAGGAAGAGGATAGTGAAGAAGAAGTGGGATAGTCAGAGAGATGCAGAAAGTAGACAAGAGTACAAGGAGATAGGGCGTAAGGTGAAGAGAGAGGTGGTGAAGGCTAAAGAAAAGGCATATAATGAGTTGTATGAGAGGCTAGACACTAAGGAGAGAGAAGAGGACCTGTACCGATTGGCTAGACAGACGGACCAAGCTGGGAAAGATGTGCAGCAGGTTAGGGTGATAAAGGATAAAGATGGAAACATACTCACAAGTGAGGAGGGTGTGTTGAGCAGATGGAAACAGTACTTTGAGAGGCTGATGAATGAAGAGAACGAGAGAGAGAGAAGGTTAGATGATGTGGAGATAGTGAATCAGAAAATGCAATGGATTAGCAAAGAGGAAGCAAGGACAGCTATGAAAAGGATGAAGATTAGAAAAGCCATTGGTCCAGATGATATACCTGTGGAAACATGGAAGTGTTTAGGAGAGATGGCAGTGGAGTTTTTAACCAGATTGTTTAATGGAATCTTGGAAAGTGAGAGGATGCTTGAGGAGTGGAGAAGAAGTGTACTGGTACCGATTTTTAAGAATAAGGGGGATGTGCAGAGCTGTAGCAACAGTAAGGAGGTGATGATTAGTGAGCAGCAGTATGGCTTCATGCCAGGAAAGAGAACCACAGATGCAATGTTTGCTCTGAGGGTGTTGATGGAGAAGTATATAGAAGGCCAGAAGAAGCTACATTGTGTCTTTGTGGACCTGGAGAGAGCATATGATAGGGTGCCTCAAGAGGATTTGTGGTATTGTATGAGGAAGTCGGGAGTGGCAGAGAAGTATGTAAGAGTGGTATGGCATATGTACGAGGGAAGTGTGACAGTGGTGAGGTCTGCGGTAGGAGCGACGGAAGCATTCAACGTGGAGGTGGGATTACATTGGGGATCGGCTCTTAGCCCTTTCTTATTTGCAATAGTGATGGACAGGTTGACAGACAAGATTAGACATGAACCCCCATGGACTATGATGTTTCCTGATGGCATTGTGATCTGTAGTGAGAGTAGGGAGCAGGTTGAGGAGACCCTGGAGAGTTGGAGATATGATCTAGAGAGGAGAGGAATGAATGTCAGTAGGAACAAGGCAGAATACATGTGTGTAAATGAGAGGGAGGTCAGTGGAATGGTGAGGGTGCAAGGAGGAGAGTTGGTGAAGGTGGATAAGTTTAAATACTTGGGATCAACAGTACAGAGTAACGGGGATTGTGGAAGAGCGGTGAAAAAGAGAGTGCAGGCAGGGTGGAATAGGTAGAGAAAAGTGTCAGGAGTTATTTGTGACAGATGGTTATCAGCAAGAGTAAAAGGGAAGGTCTACAGGACAGTAGTGAGACCAGCTATGTTATATGGGTTGGAGATGATGGCACTGACCAGAAAGCAGGAGACAGAGCTGGAGGTAGCAGAGTTAAAGATGTTAAGATTTGCATTGAGTGCGACAAGGATGGATAGGATTAGAAATGAGTACATTAGAGGGTCGGCTCAGGTTGAAAGCTTGGGAGACAAAGTCAGAAAGGCAAGATTGCATTGGTTTGGACATGTGCAGAGGAGAGATGCTGGGTATATTGGGAAAAGGATGTTGATGATAGAGCTGCCAGACAAGAGGAAAAGAGGAAGGCCTAAGAGAAGGTTTATGTATGTGGTGAGAAAGGACAAGGTGGTGGGTGTAACAGAGAAAGATGCAGAAGACAGACGATATGGAAAAAGACGATCCTTTATGGCAACCCCTAAGAGGAGCAGCCAAAAGAAGAAGAATTCTTCAGTGAAACGAAAAGGCAATTACTGACTGTGTAACCCTCTTATCCATTCCCCAAACCATTTTTACCTTTTCAGAAACACAGAGACTACCCATGTGTCTGTGTTAACCACCTATTTCAATTACTTTCTTGACAGAAATGTTTTCCTTCACTCAGGGCAAATACCACACAGCAAATGACCACATTCTTTCCTTTTGCAGTCATTCTGGTCAAACACAAATTTGCTTAACCCAATTATCGATAGTGCACCAAACACCTCCAACCAACCTAAAATAAGTTTGAAGACTTGTATTGTACAGGGCAGAAGTGCAATTCCATATATTGTCATATTGTATAATATATTCAGTGCATTTTTTAATTATAGTATTGTTTTGCAATTTTTGTATATAATGTGATGATATTGTCACATATGATATATTGTATGACCTTAATGAAGGGTGGCATCAGGGAGTATCTCAGAAAAGCTTTAATTTTTTTTTTTTGCTTTTTTATATTATACTGTTGGCTGTGTTTTGCTATTTGACTTTGGCTATTACACCAAAGCAAATTCCTAGTAACTTTAAAGATTTAATGGTAGTTGTTATAGTAGTAATAGTAGAATTATCAGGTGTAAATAGTGCAGTGCAGTGTTTTTTTGCACACCCAACATGAAACACATATGTTGCCTGGCATTAAAGTTCAAATCGATGTTGTATTAGTTTATGTTGTGGATTCTTTTTCTATATGTGAATAGTTTTCAGAAATCCTTTGTATATTTTTGATGGAACTCGACAGGCTGATTAATACACTGTGAACTGTGAACCAAATTTATTTTGCTCTTGTCATTGTTTTGTAGCTTTTCATTCCCCTTCATCTAAACCCACTAAAAAATTGTTTTCAAGTTGTCTCTTTAAAAGCCTATTAGAGACAAGACCATTTTGAATCTATATTTCAAAATCAGTCATTAAAATTCTGTGTGTTCTTAAGCTGTGCCTGTCAATGTTCTGCTTATCTATACATAAAAAGGTTTAATCTGATTTTTCAAACAGAACCCGAGTCTCTCTAAATGTGAAATCAATTTTCATTGATTGTGTTTATTCCTTGTTTAAGCTTCTTTCTGCTTCTCAAAAGGTTTTATATGCCTCTAGGCATTTTTTTTTTTTAGATTTTTTCATCTTCAGTTGCTGGAGATGTCCAATTTTATTATACATTTATAAGTAAAGAGGAATAATGCACTATTCTTTTTTTTTAGCCCCAATGCAAGTATGTGTGTATATGTATATAACGTGTACATTTTATATATTAACATATGTATCATCATTATATATATATATATATATATATATATATATATATATATATACACCATATTTTTTGCACCATAAGACGCACCTGACCATTAGACGCACCTAGGTTTAGAGGAGGAAAACAAGAAAAAAAATATTCTGAACCAAATGGTGCACTAATATGTTTAATAAAATAGAGCAGAATAATATTTCAACCATGTAAATTCAACAGCGGTATTAAGAAACATCATCACTGTCATTAACAAATAAGGAGAGACTTTAAGGTTCAAGCATTCTTCTAGTTTTATGGAAACCCCAAGAACTTCTCATCGCTAGTGTCAGAATTTATTAAGCTCAGTTGCTCACAATCACTTTGCAGCATCACGTACCTATCATCACGCGACATAACCTGTCCAAAGCCACCAGGGGACAAAGCACGTTTGGACCAATGCTCCCTGAAGTTATATCGCCAGTCTAGTCCCATCTATATTTGTAATGCCACAAAGCCCTTCATCTCGTGTTTTGTTGTGGGTTTCCAGTTTGAAAAATGAGAATGCGGTGCAAGCACAGCCCTCAATTCAAAAAATTGCTCTGCATACCTGTTTGTCTTGTCTGACAGTAGCTGAAAGGCAGCTTCAGGAAAGAACAGCCTGAAGTAGTCCAGCGGCTGGTAATCTATCGAGTCCAGAGTCCAACTCAGTGATAATGCGCTTCGCTCCCTCATGAGATGTAGACGCTATCTTGCCTTTGTTTATATTTGTTTAGATTTCGCAACTCACGCACACGCAAGGATTAGATGCCGAGTCAATGAGTCTAACATTCCTCCAAGCACAGAGGGAATGCCTGTAACGTAACAGTGAGTTTTGTCGCCCTCTAGCCTTGGATGTCGACTTTTGTCAGGTATTACACATCATGGTCTGTGATGCAATATTCGCACCATAAGACGCACAGACATTTCCAACCTTCTTTTGGGGAAAAAAAAGTGCGCCTTATGGTGCAAAAAATACGGTATATATATATATATATATAAAACGTCCCACGAGGGAGCTGTGGCAGTGCACTAACCTTTCTTTCCTTACTTCCTCAGAAAGACTGAGGCGGTGGAGCCGTAAAGAGCGCCCGGACGTATCAAGAAAACGCACACTTCCGGGTACAGATGTAAACACTGACGAGCCTTGATGACGTCAGACTCCCAGAATCCAACGCACCACTTCCCAACATCCCTCACTCGTTATTTCCTGTCCATCGCTATAAAATGTCCGCCCTTCCCCACTGTATTTGTCGAATTTTGCGTTGCCGAACTATTTTTTTGACCATTGATTTTGAGTTACAATATACGGGGCGTAAAAACCCCAACCCTTAATCTGTTATTTGTGTATTTATTTCACAGTGGCGTAGCCGGCAGGATTGGAAAAAAAAAATAAAAAAAGCCCGAAGATGACAGAAGGACAGGACCTGAACACGGTCCTCAACACACTCGTCGCGGAGCTGCAGGCAGTGAAGGTGGACGCAGCTCGCTGATACGAGGAGGTGGCTGGCGGCAGCAGAAGCGGTAAGACCGGAGCCAGCGAGGCCTCCTCTCCCTCCAATGTTGCACCTTACGGTCGATGATGACATAGAGTCGTTCTTGAGCATTTTTGAGTGTACCGCTACCCGTAACCAGTGGCCGCGGGCTGAGTGGGCGTCCCTCTTGGTGCCGTATCTGAAGGGACCCGCGCAGCGGGCTTATCACAACCTCCCCGAGGAGGAAGCCACCCAATACGACCTCCTGAAGGCCAAAATCTATCAAAGATACGGAGTGACCTTCGGCCAGCAGGCACGCGCCTGGTGGCAGTGGCGATTCGACCCCGCACTCCCAGCAAGAGCCCAGGCTTTTGAGTACTGGGGTAAGCTAGGGCACTGGCTACGGCCAGATAAGAACCAGGTGGTAGAGCAAGTGGCATGCGAGGGTCTGATTTATGCGATGCCAGATTATCTCACCCAGCAGGTCCGGAGGCACCTGTTTAATAATAATAATAATTTTTTGCATTTATATAGCGCTTTTCTCACTACTCAAAGCGCTCAGCAATTGCAGGTTAAGGGCCTTGCTGAAGGGCCCAACAGAGCAGAGTCCCTGTTGGCATTTACGGGATTTGAACTGGCAACCTTCCGATTGCCAGTGCAGATCCCTAGCCTCAGAGCCACCACTCCGTTTAAGGACATGAACGGTCTTCTGGAGGTGTTAGAGCGACAACTGGCGGTGACCCAACTCGGGGGGTCTGATGGCTCCAGTCGGGGGCCTCGACAGGGACGGCCCGTTGTCCCCGAGCCCTCTCGCCGTGCCGCTGAGACTCTGGTCAAGCCCAAGGAACGTAAACTCACGCTCCCGCGCTGTTTCAAGTGTGGGGAGCCGGGACACTTGCTGCCAGCTTGCCCCCTCAATCAGGAGCCCATGGACTGCAGCTGGACCCAAGAGGAAAGGTACTGTGCACTGTCTAATCCCCTCGCGGTTACTAATACAGGAGTGGTGTTATTGAATGGGCACTCGGTGGTGGCAATGTTTGACTCCGGGAGTAACATTACCATTGTTGCTCCCCGTTATCTTTTACCACAACAATGGCTCACCCAGCATTTGGGGGTCAAGTGTGTGCATGTAAAGACCAGGTCCTACAGGTCCGCAATGTGCTTCATCTCCTGGGAAGGGACTCTGAAACGAATGATGGTGGCCGTGATGCCGGAGCCTCCCTTCTCCGTAATATTGGGATGGGACTGGTCTAACAATAAAAGTGGTAGGACTGTCACCACTCCAAAAACCGAACTGGGTCTAGTTATGGATGGTCAGGAAGCCCTCCCAGCTGCTCTCACGCCGTGCACTTCGGCGAATTTTGATGACGTAGGGAGCTCGGGGGAGCACTCTTCGGCGCCGGACCTCAGCCCGGAAGTGACCCCTGGTGGAGTTCCGGAGCAGTCGAGTGCTCCCATGGACCCAGTAATGGATATACTCAGCGGGTTAGATGCAATATCGCTCTACTCCCGCGTCATTCAAAAGGGAACAATGGAACGATGATTCCTTAAAGTTCGCCAGAAATGCTATAGTGTCCGCTGACGACCTAGCGTCTATGGCTTCCACACCACATGGGCCCTACTTTGTATTGGAGAATGATTTGTTGTATCGAGTACCCGAGCATGAGGGCGAGGTACGGAAGTTGTTGCTAGTACCGCGGACTTACCGGCGGGACGTCTGCGAACTAGCTCACGCCCACCTCCTAGGCGCCCATCTCGGGGCCGAAAAAACACTGGAGAGGGTGAAACTCCGGTTTTACTGGCCCGGGATCAATGAGGAGGTCCGATTTTTTATCAATCCTGCCCGGTTTGTCAATTACGACAGATTCCTCGGAGGGAACGCGCTCCTCTGATCCCAATTCCCCTTATTGATATACCCTTTGAACGGATCGGTGTCGATCTGGTGGGACCCCTGGAACCCTCAGTGCGTGGTTATAAATATATTTTAGTAATGGTGGACTACGCAACTCGATACCCCGAGGCAGTTCCCTTGCGAGCTGCTAATACAAAGAACATCGCACAGGAATTAGTAGGATTATTTTCCCGGGTGGGCATACCCAGAGAAATCCTCATGGATCAGGGTACCCCCTTTATCTCGGAAACGTTCAGGGAAGTAGCCAAACTACTCCAGGTTAAGCATCTTAAGACATCCGTTTATCATCCCCAGACGGATGGACTAGTTGAGCGCTTCAACCAAACATTGAAGCAGATGCTCTGCAAAGTAGTCAGAGAGGACGGTAGAAACTGGGACCAGCTTTTACCACTAGTACTTTTCGCGTACAGGGAAGTACCCCAGGCCTCCACAGGGTTTTCCCCATTTGAATTGTTGTATGGACGTCAACCCCGAGGACTATTGGATATACTAAACGAGGGATGGGAAGGAGAGGCCCGTCCCTCCACCAATGTATTGGAATATATAGCTCAATTACGCGATAGATTGGAGAAAATTAGACCGTTACTAAAAGATCACATGTCCAAAGCTCAAGCAGCGCAGGTCCGGAATTATAACCAAAATACATCTTTACGCGAATTCCGCCCAGGGGATCGCATAATGGTGCTCGTGCCCACCTCACACTCTAAATTGTTGGCTCATTGGCAGGGCCCATACGAAGTTAAGGAGAGAAAAGGACTCGTCGACTATCTGGTGAGCCAGCCGAATCGTCGACCAAGTGAGAGGGTTTATCACATTAATCTTCTGAAACCGTGGAGAGAATGGGAACCTGACCCTCCTCCCGCCCCTACTCTCTCCCTTTTCTCAGAAAATACACCCCTTAACTTTGGCTCCAATTTGACACCCTAACAACGACAGGAGCTCGAAAGAGTCATCTTGTCTGTCCCGGAGGTGGTCAGCGAGGCACCTGGCCGGACCTCGCTGATTAAGCATGATATTGTGACAGCCCCGGGGGTGGTTGTCTGGGAACGGCCCTACCGCCTCCCTGAGGCGAAACGTGCTGAAGTGGAGCTAGAGGTTCAACGGATGTTGGACATGGACATCATCGAGGAGAGCCATAGCCCTTGGTCTAGTCCTATCGTCCTCGTATCCGAGCCGGACGGGTCGTGGAGGTTTTGCAACGACTTCAGACGCCTCAATCAGGTCTCGAAGTTCGATGCCTATCCCATGCCCCGGGTGGATTAGCTCCTAGAGAGACTGGGGACGGCCCGCTATCTGACTACGCTTGACATGACGAAGGGGTATTGGCAAATTCCCTTAACGGATTCTGCGAAAGAAAAGACGGCATTCAGTACCCCTAGCGGACACTGGCACTATAAGGTACTCCCATTTGGGCTGCACGGGCCACCAGCGACATTTCAGCGTCTGGTTGATCGAGTGCTACGGCCCCACCAATCCTATTGTGCCGCCTACCTGGATGACGTGGTTATCTATTCCGGCACCTGGGAGGAACATATAGTGCAGGTTTATACGGTTCTCCTGACGCTAGCAAAGGCTGGACTTCGTATCAATCCTCAAAAGTGTTACTTTGGGATGAACGAAACCTGCTATTTAGGCTACCTAGTGGGAGGAGGATTAGTCAAACCACAGTGCACTAAAATTAAAGACATCTTGGAATGGCCCCGTCCGATGGTCAAGAAACAGGTGCAAGCCTTCTTAGGATTGGCAGGGTACTACCGCCGGTTTGTGCCCCGCTTCTCTGAGAGAGCAGCACCCTTGACGGATCTTACAAAGAAACGGGCTCCTTTTACTGTGGTGTGGACCTTTACCTTGGCACCAATATTGCGCACTCCTAACTTTTCTTTACCATTTCTTCTTCGGACACAGGTTTAGGTGCCATGCTGAGCCAAAGCATCGATGGTGTTGAACATCCTATGCTGTATCTGAGCCGGAAACTGCTGGACCGGGAGACCAGGTATGCAGCGGTGGAGCGGGAAGCCTTGGCTATTAAATGGGCAGTGACTTATCTGCGGTATTACCTGCTGGGACGGGAATTCACATTGATAACGGACCATGCCATCCTCCAGTGGATGGCCCTGAATCGTGACTCGAATCCTCGTGTCACCAGGTGGTTTTTGGACCTGCAGCCATTTAAGTTCACTGTCGTTTATCGTCGGGGATCCCTGCAGGCCAACGCTGATGCTCTCTCCCGCATTCACGACCTCTCGGTTCGGGTCGCCCGACCCGGTGGGTCTGGGCTAACGGGGGGGGGTCCTGTCACGCACGAGCGATTAGACAGCAGCTGAGCGTCCCGGTGTGTGGCGTAAAACGTCCCGCGAGGGAGCTGTGGCAGTGCACTAACCTTTCTTTCCTTACTTCCTCAGAAAGACCGAGGCGGCGGAGCCGTAAAGAGTGCCCGGTCATATCAAGAAAATGCACACTTCCGGGTGCAGATGTAAACACTGACGAGCCTTGATGTCGTCAAACTCCCAGAATCCAATGCACCACTTCCCAGCATCCCTCACTCGTTATTTCCTGTCCATCGCTATAAAATGTCCGTCCTTTCCTACTGTATTTGTCGAATTTTGAGTTGCCAAACTATTTTTTTGACCATTGATTTTGAGTTACAGTATACGGGGCGTAAAAACCCCAACCCTTAATCTGTTATTTGTGCATTTATTTCACTATATATATATATATATATATATATATATATATATATATATATATATATATATATATATATATATATATATATATACTGTATATATTTATACAGTGTATAGTTACAGGATGGGATGTTCTAATGGCAAATCTCTACACTTACAATAATGCCAAAAAGGACAAAAATACCATAAAATGCTCTTTTTTACATAAATGTATTAAGAATGCAACATTCAAAACAAAACAAAAGCCTGCTGCCAGTTTGGGCCTCCATTCATCCGTCTTCTGTCTATCTCACCTTCCAACTATTGACTTAATTTTTGCTTCAAATCAAACTGACTTTGAATTTCTTAATTGGAGCCCCAGCGCTATTTTTTATTTCTAAGAATGTGTTCAGTTTCTGCATGGACACTGGCTAAAGTGCTGTCTAAATGACCAAGGGTGCCTTTTCTTTAAAAAGCCATCTGGTCCTCTGCTGTGCATTTCCTAAAAGGAGGACTCCAGTTCTCACCCCCAAATCAGAGACCTTGAGTTGTCCTTTATCAGTTTGGAAGAAGAGTAATAACCTCTTGTCAATTCTCCCTGACTGTATTTATAATGATCAAGTGACTAATAATTTCATTAGCCAATGACCACGTGCTACCATCTATTAGATAGATAGATAGATAGATAGATAGATAGATAGATAGATAGATAGATAGATAGATAGATAGATAGATAGATAGATAGATAGATAGATAGATAGATAGATAGATAGATAGATATGTCATTGTCACTTTTACAAAAGAACAACGAAATTGAAGGTGCTGTGTGTAAGGCATAAGAGTTAAAAAAAACAAGAAAAGGAATATTAATAAAAGTACATTACAAATATATACAGATTACACTTGTCATATATACAACTTGCACTGGTCAAATGTACAAATTTCACTGGTTGACTTAAGGTCTATATTGCACATTTTGAGAATGATATGGAGTAGTTGTATTTGAGTTCAGGGCCATGATTGCTTTTGGATAAAAACTGTTTTTAAGGCGGTTTGTCCTGGTTTTCATTGCTCTGTATCTCTTGCCTGATGGCAAAAGCTGGAAGAGGCAGTGACAGGGATGTGATGAATCCTGTGAAATGTCTATTGCTTTTTTGCAGCATCAGGAGGTATAGATTTGTTCCAGAGTGGGGAGGGTACAACCAATTGTTCTCTCTGCTGTCCTGATGACCCAGTGGAGCGCTTTCCTTTCTGAGGCAGTGCAACTGCCATACCACACACACAGTCCGTACGTAAGCACACTCTCAATGGAACAGTGATAAAAGGCAAGGAGCAGATTTTTGGGGAGATGTTTCTTTCTGAGAATTCTCAGAAAATGCAGTTTCTGTTGCGCCTTCTTCAGCAGCTCCTTGGTGTTTGTGCTCCAGGTCAGGTCATCCTCCACCTCAATGCCCAGAAACCTGAACACCGGTACCCTCTCCACACAGGCCCCGCCAATGATGAGTGGCTGGATGTCAGTTTTGTTTTTTCTAAAGCCAATTACAGGCTCTTTCGTTTTTGTGGTGTTGAGGAGCAGGTTATTGACTGCGCCACTCTGACAGCCGCTCCACCTTGTCCCTGTATGCCAACTCACCCTCCTTGCCCGAGATGAGTCCGGCCACCGTTGTGTCATCCGCAAACTTTATGATCTTATTGTTGTGGTGTGTGGGAACACAGTCATATGTGTAGAGGGTGTAGAGGAGTGGGCTGAGCACACAACCCTGCAGCGTCCCGGTGAGGCTGAGAGCAGTGGAGGTGTGGGGACCCAGCCTGACCCTGTGGGAGTGACCAGACAGGAAGTCCAGTATCCAACTGCAGGTGAGTGATGGAAGTCCCAGATCTGCTAGTCTGGACACCAGTACATCCAGGAAATGAAAAACAGACAAACATGCATTACTGTCGGACGTCATTTTGAAATATTGTAAAGCTTTTATTATATTAGTGCTAAGTAATAACTGAGGTAGATGACTGTTTATAAAACAAATAAATTTCAATCTCTAACAAGCCTAAATAGATAGATAGATAGATAGATAGATAGATAGATAGATAGATAGATAGATAGATAGATAGATAGATAGATAGATAGATAGATAGATAGATAGATAGATAGATAGATAGATAGATAGATAGTATAAAAGAATGAGTCTCAACACACTGGAAAGGTTTGGGGCAACCACCCGTATATTGTCCCTGGCTGCAAAAGGTTTAAGGAAAACACAAGGATGTTCTCTGGTTGAGTTCCCAAAATTAACTGAACTGATCTGTCAAGATGGAGATTTTGTATGTTGGAAACCAGAATTGATGTCATTAGACCGGAACAGGCAGTGAAGTCATTCTGGGTGCTGGAATAGCAAGTGACATCCGTCAGGGCACCGGAACAGGAAATGGCATTAAACCAGGCAGGTTTTCCTATATTTGGTCTGCAGAGATAATAGAAAAAGCTTTAGAGCACCCCGCCACCCCCTGGCCTGGCAGATGATTACCTTCACTTGGTCCACTCAGCTCGCTCCTAGTCGCACGTGTGTGACAATAGATAGAACTTCATTTGTCCCCATGGGGAAATTTGGCTTTTTATCGAAGTTTTTTAAATAAATTAATACGTAAATAGGTAGATAAATAAAGAAATAAACACACACACAATTTGGCTGAACATACACCACAAAAATAAATGAAAAGCAAGAAAATTCAAAAGTAAGAAAACTTCTAATTTGGCAGTCACAGTCCCAGTGAGGCATTATGCAGGCATATCACTGTTGGTATAAAGGAGATGTTTCTTGCCACACTTCTGCTGAATAATTCATTGCCTGAAAGTCCTCAGTGTTAGTGTGTCAGATAGAGGATGTGCAGCATTATTCATGATGGCATTCAGTTTTGTTTCAAGTTTCAAGTTTTCAAGTGTCCTCTCTTGAAGTGAAATTACCAGTCCAGCACACCACAGTGTAGAAAACTGCATTGGCCATCCCAGAGTTATTGAAGAAGAGGTTGTAGGGGGTCATGCACCTGTGATGCCTCTTTAGTCATCTACCCTTAAGCATCCTTGGAAACATTAAAATGTCCATCCCTTTCTCATGCACTTATGCCACTTACAAGTGGGGCACCATGCACACCTATTGTGTGTAAGGCCCTCTAATGTTATCTAGTGTTATTAACCTCAAGAAGGCAGTGTGGCATTGTGGTTATGGCTTTGGACTTCAGACACTTGAGGATATGTGTTTCAATCCTGCTACTAACACTGTCTGACCATGAACATGTCATTTCACTAGCCTGTGCTCCAAATGGAAAACAAAAGAAATGTAACCAATTGTATCTCAAAATGTTTTTAGTTGACTTGGATAAAGGAGTCAGCCAAAATAGTAAATAAATAAATAATCTGCATTTCCCACACTTGCATGTTTAGACCCTCTCCCGCTGGTATTTCTGTTAATCTACATGTTAATTCTCCTATGGGACTTTTCTTTGTTTGGTGTAATCTTGGGAGTGCATTTGATTCTGTGGGATTCTGTGGAAAAGCTCAAAGTGTATGGATATATCTTTGTGGATAATTTATTCAAAAAACAGGTGTCATACCCAAATTGTACCACATAAATTCTCTCATTGAGGCAACCATATTGAATGAATGAAATAACGACAGGTACCACAGATATCCAACTTTACTCGTGATCTAATGTAAAAATGCTTCATCTCATATCATCTCAACAAATACTGATGAACATCAGTCTGAGTGATTGCAGGATTATGTAAAGTGAAAATGTGTGGAAATGTCATCTCAGACATACTCTGATCTTATTACATTCAGTGCTTAAAAAAGTTATTCTTTCCTTGAAAGTTTCCCATTTTATTGTTATACAACATTGATTCACTGTGCATTTAATTTGGCTTTTTTTGTCATTTATCAACAGAAAAAAGACTACAAATCATCTACAAATATGGAATGTGACCTAAATTAATTACAAACATAAAACACAAAATAATTACCGTATATACTCACATATAAGTCGGGTCTTGATACCCGAAAAATCGATCATAAAATCAGACCCCGACTTATATACCCGTTCAAAAATACAACACTTAATTTTTTTTTTTTACATCTTCTTACCTCCTCCAATCTGACATCAGTTTCTCAAATGCATCAAATTTTGTTGCAGCAGCGCAGTTACCAATTTCTTTCGCTGCTTCAACAGCGTTTAATTTAAAACCAGTTTGATAGATAGATAGATAGATAGATAGATAGATAGATAGATAGATAGATAGATAGATAGATAGATAGATAGATAGATAGATAGATAGTTTATTAATCCCAAGGGGAAATTCATAATCATATTTTATTCTGATCGAACGCTCCATTAAAGATAAGAGATGCTCTTACGATAAAGGTGTGTGAGGGTGTGAGAAACAAAAAGCACAAATCAGTGCAAACGTTGCTTCGGAATAGTTCGGGTATTACCGTGTGGTCACATAAGCACAATAGAGAGAGAGAGAGAGAGGTTAGGAGCACATGCTGATACAGTGCATTGCCACACCCACATAGAAAAAAAAGGCAGTGTGCTCCGTGGTTACTCTCTCAGGTGGGCGTTAGCATATCATAATCTCTTGGACCAATAGTGTGAGTTTTCTGCATTCGACTTATATGACTGACATTATAAAATACCAGAAATTATATGATAAAATCATGCCTCGACTTATCCGCTGGAGAACTCATCTGCAGGTATATACGGTAATCGAAGAAGTAGATGCACCTTTGGAAGCCATAACAGCCTTGAATCTGTGTGCACAGGCCTGTTTCTATTAGCTTCGCACATCTGGACACTGTAATTTTTCCCCATTCTTGTTTGCAAAACTGCTCTGGCTCTGTCAGGTTGCATGAAAATCATGAGCAAACAACGTTTTTAAAGTCCTGACACCTATTCCCAATTGGAATGAGATCTGGACTCTAATTAGTCTACTCCAGGGGCCTCATGCATAACGCCGTGTGTAGAATTCACACTAAAACATGGCATAAGGACAAAAGCGGAAATGTGCATACGCACAAAAAAATCCAGATGTATAAATCAGTGCGTTCGCCAACTTCCACGTTCTTCCACATCATAAATCCAGGTCAGCTTGAAAAGTAACGCACGCGCACGTGCCTGCTGCCACTCCCCAAACTCCTCCCAGAATTACGCCTCTTTGAATATGCAAATCATTATAAATAGCCCTTAAGCTCAGCATTCTGTGAAAAGGCAATGGCAAAAGCACGGGGGGAAATAGAAGAATTTCAGTGAATACCAAGTGGAGGCAAGGAAAAATTTCTATTTGTTGATTTAAACAGTGATAAAAACAACAAAAGGAAGTTGATTGAGTGACTAAAAGTGTCAGAGAAACTCGAAAGCTCAAGTTCACAAAGTCGCACAGTGCTCAAAATAGAAAAGAAGTTGTCAGATATCAAAGTCGCCGTGAAAAGGCAAGTCATAACCCATCGTCTAAGTGTCATATGAAAGCTTATTAGGGTACAGAAAAAAAAGTAGGCACACAGTGGGAAAAAAGCACAAAATGTCAACTTTAATCTCTAAATTTCCACTTTAATCACGTAGTTTATTTTGTCATTAAAGTAGAACATCACAAACTTCATCTTAAAATCGTTTAATTTACTAGTTTCTCAAATCCCATTATAACTAAAGTAGCATGTTAAATGCTTTGTTTTGTATTTGCTTTTTTATGTGCTTATTAAACGGGCTTTCTCTTACTGAGACAGGACACAGAATCCATTACATTTGTAATATTACAGCTCTCTGAATAATTAAAACTAGCTGACACCCGCCATAGCATAATGCGGTGTAAGAATAGGAACAGAAAACGATGAGAAAGGAATTCAGAAATCAAGAAGAAATGAATACTTCTTGGAAGACGCAGTGTGCATGTAGAATTTCCGACCAAGCAGGATTACATGTGAAAGTGATAAATAAATCAGGTTTTCCGAATATACGTACTATGGCCATGGCATCCTGATAGTTTTGTTGCATGTATCTTGGACTTCCTGGAAATGTGGACGGTAATATGATCATTTTGCCTACACGTACGTTGTTAATTTCAGCGTTTGCTTGCAGTGCATCTGATAGTTCCACGTGCAGATCTTGTTGATGGAATCTGAGATAGTTGAGACACACGCCCTCTGTTTTAACATACGCATCTACGACGTACTATTGGAATAGTTTGCCGCTGGAGTGCAAAATACTAAATGTATTCCTCATTGCTAATCTGTACGCGTAAAATTGGCATTGAGTAAACCTTTTTCGCTTGCCTCTTCTTTTATCGGGAACATGTTGTAAATCTTTGTGCCAGCCAATGTCCCCATAAGGGAATAAAAGTGGGTAAACCATAGGATCGCAATTCATATTGAGCGTGGAGATCTGTTTACAGGAGTTGCCTATGGGATAGATGCAAAATGTCCCTTTCAGCAGGCGTTTCGCCATCTTCTCCGACGAAAATCACTGCAATATCGGGGCATTGTATCGTCGTAAATCCTCCCCAGGGTTTTCCTTGAAAACCATTCGTACAGATGCTGTTGGATTGGACTGAGCGATTTCATGCATGAGTTTTTATGATTTAGTGAAGGGGTTGATGGTTCTGAGCATGGAATCTAGCTGGAGAAGTACATTTTTGCTGCATGCAGAGTTTGCTTTATTTTGTAAGCGTACTTAAGTAGCTTGTGTTGTGTCAAAAAATATAACTGTCCATATCCTGGAGAGGTAGAAGTGTTAGCGTATAGTGGAGAGATTTGGTGATAAATTTGCCCGTGTATTTTAAAACAGTATGGTCTGTGGCCAGGAGGTTGAGTTATCTATGCACCCATGGAAGCAAATGCTAGAGAAGAGTTGTATTCTCAAATGTGTTCACGATAATTTTTAGCTTCTGATGTTTGCTGTGTAAGAAGCTGTTGTAAAGACACAGGTGGCTCCCGCAAAGGTGGTAAAGCTATTTTACCACTGTGGCAGCACCTTGAGTACTTGTTGGATGTATTACGCTCAACAGGCCAGTATAGTGCATGACATGGAAGATGACGAATAGGAATCGAGAAATGCCGTGTCAGCTGCGTGTGGGCAGGACCGGTTTTGAAGTGGAAGCAGGACAAACCAGAAGAGAAATATATATAAGAGATACTGAGATGTATACGTGATATCATTTTCATGATGACAGGAGTTAAAGCATGTTATTAAACATGGGAACACGGTGGTGCAGTGATTGTTCATGTCTCTTGCAAGATGCTTGCTGCGCCGTGTGTGACCTTCGATGAAATAATTTATTACAGCAGTACTGTCTCTTTCAAACGTACTAACCCGCAATTCCTGTCCTTACTTTTCTTTCTCCAAATACCCAATTGCCACACAATCAGCTCTGCAATAGACGTTAAGCCATCTGTAAGCTTAGAACGCCGGTCCTTCAAAACTTTTAAAGAACAGTGAAATATCTTCATAGTACGTGTTTAATTATTCTATCCTTCCAGTGTCGCACCAGCCCCAGCAAGAATACAGCGCGAGGCAGGAACAATCCATGAACAGAGCGCCAACTCCTTGCTAGCGCAGCAACACCGTGTCCACACATGTGTAATTATTAGCAATATAGATTATTTAAATGAAGTTAAAGTTTTATCTGTATAATATAATAAACATATTTTGCTGCATTTCATCTTAAAATGATATCGTCATCATATGTAAATACGAGCTTTATAAAGTGGCTCAGGTTGTGCAATATTATAACTATTGCAAGTTTACAGTGAGGTGATTGCACTAATAAGTACAAACAGTTCTACAAGGTGCACTTGATGGACTGATTGAGTGCGTTTATAGTTCTTGGCATGAAACTGCTTCTGAACTGCAAGGTCTGTACAGGAAAGGCTTTGAAGTGTTTGCCGTGTGAGAGCATTTCAAATAGGCAGCATGTGCTTGATGCTGTATACCGATAATTCTCTTTCTGATCAGCTGCTGTAGATCTGTGATTCCACACTCATATATAGTGATATAAATACTCCGAGTGGTGCAGTGAGAGTAATATAGAAAAAGATGATCCACTGTGGCAACCCCTAACGGGAGCAGCTGAAAGAAGAAGAAGAAGGTGTAGTGAGCGTAACAACACCAAAGCAGCTATGGTATTTAGAATAGTTTGACCATTCTGTGGACCATTATATTGTTACAGGTTTATTATAATCAGATGCTTTAAACTAATAAACAATATGCATCAGGGATGTGGATCTAAAAAAGAAAGGGAAACCACACTGGAACAGTAGCACTGCTTTGACGCTGGGTGCCGCCAGTTTGCAAAACCAAGCAGAGAACTTGTGTACGCCAGGGTTTTAGGTAGCTTGAAAATGTGCGTGGTTTTATGCCAAGTTTAGGTTTTATACATTGCGATTTGAGCGTGGAAACGGGCTTACACAACATTTTTGTGTGTATGCACTGTTTATACATGAGGCCCCAGGACATTAACATTGTTGCCATTCTTCTGTAGCTTTGGCATCATGCTTGGGGTGTTGTCTTGCTAGAAAACAAATCATCTATGGCAGACTGCATTCAGTTCTCTTTTAGGATTTCTTTGGATTTTGCTGCAGTCATTTGACCCCGCCCCCCCCCCCCCCCCCCACCCCCTTACAAGCTTTGCAGGGCTTCCAGTAGAGAAGCACCCCTATAGCCTGATGTTGCCACCACCATGCTTAATGGTGGGGATGGTGTGTTTTTATATTGTAATGGCAAAAATGATCAATTTTGATCTCGTCATATCATGCTGACTTCAGGGTCTCCCATGTTCCTTCTGGCAAACTCTAGCCAAGATGGCATGTGTGTTTTTTAACAGTGGATGATTCTTTACTACTTTCCTATAAAGTTGATAAATCACTCAGACAACAGTTGTCTGCACAGTCTCTCCAGTATCATCCACTGTAGCTTGTCTCTCCTTCAGAGTTCTCGTGGGTCTTTTAGTAGTGTCCCTCACTAGTTGTCTTGTGACAGCTGTGTTATACTCTTTCTATTTCTTGATGATCAATTTCACTGGACTGCAAAGGATATTCAGTGACTTGAATATTTTCTTGCATCCATCCTCTGACTTGAACTTTTCAGTCACCTTTTTTTGGAGTTGCTTGGAGTGTTCTTTTGTCTTCTTTGTGTAAGTAAGGCCGTAATACTGACTGACCACAAGTTGTCCCTTCCAGATAAGGTGCATTTATACTACAATTAATTGAAACCTCTTGACTACAGACAGGCAGGCTCCATCTAATTCTGTGACTTCTATAACCTATTTATATGTGTCATATTAAAGCAGATAAATATTTATTTGATCAATTAACTATAAATTTTAAATGTGTTTTAAATTTAGATGATTTTGCAGAAATTTGTTTTCACTTTGACATTAAAGAATCTTTTTCTATTGATCAGTGCCAAAAAGCCAAATTAAATCCAATGTGATTCAATATTGTATAACAATGCAATGTGAAAACTTACAAGGGGGTGAATACTTTTTATAGGCACTGTAACTAAAAGAGCTTCTCAGAAGGAACAGGTGTTTTGTGTGTACAAGAAAGGAGGAGGTGGAGCACGATTGCCTTTTATTAGACATTGTTACAAAAAGAGCTCTCTCTGTTCAGTGGCTGCTTTTTTTCTGGCACACTTTCATGGAGCTTTAAGTTCAGTTGCTGTTTATCTGGCACTTTTTGAAAATAGTTCAGCTCAGTGGTTGTGTAGCAGCCGGACATTTTTCAAGAAGCTCTGTGTTTTGTAGGATATATAATACACAATTAAAGAAAAGAAGCCATCTGGGAACTGTCATCTGGGACTGAATGAAGACGGCTTTGGATTCTTTATTCCTTGTCTGGCTGCAGCCCCTTAAGGGCACGAGAGGATGCTGTTTTGAAGCCCTCTATTGGTGGGTTGAAGTAAAGGTTTGATAGTAAAAACAGCTTCACTCAGCAGGCAAGACATGGGCTCAATACATGGGGTGCAACAGTCAGACAGATACGCATTTACAGACAGCTGTTTTTGATATTTCTTCCATTCCAGTCCCTCATTAAGAAAAGAACCAGGCTGATACCCTTCTTGTTAGGGGTATATCACAGGTGATATGATAACAAGATAATCACATTTTAATTTAAAATTAATTATAACTATCATAACATTGCAGGGTGCAATATGGAAGTTTACATAATTTGGAACTACATATTATGAATAACAATCAGATCATGTAGAACTAGCTTCCAAGTGAAAGAGTGACCCTAAAAACAGCTGGTTAATTAATTTTTATATAGCATTCTCATGGATGAGAACAGTGTGGCACACACTTTTATTGTACCATATTAAATAGCATTCAATAAAATAGAATATGCCATGCAATAAATTGGAAAGTGCACTAAGTGCAAATCATCTTATATATAAATGTCCACGCGTGGAAGTGTGTGTGTCTGTCTGGCCCAGAAGTGTGAGGCTACAGCATGAAGCTCAAAGAGCTGCCAAGGCGGCCCCAAGTTCACAATTTGGAACAAGAAGGAAGTACTAGGCTACAGAATGAAGCTGAAAGAAAGCGATTCCGTTGCCAAAGTGAAATCGCCAAGGAAAGACAAATGAGACAGAAATGCGCTTAGCTGCTGATATGTCACAAGTGTCTGGTCACACTTATAGGTAATCTAACTTAGACACCATTAAAATATCCGACTACGCCACCCAGTTTTATTAAGAGACTGGGAACTCCTGAAATTTACCAATAATAGCACACAGGTTTCTTTAAATTGGGCGGTGAGTAAACACACAATGAAATACACAACAGTAATTTAGAAAAAAGCAACAGTAAGTTCTATTGTACAAGACAATATAAGGTACATTAAAAAGATGAACGAACATAAAAGAACCTAAACGTATCAGGAATTAATGTCCTTTTTTTAAAAGGAAAATACACAGTCCACACTCTAAAAGTCCGTAAAAACAAGAATTGTAGGATACAACCTTTAGTGGTGCAGAGTCCAGTTTGGGCACTGTGTTACCCCAACACTTAATTGTTCATGGATGCACTCTGTTACCCGGCAGAAGGCTGTGTCAAATTGTTGACTCCCTGTCAGCGTCTCTTTGTTGTTCCTTTTTCTTCCACTCTGGGTTCCTTGTGTGGCTGGGACCTAGGCACGCCTCATTCCTCGTCTGTCAGCTTTGCTTGGTCCTCTCATGCGGCTCCCCTCTTTCGCTGGACCCACAACTGCCGTCTCCTTGTGGAGCTGTCTCTTCCTCCCTGGAAGTATATGTTGCCGTCCTTGTGCCTCACGTCGTGCCAGCCAGGTACCCTTGTCTGTCTGCGAGCCCCTGTGCCCTGTCCGAGTGTCTTGGCAGCATTTCCTGTGGACTCTCCCTCCTGCCTTCTGCTGGCCAGCAGTTTATATTTACTTCACCCCTCTGTTGTCAGTCCTGGACAAACAGTCTAATCAATGGCACCTCTAAATTGCCTGGGTTTAACAATTAATAAAAAAATAAGTTAACAAAATGTATGGTTACCAAACATTAATAAGTTCAGATATGCTGATTAGGAACCAATATTTCCAAGCCAGGTAAATACAAACATTCTCTAAGGTCAAACTTCAAGCAGTGACTCCCTGGCAAGACAGCAAATACCATTAATAAGTACAGATATGCTGATTAGAAACCAATATTTCCAAGCCAGGTAAATACAGACATTCTTCTAAGGCCAAACTTCAAAGCAGTGATTCCCTTGCAGGACAGCAAATACCACTAATAGGTACAGATATGCTGATTAGAAACCAATATTTCCAAGCCAGGTAAATACAAACATTCTCTAAGGTCAGACTTCAAAACAGTGATTCCCTTGCAGGATAGCAAATACCATTAATAAGTACAGATAGCCTTTTAACTTCTCACCCCCCAGTCCCCAACAGTGGGTGCCTAATGGAACCACCCAGTGCACAAAAAAAATGTAAAAGTGTCCCCCTCTGACAGATAGATAAGGGGGAGCGAGTATGTCCGCAAAACGAAACTGCTGACTCTGCATTTCAATTTTTTTCTGACGATTTCAGTAGTTTCTAGGAGCCTGGGCTTTGTACAGCACAGACTTACACACCTAGTAATAAATAAATATCTACAGACATTACACATCCATCTATTTTTCAACCATCTTACCTCAGTTCAAGATTACTGCGAGTGTCACGTCACTACATGGCACACTTAGAGACAGGGTGAGAAGCACACACTTCCATGAGAGGCTCGGAGTAGAGCCACAGACCCTCCATATCGAGAGGAGCCACATGAAGTGCTTCGGATAGCTGATACGGATGCATCCCAGACTGTTGCCCCCACGGCCCAGTTTCAAATAAGTGGTGGAAAATGAAATGAAGGAAAAAACAGATATTCCTGTGCACTGTTTAGCTTAATAATTTTGAACCAATTTGTTTCCTATCTGTTTAAGAAAATCTGTGTACCGTATATACTCGCGTTTAAGTTCTCCTATGGATAAGAAGAGGCTTGATTTTACCGTATATTTTCCAGTATTTTATAATGTCTGTCGTATGAGTCGAATGCGGAACACACACGCTAATGATCCACCCAAGAGAGTAACCACAGAGCACACTGCCTTTTTTTTCTATGTATTGTGCCTACATGACCACACAGTAATACCCAAACTATTCTGAAGCAATATTTGCACTGTTTTGTGTTTTTTGTATCTCACACCCTCATACACCTTTATCGTAAGAGCATTCCTCATCTACGATGGAGCATTCGATCAGAAGAAAATATGAATCTGGTTTTAAATTAAAAGTCGTTGAAGTGATAAAAAAAATTGGTAACTGTGCTGCTGCAACAAAATTCGATGTGTCTGAGAAACTGGTGTGAGATTGGAGGCTCTTCACTCCTCAGCTCTGGGATGATCACTAAGCCATCTTGCAGCATAGACATTATTTTTTTTAATTATATATTAAAATAAATATATTTTTTAAATGTCTAATGCTACTTGTCACAATAAACAGTAGGATGATACAAGTCCAGCCTACACAGATCCAACAGAAAATAAACTTTGCCAGTCATGGTTATTAGGAAAAGATATATATGCAGTGTAAAAGTGTGAGTGGTATGTGCTTTTTTATTTGAACTTTGTTTTGCATAAATGAATTGCTAATCTCTAAAAACATAGTGAATCAATCAGACTTATCTAAATAAATTTTTAACTAAGAATATCCTAAATTTCTAATTGATTTCATTCCAGATCAAATAGAAAAAGTTGATAAAAGATGATAAAAGTGACAGCACCACTAAGTGCCACCATGGGACACCAAGAAGATAAACAGAAAAGGGAAGACTTAATAGTATTTGAGTGGAATGATTGGCCTAGTTAGTAAAAAGCAATGTGAACAACCTCAGCTGCAGCTCTAACAACAGGGCTGCTCAAATTTTGGCAGGTAGATCAGTAGAGAATTTGGGTGGCTGTATAGCCCAAGGCTATGCTTTCTGCAGTAGTTGTAATTATCTTAAAGAGTTTTACGAATATCTGCATCTTATGATCATGCTGTGTGATTTCTAATATAAGCGTTTAAAAATTTTAAAATTTTGAAGGAGAGGAGTGATTTAAAACTATAGTTATTTGGCCATGCTGCCTACTTTTACTTATAATCCCTGCTGTAGTGTTTGGAGTTGACTTTTGGGCGGTAGCAGACTACATGGAGACCGTGAAAGTTGAACGTTATATAAGATAAAGGTTATTCTCACATTTAAAAAGGAAAGAAGGTTAAAGGTAAAAAAAAAATTTTTTTTGCAGATACACACTGATTCATTACTAATTACATTGCACTTGTCAGTTCTGCTTGACAGAAACCAGCAAATTAGATTTTCTAAGAGACTGTCTTAATTTTTAAAAATTTGTAAGCATCCTATAACATTATTTTATCATTTTATCTCATTTTAAAGCATACTGCTCAACTACATTATTTACGTGTGGTAGTCTGGCCTAGTCACATATACACTACATCCAACCATCCATTACTAATTCTCATTTTTTCTGGCCAGGGTCAAGAGAGGCCAAAGTCTGATTCGGTAGCATCTGAGATTATCTGTAATAATTCCTGCTGCTTTTCACTCAGCCCCTATGAAATCTTTACTGTTCTGCCCTTGTCGGCAATTATTGGCTTTGCTACCTGCATACTGATAGCAACGGCTGAAAGTTACATTACAATTTGGAAGTCAATCCAGCACATCAAAGAAGGCCTTTTCTAATTATGTGCCAGGCCCCTTCTGCCCCAAGTTCACAGCATCTGGGGGCCTAATGAGAACTGACCTTATTCTTTGAAGAGATGGAGAGATCAAATATGTCTCAGTTGAATTGGTACACCACAGCAAGTGTGTGTGAAGAATTAAACTGGCATGTTAAAATCCTGTATGGAGAATTCAGCACTGCTGTAAGTGATGAAAGGAAATCTTTTCATTGATATAAAATGAGATTTATTTGCTCATAGAGAGAAAGCATAGTTGTAATAACAGCCATCCATCTATCTAGTATTATTAGTATGCTTTTACTTATGCTATAGTGAAACTTAAACAGTTCACATGGAGAATTAGAATCCCAGCAATAATTATGGCAAACAATTAGGGAAACATTATTTTTATGATTAGAATCCTTGCATATTGAAGGCAGTTTCTTCCCCCATTAATACAGTTTCATTTTGATTGCATTTAGTTTTATCTATCTATCTATCTATCTATCTATCTATCTATCTATCTATCTATCTATCTATCTATCTATCTATCTATCTATCTATCTATCTATCTATCTATCTATCTATCTATCTATCTATCTAATATTATCAGAATGTTTTTACTACAATATCCCTAGGAAAAAAGTAAAAACTAATCTTTCTCTGTGCGTTTCCCATTGTTCATTTAATTGCCACTTTTCTCACAGCATGGGGATACCAGGAGTAATTTACTTTATTTTTCCTTGAAGCCTCTTAAAGATTCTGCTGACACTTTCTATTGATCACATTATTATAAGCTCACATTTAGTTTTATTTAATGTTCTGATTTTTTTTTCACTAATTCTATTTTGAATATTATTTAGGAAATATAATGCAGGGATAGATAGATAGATAGATAGATAGATAGATAGATAGATAGATAGATAGATAGATAGATAGATAGAGATTGTCTGGGAGAGGAAAAAAATTCTTGATGCTGAATGACAAGCTTTGTTACAATCAAAACATTTTATCAAAACTATGGAATAATGTAATACGTATAAATAATACAACGGGAAAGGAAAATGATGCAACCTCTTAGTGTGCCTGATCTTCCTTGATAGCAGATAAGAATTAGCTTTTTTTTACTTTTAATGATAGTATCTTTGCACATTGCACATAATAGATTATTAATTTAAAATTTTAGTGTGCTTATTAAGGTATTTCCAAAATGATATTTTTTCACACTAGTTTATACTTCCAGCCATTTAACTCTGATACACTAAAATATAATCTGAGTAATACTATCAAAAAATAAAAACATTACAAAATAGGTTTTCTGATTGAAATGGGCGGAGTGGTGGCTTTGAGGCTAAGGATTTGTGCTGGTATCCAGAAGGTTGCCGGTTCGAATCCCCATCACTGCCAAAAGAGATCCTACTCTGCTGGGCCCTTGAGCAAGACCCTTAACCTATAATTGCTCCAGGGGTGCTGTACAATGGCTGACCCATTGTATGTGAAAACTAACAAATTCCTAATACAAGACATTGTGTAAGGCGAAATAAAGAACAAAAAAAAATTTAAATCAAACACATATGCTACTTAAATGTTAAAAAAACACAGACAAGAGGAAATTAAATCTTCCTGTGATGTGCTACCTATTTGTCTGCTTGGTAAATTTAGGTTTAAAATGAAAAACTTGTCACAGCCAGATATAAAGTACATACTGTATGTCCATTGTGATATGCTGTGTACGGGCAAATTACCAGGAATGAAAATGAAATCTTAGCATTGCTAGAGATAGATAGATACTATATAACAATAATAGATAGATAGATAGATAGATAGATAGATTGTTTTCATTATTTTTATTTGTATTGAGTTGCACAGCTGTGACATCTTCAAATGCTGCTGTTTGGAAGCTTAGTTACTATTGTTAGGAATCTTGCCACAGAAAACATTATGGAAGGGCTGTAGGTCTTCAGGAACCCAGAACAATGCCAGATCTACCCTTGTCTTTTGTCCCAGGCAGCTTTGACCCAGACTCAAAAGTCAGGCTTTACTACAAGCACAAATGCTAAAATGAATCAAAAAGGATAAATACAAGACAAGCAGGACATATAAATTAACAAAAACTATTTGCTTAAAAGGCATCCCAAATCAAACAAAGTCAATCTGTTAGCCACAAAAGCAGAGCAATAACATTTAAAAAAACTGCAGAAAATTCAAACAGTACTCACAAAAATGATCCTTTTTCCACAAGTCTGAAGAACCATGACCCACAGCTAGAACAAATAGGGAACCTGTCTCCTAAGGCAGCACCCACAGAACCCAAAGCAAATAACAAAACATAATACATAGAGTATATACCGAAGAATTTACAAACAATACAATTTTAACACAAAATATAAAATGACATTCCTTTAAAAACAGTCAACAAATCCAGAAACATAATTAACATAAAAAGGAAAATAATTTTTGAAAAGCAACAAAACCACAAAATGAAGAAAGAATAAACTCGAACAACAGTAACAACCCTCACTAATCCACAACAACTATAATGCTAAGCCTGACTATGGGGCGTGCATGATGTCACATGGACTTAGCAGTTATGTTATACTAGAGTGAAACGCAAACTTAATAATTATCTACACTTTCTGCAAATAAAGGAAAGACTGACAAGATAAAATTAGTTACTTTTGAAACTTACTTTAAGGATAGGTTTATGATTTAAACTTTTGTGTTGTCCAGCGACTTTCAGTGAGTTTTTCCTGTTTGTGGTTGCTAATCTTTTGCCTTTTGGTTTAACAATTAATTATTTAAGTTTTGACTATAAAACAAAACAGTCACCCTTTAAGCTGTCTTTTCCACTTACTACAAGGAAAAAATGTACTTTTAAACAGGTTTTGCCAGAAAAGCCCCGTGTCCACCATGTTGATTTTGCTTTTTTCTAATCATACAATGATATTGCTTATGTCATTTGCTTTTTGCTTATCTATACTAATTAATAAAAGGCAAAGCCCTCACTGACTCACTGACTGACTGACTGACTCACTCATCACTAATTCTCCAACTTCCCGTGTAGGTGGAAGGCTGAAATTTGGCAGGCTCATTCCTTACAGCTTACTTATAAAAGTTAGGCAGGTTTCATTTCGAAATTCTACGTGTAATGGTCATAACTGGAACCTGTTTTTTGTCCATATACTCTAATGGAGGAGGCGGAGTCACGTATCATGTCATCACGCCTCCTACGTAATCACTTGAACTAAAAACAAGGAAGAGATTTACAGCACGAGTCAAATGCGGGAACGAAGGTAAATGACGTTAATTTTTGAGTGTCTTTTAATACTGTGTAAGCATACATATTAACACGTGCAATTAAACGTGTACATTTACGGGGTGATTTCTCAGGCTTAAAAGCTCGCCTTTTATCAAACGCGGGAACAAAGGTAAATGACGTTAATTTTTGAGTGTCTTTTAATACTGTGTAAGCATACATATTAACACATGTGCAATTAAACGTGTGCATTTACGGGGTGATTTCTCAGGCTTAAAAGCTCCTACTTCCTTAACTTGTGGAGGGTGTATCCTGTAGCAAAGCCCTACGTTTTTTCATGAAAGCCCCTTTCAGTCAATAAGCCTTAAAAACAGGTGTAAAGCTAAACTTGCAGCACCGCTATTCAATTACACTTGCCTAACGCCTCTCCTAAGGGGACATACTGTGGGATCTGGGTATCCGTCAAAGCACCAATCACAGGCCTGATTAGAAAGCGGGAAGCTGTGATTTGTCGTCTCCCTCCCATGTAACAATCACAGACCGTGTTACAATGTATGTATGTATATATGTTTATGTGTGTGTTTATGTATGTGTGTATATGTATGTGTATATATATGTTGATATGTGTATATATATATGTATATACATGTGGATGTGTATATGTATATATATATATATATATATATATATATATATATATGTATATGTAGATATGTGTATATGTAGATATGTATATATATGTATATATGTATATCTATACATATTAATAAAAGGCAAAGCCCTCACTGACTCACTGACTGACTGACTAACTGACTGACTGACTGACTCATCACTAATTCTCGAACTTCCCGTGTAGGTGGAAGGCTGAAATTTGGCAGGCTCATTCCTTACAGCTTACTTACAAAAGTTAGGCAGGTTTCATTTCGAAATTCTACGCGTAATGGTCATAACTGGAACATGTTTTTTGTCCATATACTCTAATGGAGGAGGCGGAGTCACGTATCGCGTCATCACGCCTCCTACGTAATCACGTGAACTAAAAACAAGGAAGAGATTTACAGCATGAGTTAAACGCGGGAAGGAAGGTAAATGACGTTAATTTTTGAGTGTCTTTTAATACTGTGTAAGCATACATATTAACACATGTGCAATTAAACGTGTGCATTTACAGGGTGATTTCTCAGGCTTAAAAGCTCGCCTTTTATCAAACGCGGGAACAAAGGTAAATGACGTTGTTCACTGTCTTTTAATACTGTGTAAGCATACATATTAACACATGTGCAATTAAACATGTGCATTTACGGGGTGATTTCTCAGGCTTAAAAGCTTGCCTTTTACTAAAAAGGTAAATGCAAAACTATTTTCAATCATTCTATGATCTGCTTCTCACAACTGAAGGCACCGTGGCTGATGTTACGTCACTTGCTGGCCAACCATAAGCGTTACCTGGTAGGTAACCAGCCACTCACTTCACTCCCTTACGGGAATCGAACCTCTGAGGTTTTCTTTTGTTCTTAATTAAAATTTAAAAGCAATACTTCACCGCTGCTAAGCCCCTCTAGCGCTGACGTCCGAGGTTCGATTACCGTAAGCAAGTGCAGTGAGTGTGTACGCCTGATGAGCCAAGAATAAGGGGGAAAGACGTGTCGCGTACTCTTTGCATTATTTGACAGTAAACTATTTTCAACCATTCTATGATCTGCTTCTCACAACTGAAGGTACCGTGGCTGATGTTACCTCACTTGCTGGCCAACCATAAGCGTTACCTGGTAGGTAACCAGCCACTCACTTCACTCCCTTACGGGAATCGAACCTCTGAGGTTTTCTTTTGTTCTTAATTAAAATTTAAAAGCAATACTTCACCGCTGCTAAGCCCCTCTAGCGCTGACGTCCGAGGTTCGATTACCGTAAGCAAGTGCAGTGAGTGTGTACGCCTGATGAGCCAAGAATAAGGGGGAAAGACGTGTCGCGTACTCTTTGCATTATTTGACAGTAAACTATTTTCAACCATTCTATGATCTGCTTCTCACAACTGAAGGTACCGTGGCTGATGTTACCTCACTTGCTGGCCAACCATAAGCGTTACCTGGTAGGTAACCAGCCACTCACTTCACTCCCTTACGGGAATCGAACCTCGGACATCAGCGCTACAGGCAAAGCCCCTAAAATTGCCCAACGCCGTGTGGTTCGTTTATTTGACAACATGTAGATCGGGGTAATTACATTCATGGCATTCGTAGTCTGATTCACAATCTGATTGTATGGGTGGTTACCTACTAGGTAACTCTTATAGTTGGCCACCAAGTCAGGTCGAAGTGATCACTCGAGTGAAGGCAGCTTCACAAAAAAACAGATCCTTAACAAACTGTTATTAGTATATTTTCCCTCAATTTAAAAAGGTTTTCTTTTCTTCTTAATAAAAATTTAAAAGCGGTACTTCGCCGATGCAAAGCGCGTGGATTTGACCGACTGACACATACAGACATATTCATGAGTGCAGGTACTTCGGAAAGAAAGCACCATGTAAACCTAAAGTTTAAATTAAGTTCATAGACCTACAAAAGGTTGCCATTCATTTGAGGCAAGATTTTTTTTCTTCTGTACAACTATACGTTGCATTCTCAAGAGTGTGCTTGCATGGCTTCGGATATAGATATATATATAAATATATATGTATGTATGTCTATATATAAATATGTAAGCTTATAAGTACTGCCTTACTTCTCTTTAAGAAAGGAAGATGTAATGATACTTGATTTAAACGATTCCATGTCTTCCTGGGTTTGCTTAGCTTATTGTCAATATCTTTACACCTTTTTTTAAGACTTATTGACTGAAACGGGCTTTCACGAAAAAAGTTAGGGCTTTGCTACAGGATACACCCTCCACAAGTTAAGCAAGTAAAAATAAAATATATATTTCTGTTTTATTTAAACCTTTTAAGTTCGTATGCATAGCCCCATTTGGCTGTTTAATTTTTTTTTTCTTTCTTCAGTAATATTTAATCTCCTTAAAGAAAAAGAACATATCCATTTTACTTTTTTTGTATCTCTTTAGTAATATTTTAGTGTAAAAGGATAACCAGTATTTAAACCTTTTATGTTACTTTATAAATTTATTTTACACAATGCTGAAAAATTAATAAGAAAGCTACATATTTTGGCAGCTGCTGCTTTAATTTTCAATGAAATGAAAAAAGCTCTCCAAGAGAAAACGTCAATGAAGAAGAAACAGTTTGCACTATCTAAAAATGAGAAACCCTCATTTATAAAAGTTTGCTGCAGATGACTTAACCGAAAATAAATGAATAGTTCCTATGTGTATAATACATATTTATCTATTTTACTTATGCCTTTATTCCATCAACTTGCAACATCTGAGGTACAATTTGTTACATTACTTTTGTTTTTTGCAGCACAGGCAGGTGAAGTGACTTCCTCAGGGTCACACAGTGGTGTCAGTACCAGGATTTGAACTGACAAGCTCCGGGTTTACTGAAATATTACTGAAGAAAGAAAAAAAACGAAAACGGGCAAATAGGGCTATGCATACAGATGTCCATCCATCCATTATCCAACCCGCTATATCCTAAATACAGGAGCCAATAAGTAGATATGTATATATACAGTATATATATATATATATATATATATATATATATATATATATATATATATATATATATATATATATATATATATATATATATATGTGAATGTATGTATGTATATATGTATGTCTATATTTATATCTATATATATATATGTAGATATGTAAATTTGTATATGTATATATATATATATGTATATGTGGATGTGTATATGTATATATATGTATATGTAGATATGTGTATATGTAGATATGTATATATATGTATATATGTTTATGTATATATATAGTTACATAACCTCTTTAACACACTACTTCTCCGCTGCGAAGCGCGGGTATTTTGATATATATATATATATATATATATATATATATATATATATATATATATATATATATATATATATATGTATATGACAGCAGCACTCATAACAATGACAACACAATTACATATATATATATGTAGATATGTATATATATATGTGTCAATCTATCTATGTATGTATGTCTAGATATATATATATATATGTAGATATGTAAATATTTATGTATATATATGTGTCTGTGTGTGTGTGTATATATATATATATATATATATATATATGTGTGTGTGTGTGTGTGTGTGTGTATGTATATGTGTGTGTTTATGTATGTGTGCATATATTTGTTGATATGTGTATATATATATATATATATATATATGTATATGTATATATATGTGGATGTGTATATGTATATGTATATGTATATATATATATGTAGATATGTGTATATGTAGATATGTATATATATGTATATGTATATATATGTTTATGTGTGTGTGTGTGTGTATATTATATATATATAAAAGACAGCAACACTCATAACAATGACAACACAATTACATTGACAATCATGTTACGTTATTTTTAAAATGTTTCCTTTTTTTTTTTCATAACCTCTTTAACACACTACTTCTCCGCTGCGAAGCGCGGGTATTTTGTTAGTTCTACTTATACAGGTGTGGGAAGAGTTTTGCAATGGCTTAGATGGTGTTCCTTAAAGGAAGATCAGAATGGTGAAATAGAAGTGATACAAGATATCAACGTTGAAGAGGTCATTCTCCCATGTGACGATGGCAGAGAGGTGGTTGGTGATCTGCAAGTTGAAAGAACAAAATGAAAGTAAGGTTTGTGCAGCAAGTGATATGGTAGAATTTTCTGCTATACCAGTAGACGTGCAAACAGTTATTACTTGTGGGCCATTTAACTAGTAGCTCCCATAAAGTCATCTTTTTGACATATGACCAAGACTCCATTGCCAATCAGTTAACAATACCAATTGGTTTGCACTGTCCTTTCTGTTTTACTGACTGCCCACAACTTAAATTACTTCTGTTATCTGGCTGTTGTATGCTGTAAGTATATATCTGAAGTTTGTTAATTGTTTAATTTGATTATCTTGAAAATGTGTTGGTATAACCTGTAGGGAGCAGTTTTGAGGCACCCCCAACACAAAAAAAGAAGCCAAGGTGGTCAAAATGCTTACAAATATTTTGATTTATTAATATGAAAGCGAGGGAGGGGAATGAATAAAGATAGCAAACACAATAATAATTCAAGAAAGAAAAACAATATCTCTACTACTCTTTTGGACCTACTGTACCTAAATTGCACCTGTCTAACCACTGGAAGTGAATGCCTACTTACTCAAGCAAGTTTTACAAAACACATTCGGTGTATCACAATATGCCTCTCATTTAATTTCTCTTCCACCAACTAGTTGAGCTTTTGATAATGATTGAATGCAAGGTTGTGTAGTGGGGAGAATGATGTGGTAGGGCAAAAGTCAAATGCTTGAGGTGCCAACTGGCAAAACCCTGTTTAATTTCAACAACAAGAAAGAAACTGGAATGAAAAATTCATGCTCATGTTAGTGACAGTGCCACCTCTCATCCTGGGTTGGCACCACATACATTAGTTGAGCTTGGAAGGCGACCCTATGGCATGCATGGGTGACACTTGCTGGAGTAATGCCCTGGACAGCACTTCTGAGCTGATTTCTTGGACCAATTCCCGGGTCAGGAATGCCCTCATAAACTCATGGGTCCTGAACTCTAGTCTCTATTGCAGTACATAGCAATGTAATGGGCTCCCTGTTACCACCCCACCTGTCAGTTCTGCAGAATCTTAGTCCCATCACCAGTGATTATTCTGTATCAATGCCTATTTTTATATTATACATAATATAATTGATTTTATAATTGATATTATACATAATACTGTATAATTGATGAGCCATAGGATGAAGTTATGGGAAAGAGTAGTGGAAGCTAGGTTAAGAAGAGAGGTGATGATTAGTGAGCAGCAGTATGGTTTCATGCCAAGAAAGAGCACCACAGATGCAATGTTTGCTCTGAGGGTGTTGATGGAGAAGCATAGAGAAGGCCAGAAGGAGTTGCATTGCGTCTTTGTGGACCTGGAGAAAGCATATGACACAGTGCCTCGAGAAGAGTTATGGCATTGTATAAGGAAGTCGGGAGTGGCAGAGAAGTATGTAAATTGTACAGGATATGTACGAGGGAAGTGTGACATTGGTAAGGTCTGCGGTAGGAGTGACAGATGCATTCAATGCGGAGGTGGGATTACATCAGGGATCAGCTCTGAGCCCTTTCTTATTTGCAATGATGATGGACAGGTTGACAGACGAGATTAGACTGGAGTCCCCGTGGACTATGATGTTTGCTGATGACATTGTGATTTGTAGTGAGAGTAGGGAGCAAGTTGAGGAGACCCTGGAGAGGTGGAGATATGCTGTAGAGAGGATAGGAATGAAGGTCAGTAGGAACAAGACAGAATGTATGTGTGTAAATGAGAGGGAGGTCAGTGGAATGGTGAGGATGCAGGGAGTAGAGTTGGTGAAGGTGGATGACTGTAAATACTTGGGATCAACAGTACAGAGTAATGGGAATTGTGAAAGAGAGGTGAAAAATAGAGTGCAGGCATGGTGGAATGGGTGGAGAAGAGTGTCAGGAGTGATTTGCGACAGATGGAATCAGCAAGAGTGAAAGGGAAGGTCTACAGGACGGTAGTGAGACCAGCTATGTTATATGGGTTAAAGATGGTGGCACTGACCAGAAAGCAGGAGACAGAGCTGGAGGTAGCAGAGTTAAAGATGCTAAGATTTGCATTGGGTGTGACGAGGATGGATAGGATTAGAAATGAGTACATTAGAGCAGTGGTCCCCAACCTTTTTGACAGCGAGGACCACTTTATTAGATGCAAATTTTTCCACGGACCGGTTGGGGGGGGGGGGGGGGGGGTTCAGTTTTATACACAATTTACATAACATTTCTGTTATTATTAAGTTATTAAGCAGTTCGCATACGTTTGCAACCCGAGATTTTTCTTCTTTTTTTGCATATAACAAAGACATATGCTTTGCATTTGCCATTCCAACAGATTGCACATCACAAACATTAACACTGCTATCTTTTTTTCATGTCTGCCATTTCTATAGGAGTGTGACAATGAGTTAAATTCCAATGGATGTTTTTCAAATCTTGACAAGCAATAAGCAAAAGGTATCACTGAAAACCACAGAAAACAAAAACAGCAAAAAAAAAAAAAACATTACGAGGAAAGTTCGAAGAAAGATTTTTTTTTACAATGTTTCTGTTTGATGATCGTTGTGCAAACGTGCACAACTGAGCCGTGACCATAGATCTAACTGCTCTGTGGATGATTCGTTCAAGCATTTCAAGGTCTCTTCGTTGTAATGAAAGCATCTGCTGAATGTACTTCGTAGTAATGCGATTTCTATAGACTCGTGTCATATGGGGAAACTGTCGGGACCATAAAAATAATTTTGTTGTAATACTCTCTCACCTCGGTCTCTCTCCTCTCTCTGCGCTGCTGCAAAGCCCCGCCCGCCAAGCGTTCTGAAAAGTCTGAGTGAGTCTCCATTGCCGGCAGTTCTCTCACGGCCCGTCTGTCAGACGGCTGCGGCCCAGTAGTGATCCGCGGACCGGGGGTTGGGGACCCCTGCATTAGAGGGTCAGCTCAAGTTGGACAGTTGGGAGACAAAGTCAGAGAGGCGAAATTGCGTTGGTTTGGACATGTGCAGAGGATGCTAAGGATAGAGCTGCCAGGGAAGAGGAAAAGAGGAAGGCCTAAGAGAAGGTTCATGGATGTGGTGAGAGAGAATATGCAGGTGATGGGTGTAACAGAACAAGATGCAGAGGACAGAAAGATATGGAAGAAGATGATCCGCTGTGGTGACCCCTAACAGGAGCAGCCAAAAGAAAAAGAAGAAGACATATAAAATATACTTTTATGCACCTTAAAATGTGTCAAACAAAATAAGTTGAAGTTATTAAAAAATGTCGTTCTAAGCTGATTGAAGCATAGTCAACGCCCTTTTAGTTTTTGTTAGAATGTTACATAAGTATGTGCCACAGTAAGAGAGAGATGTCTCTTATTGAATGAATAATGGATGACAGACAGGAAATCATATGTGGGGAGCAAAATAATGTAGAAAAACCTTTTTAAAAATGTGTGCATACAACAAACAGGCCATTTAAATCCAACACTACTTGTCAATTTCTATTTACCTATGTATATTTTTGTAAACACTACTTTTTTTCATACTGTATCTGAAATAATTGCACATTGTGCTGAACTGGAAGTTTCCTTAATGGAATATTCAATGAAATGAATTTGAAACTTTAATTTACTTACATTAAAATTGATCTTCCATATATTCACATATGTTATATCTTCCCTTACCACAGAAATCTCAACGAGATCTGAGTTTGGAATATTTTATCTGCTGATCTTTATTGCAAATGTTCAATGTGCTTGCTAAGCATTCTCTTTTTTCCTAAATTGTTCTAAAAAGGGATTTCATTCTGTAGAACAGGTACAGAGCAAGTAATTATCAGGCACACCTGTGCCTGTTCATTGCAAATTACCTGCTTAATAAAATCCATTTTAGTAAAAATGTAGGTCATTGTGATACAAGCAAGCTTCATGACAAATGTTCTTCTGCATACCAAAAGACATGACACTAATGTACATATTTTTAAATTTTATATTGCAAATTAATTCTGTCATTATGTTCAGAGTGTCAATACAAGAAAACAAGCAGGCTAATGAAGCAAAGGATTCTGTACAAAACAGAAATTAGTGTTAGATTAATACCTAACAGTAGTATGGTCATATATATAGAGAGCTCAGAGCTCCTGGGTTCAAACAACATTTCGGTTAAATTGATCGGAGACTCTAAATTAGCTCTGTATCAGTGAGTGGGCCTTATAGTGGACCGCTGTTATTTCGAGAAAACAGCACTGACTTCTACAGGACTCACTGAGTATATCCCTTAATAAAATTCAGTTAATGAACCTCACAACCTAATCCTCAGATCCTCAACGTCAGTCCTGAAAGGCTAGAGTGGTCCCCAGGTTTAAATAGGAGTCAATACTTACCAATAACAGAACTTACAGTGCATCCAGAAAGTATTCACAGCGCATCACGTTTTCCACATTTTGTTATGTCACAGCCTTATTCCAAAATGGATTAAATTCATTTTTTTCCTCAGAATTCTACACACAACACCGCATAATAACAAAGTGAAAAAAGTTTACTTGATGTTTTTGCAAATTTATTAAAAATAAAAAAACTGAGAAATCACATGTACATAAGTATTCACAGCCTTTGCTCAATACTTTGTCGATGCACCTTTGGGAACAATTACAGCCTCAAGTCTTGTTGAATATGATGCCACAAGCTTGGTACACCTATCCTTGGCCAGTTTCACCCATTTCTCTTTGCAGCACCTCTCAAGCTCCATCAGGTTGGATGGGAAGCGTCGGTGCACAGCTATTTTAAGATCTCTCCAGAGATGTTCAATCGGATTCAAGTCTGGGCTCTGGCTGGGCCACTCAAGGACATTCACAGAGTTGTCCTGAAGCCACTCCTTTGATATCTTGGCTGTGTGCTTAGGGTTGTTGTCCTGCTGAAAGATGAACCGTCACCCCAGTCTGAGGTCAAGAGCGCTCTGGAGCAGGTTTTCATCCAAGATGTCTCTGTACATTGCTGCAGTCCTCTTTCACTTTATCTTGACTAGTCTCCCAGTTCCTGCCGATGAAAAACATCCCCACAGCATGATGCTGCCACCACCATGCTTCATTGTAGGGATGGTGCCAGGTTTCCTCCAAACGTGACGCCTGGCATTCACACCAAAGAGTTCAATCTTTGTCTCATCAGACCAGAGAATTTTCTTTCTCATGGTCTGAGAGTCCTTCAGGTGCCTTTTGGCAAACTCCAGGCGAGCTGCCATGTGCCTTTTACTAAGGAGTGGCTTCCGTCTGGCCACTCTACCATACAGGCCTGATTGGTGGATTGCTGCAGAGATGGTTGTTCTTCTGGAAGGTTCTCCTCTCTCCACAGAGGACCTCTGGAGCTTTGACAGAGTGACCATTGGGTTCTTGGTCACCTCCCTGACTAAGGCCCTTCTCCCCCGATCGCTCAGTTTAGATGGCCGGCTAGCTCTAGGAAGAGTCCTGGTGGTTTCAAACTTCTTCCACTTACGGATGATGGAGGCCACTGTGCTCATTGGGACCTTCAAAGCAGACATTTTTCTGTAACCTTCCCCAGATATATGCCTCAAGACAATCCTGTCTCAGAGGTCTACAGACAATTCCTTTGACTTCATGCTTGGTTTGTGCTCTGACATGAACTGTCAACTGTGGGACCTTATATAGACAGGTGTGTGCCTTTCCAAATCATGTCCAATCAACTGAATTTACCACAGGTGGACTCCAATTAAGCTGCAGAAACATCTCAAGGATGATCAGGGGAAACAGGATGCACCTGAGCTCAATTTCGAGCTTCACGGTAAAGGCTGTGAATACTTATGTACATGTGCTTTCTCAATTTTTTTATTTTTAATAAATTTGCAAAAACCACAAGTAAACTTTTTTCACGTTGTCATTATGGGGTGTGTAGAATTCTGAGGAAAAAAATGAATTTAATCCATTTTGGAATAAGGCTGTAACATAACAAAATATGGAAAAAGTGATGCACTGTGAATACTTTCCGGATGCACTGTATCTAAATTTATGGCATGGTGGCTCTCTCATTTTGACAAGTAAGGTCATTCTTAGGTTGCAGATTTTCCTTTCTGAGACTACCATCTACATGATTTGTGCCCCTGATCAGATTAGTAATTCTCAGTCTTTCACTTTTTTTTTGTTCATTTCTTTCTATATAATTTATTAAAACAAATACTTCATGATGAATACACTGGTGAAAACGAGACCAAGTTAGTGAGATAGATGGTTCCTTGGCCATTTGCATCTTATTGTTAATTGGCAACACAGTTGGGGAACATTACTTTTAAAAGTAAACTTAGTGACATTACTCAGTAGTTACAAAAAAGTAAGTAAATATTTTGTATGATTACTTATAATAAACTGGAGGTGGGGCTCGATGGTGAGCGCCTGGTGGCCGGGCCTGCACCCATGGGGCTCGGCCGAGCACAGCCCGAAGAGGCAAAGTGGGTCCCTCTTCCCATGGGCTCACCACCTGTGGGAGGGGCCAAGGAGGTCGGGTGCAGTGTAAGTTGGGTGGTGGCCGAAGGCGGGGACCTTGGCGGTCCAATCCTCGGCTACAGAAGCTGGCTCTTGGGACGTGGAATGTCACCTCTCTGAAGGGGAAGGAGCCTGAGCTAGTGCGCGAGGCCGAGAGATTCCGGCTAGATATAGTCGGACTCACCTCGATGCACAGCTTGGACTCTGGAACCAATAACCTTGAGAGGGGCTGGACTCTCTACCACTCTGGAGTTGCCCCCGGTGAGAGGCGCCAAGCGGGTGTGGGTATACTTATTGCCCCCCGACTTGGAGCCTGTACATTGGGGTTTACCCCGGTGGATGAGAGGGTAACCTTCCTCCGCCTTCGGGTTGGGGGATGGGTCCTAACTGTTGTTTGTGCGTATGCACTGAACAGCAGTTTGGAGTACCCATACTTTTTGGAGTCCCTGGAGGGGGTGCTAGAGGGCATACCTTCTGGGGACTCCCTCATTCTGCTGGGAGACTTCAATGCTCACGTGGGCAATGACAGTGAGACCTGGAAGGGCGTGATTGGGAGGAATGGCACCCCCAATCTGAACCCGAGTGGTGTTTTGTTATTGGACTTCTGTGCTCGTCACGGATTGTCCATAACAAACACCACGTTCAAGCATAGGGGTGTTCATATGTGCACTTGGCACCAGGACACCCTAGGCCTCAGTTCGATGATCGACTTTGTGGTCGTGTCGTCGGACTTGTGGCCACGTGTCTTGGACACTCGGGTGAAGAGAGGGGCGGAGCTGTCAACTGATCACCACCTGGTGGTGAGTTGGCTTCGATGGTAGGGGAGGATGCTGGTCAGGCCTGGTAGGCCCAAACGTGTTTTGAGGGTCTGCTGGGAATGTCTGGCACAGCCCCCTGTCAGAAGTAGCTTCAACTCCCACCTCCGGCAGAACTTCGACCACATCCCGAGGGAGGTGGGGGACATTGAGTTCGAATGGGCCATGTTCCGTGCCTCTATTGTTGAAGCGTCTGACCGGAGCTGTGGCCGTAAGGTGGTTGGTGCCTGTCGTGGCGGCAATCCCGAAGCCGTTGGTGGACACTGGCGGTGAGGGATGCCGTCAAGCTGAAGAAGGAGTCCTACAGGACCCTTTTGTCTTGTGGGACTCTGGAGGCAGCTGATAGGTACCGGCAGGCCAAGCGGAATGCAGCTTTGGTGGTTGCTGAGGCAAAAACTCGGGTGTGGGAGGAGTTTGGGGAGGCCATGGAGAACGACTTTTGGACGGCTTCGAGGAGATTCTGGTCCACCGTCCGGCATCTCAGGAGGGGGAAGCAGTGCGGTGTCAACACTGTTTATGGTGGGGATGTTGCACTGCTGACCTCGACTCGGGATGTTGTGGGTCGGTGGGGGGAGTACTTCGAAGACCTCCTCAATCCCACTAACATGCCTTCCAATGAGGAAGCAGAGTCTGGGGACTCGGAGGTGGGCTCCCCCATCTCTGGGACTGAGGTCACCGAGGCGGTCAAAAAACTCCTTGGTGGCAGGGCCCCGGGGGTGGATGAGATACGCCCGGAGTTCCTCAAGGCTCTGGATGTTGTAGGGCTGTCTTGGTTGACACGTCTCTGCAACATCGCATGGACATCAGGGACAGTGCCTCTGGATTGGCAGACCGGGGTGGTGGTCCCCCTCTTTAAGAAGGGGGACAGGAGGGTGTGTTCCAACTACAGAGGGATTACACTCCTCAGCCTCCCTGGAAAAGTCTATTCGGGGGTTCTGGAGAGGAGGGTCCGTCAGATAGTCGAGCCTCGGATTCAGGAGGAACAGTGTGGTTTTCGTCCTGGTCGCGGAACAGTGGACCAGCTCTACACCCTTAGCAGGGTCCTGGAGGGTGCATGGGAGTTTGCCCAACCAGTCTACATGTGTTTTTTGGACTTGGAAAAGGCATTCGACCATGTCCCTCGGGGAATCCTGTGGGGGGTACTCCAAGAGTATGGGGTACCGAACCCCCTGATAAGGGCTGTTTGGTCCCTGTACGATCGGTGCCAGAGCTTGGTCCGCATTGCCGGCAGTAAGTCGAACCCGTTTCTAGTGAGAGTTGGACACCGCCAGGGCTGCCCTTTGTCACCAATTCTGTTCATAACTTTTATGGACAGAATTTCTAGGCGCAGCCAGGGCGTTGAGGGGGTCCGGTTTGGTGGACTCAGGATTGGGTCACTGCTTTTTGCAGATGATGTTGTCCTGTTTGCTTCATCAGGCCATGATCTTCAGCTCTCTCTGGATCGGTTCGCAGCCGAGTGTGAAGCGGCTGGGATGGGAATCAGCACCTCCAAATCCGAGACCATGGTCCTCAGCCGGAAAAGGGTGGACCCCTCTCAGGGTTGGTAGCGAGATCCTGCCCCAAGTGGAGGAGTTCAAGTATCTCGGGATCTTGTTCACGAGTGAGGAAAGAATGGAGCGTGAGATCGATAGGCGGATCGGTGCGGCGTCCACAGTAATGCGGGCTCTGCATCGGTCTGTCGTGGTGAAAAAGGAGCTGAGCCGCAAGGCGAAGCTCTCAATTTACCAGTTGATCTATGTTCCTACCCTCATCTATGGTCATGAGCTATGGGTAGTGACCGAAAGAACGAGATTGCGAATACAAGCGGCTGAAATGAGTTTCCTCCGTAGGGTGTCTGGGCTTTCCCTTAAAGATAGGGTAAGAAACTCAGTCATCCGGGAGGGGCTCAGAGTAGAGCCGCTGCTCCTCCGCATCGAGAGGAGTCAGATGAGGTGGCTCGGGCATCTGATCAGGATGCCTCCTGGACGTCTCCCTGGTGAGGTGTTCCGGGCACGTCTAACCGGGAGGAGGCCCAGGGGAAGACCCAGGACATGCTGGAGGGACTATATCTCTCGGCAGGCCTGGGAACGCCTCGGGATTCCCCTGGAAGAGCTAGAAGTAGTGGCCGGGGAGAGGGAAGTCTGGGTATCTCTGCTCAAGCTGCTGCCCCCACGACCCGACCTCGGATAAGCGGAAGAGAATGGATGGATGGACTTACAATAAAATGAAACGAGTTACAAATAGTGTGTTATTTTTGCTTTACTTTTTCTTCTTTAGTAAGAAAAACTGCACATATTTCACTGGCCAGCACTTGTTAATAAATCCTAAGGCCTTCATCAGACTGACCAGAAACACAGCCAAATGTGATCATTTTACATTAAGTCCTTCATGTACTGTGAAGTAAATAACATCCACCCACTTTTTCCATCCTCACCTTGAGCCCCTGAACATCTACAGTATGAATACTGGCTGTTTCTACTGATTCAACATATCTATAGCAAATAGTGAGATTAAAACTGACACTTTATTAATAGGCTCCTGTTACTGGATTACACGCAGCGCACTCTTTTCTGTTTGGGTGTGCGTACTGTCTACCAAGTATGCTTCTTGCCTTACACATAGTGCTGCTGTGATAATCGCTGACTCAATGTGACCCTAAACTGGGTCAATTGAAGTTACTCTTCAGCACAAGCAAGATTACATGTATACTTACAACTTTTGTTCAGTTTGTTACACTGTAGCTACACTGTAAGTTGTACATGATTACAAGCTATGCACATGATTAACCTCTCCCCACCAGATGTTACCAGATGGCTAGAGAAAGCCATATGTTACATCAACAGCAGCTGGCAACGTCTTTACGAGAAAAGGCCATACTTCTGTGAACAAATAATTATTTGTTTTTTTTTTTGAAGTGGCAGGAATAAGCTTCCTTAGTAACTTAGTTACACATATTTTTAATGTAACAATTAGATCAGTAAAATAAGTATTGCATTTGGCTACTTTAAAAAGTAATTTGACAATGTAATGCACATTACTTTTAATGCGTTATCCCAAACTGGTTAAGAAAACAAGAAGCAATTTAAAAATGCAATTGCAGCCTTTCAAGACTAAAAGGACCGTTTAAGTGTTGAAAATTGCAACAAGTGAGTTAACTGAAATGAAACGCAAAATGTTGATTAAGTGGCAATAACTGTTTTAATTAAGAAATATGACTGGAATAAAACCCAGCAGCCACTGTGGCCTTCCAGGATCAAACTTGAGCACCCCGGCCATAACTCAATGTGCTGCTTACTGAGACCAGTTATGCACCAAATACACCCTGCACATTGAATTCCAATTACTTGATATTTGATAATTAGTCTTTCATGTGTTACCTAATCAAAATTTTTTTCTGGAAAGTCAAGAAGAGTAGTATGACTCCTTCTAGTTATGTTAATTGCTTTTCAATGAAAAGCTTTGGCCCATTCACCTTTTTTATTCATGTAACAATATTCGAGTTTTGGCCAGCTTCCAGCTTTAAAGTTTCACGTCAGTCAGAAGTGAATTTCACAAATGATTTATTAAAGATTTTAATATACAATATAATCACTAACTGACTACTGAATATAGGATACATGTTTCCCAAGAATCTACAGTATATAAGCAAATATTTAAATGATAATAGAAAAAAAAGTTTTAACTATGTGTATGTATGTGTATATATATCCATCCATCCATTTTCCAACCCGCTGAATCCAAACATAGGGTCACGAGGGTCTGCTGGAGCCAATCCCAGCCAACACAGGGCACAAGGCAGGGAACCAATCCCGGGCAGGGTGCCAACCCACCGCAGGACACACACAAACACACCCACACACCAAGCACACACACTAGGGCCAATTTAGAATCGCCAATCAACCTAACCTGCATGTCTTTGGACTGTGGGAGGAAACCGGAGCACCCGGAGGAAACCCACGAAGACACGGGGAGAACATGCAAACTCCACGCCGGGAGGACCCGGGAAGCGAACCCGGGTCTCCTTACTGCAAGGCAGCAGCGCCACCGTGCCGCCCTGTGTGTATATATATATATATATACAATATATATATATATATATATATATATATATATATATGTATAGTGCATTCAGAAAGTGTTCAGATTCCCTTCAATTTTTTCACAGTTTGTTAGGTTGCAGCCTTGTGTCAAAATCATTTAAATTCATTTTTTTCCCCACATCAAGAAACACTTAATACCACAGAACGACAAAGCGAAAACAGGATTTTAGAAATTGTAAACTTATTAAAAATAAAACACTGAAATATCACATTGACACAAGTACTCAGACCCTTTACTATGACACTTGAATTTGGCTCAGGTGCAACCCATTCTATTGACTGGGATGTTTCTAGACTTTGTTCGGAGTCCAAATATGGTTAATTGAATGGATTGTACAAGATTAGAAAAGGCACACACCTGTTTATAGAAGGTCTCACAGTTGACAACATGTATGAAAGCAAAAATCAAGCCATGATGTTGAAGGAACTGCCTGATCTGTGGAAGGCTATAACAACAAGCTAAGTTTCCCAAGAGCACAGTGGCTCCCTTTATTCTTAAACTAGCAAAATACCCGCGCTTCGCAGCGGAGAAGTAGTGTGTTAAAGAGGTTATGAAAAAGGAAAGGAAACATTTTAAAAATAACGTAACATGATTGTCAATGTAATTGTGTTATTGTTATGAGCGTTGCTGTCATATATATATATACATATACACATATACACACACATATACACACATATACAGATATATTATATATACATATACACATATATTTTTTATGTATATATTTTTTATATATATATATATATATATATATATATATATATATATATATATATACATACATACATACATACATACATACATATACACACATAGATGCACTTACAATAACATAAAAATCAATATAAACAACATTAACATCATTATCATATGAGAATATGAAGTAATATATAAGAAGCACATTTCATATAAATATAAATTATTAAACAGTAAAATCTTCTTCTATAATTTGCTACCGTGGCTTTTCGTTGGTCTGTCCAGGATTTTAAATGACCTGTAGCTTGCAAACCGTTTCACCTATTGACTTGAAATCTGGTACACATATAATACGTCACGTCTGCTATCCGCTTTATGGGTGATGATTGTATTACTCTTTTTATGTTTATTTTATTTTAGAATCAACTCCTATCTGCACACACCAGGGCGGCCGTGGGCAGATGCGTATGGTGTATTGACTCCATGTTATCGTGCATTGCGCTGTCACTGGTATTTTGATAAAAGAATTTGAACAATATATAAGAAGCGTATAAATTATTAAACAGTAAAACATTAACATTTAAGAAGTAAAGTTACATTGAGTACTACTGCAGTGCCTTCGGGTATACCTCATTTTTTGTTTGCCCATTACATGCTTAAATGTATACATTTTTTGGTGTACCTACCCGAGAACACGCGACATATAACCGAGCGTGGGAGAAGCATGGATTTTAAACACGCGTTGAGTTCATCTGCTGGTCTCCCTCGTGGAATAACTGGTAATGTTTGACTAAAATGTACAGCGAGTAAAACGACATTACCTCCTTTTTTTTTTTTACGATCTCTGAGATCTTGTTTTTTTCGGTTCAAGGCTTCATAAGCTCTTTTATGTGCCATGGTGTACTTAATAAGTACTAATTATCCCAAACCATCATCTTTGAATGTTGCAAGACTTTCGCCTTGTATGTAGATCGGGGTAATTACATTCATTGCATTCCTAGTCTGAATCACAATCTGATTGTATGGGTGGTTACCTGGCACTGTAGGGTTGCCACCCGTCCTTTAAAATACGGAATCATGCCGCGTTTGAGAATGAAATTGCGTGTCCCGTTTTGAATCAATACTGGATGGGATTTATCCCGTATTTTTTTTATCATTTTTTTTTTAAAGCAGCGTGTCATGCAAATCATCCTACACGCATTTTATGAAGATGCCTCCTTTCCTACTTTTGATTGGGTAATACTTGATGTCATCGTTAGTTTGATTGGTCTTTTTAACTGTCCAGTGAGGAGGGCGTATCTTTTAAGTACAGTCTGCAAAGTGTTGGCACTTAGATGTTGAAGCCCCTAACGTTGCGGTCAGCAAGTCGGCTAACATCCGCCATGTGCCGTCTTTCAGTTGCGAGAAGCAGATCATAGAATGGTTGAAACTGTTGCCCTTAACGTTGCGCCACGGCGTGTGGTTCGTTTATACCTCGTGTCTTCTCATTAAAGTTTTATCTCGCGAATATGTTATTGCAATCCGCAGCGGGAGCGTTTGTATAAACTTAATATAAACTTACGTTTTACACCGTGCTTTGTTTCCCTTATGAACATGCTTGTATGCTTCACTCGCTCCGTTCTCAATTGTTTAATTAATTTTTTGCTCTTCGCTGTTTCCGGCTGTTCCTCCATTTCCCCCTACTTCGTTCTTTTATCTCGCGAATATGTTATTGCAATCCTTAACGGGAGCGTTTCAATAAACTGATTGAAAATAGTTTTGCTTTTACCTTTTTAGTAAAAGGCGAGCTTTTAAGCCTGAGAAATCACCCCGTAAATGCACACGTTTAATTGCACATCTGTTAATATGTATGCTTACACAGTATTAAAAGACACTCAACAAGTACACAGTATTAAAAGACAGTCAACAATTAACGTCATTTACCTTCGTTCCCGCGTTTGACTTGTACTGTAAATCTCTTCCTCGTTTTCAGTTCACGTGATTACGTAGGAGGCGTAATACGTGATGACGCGATACGTGACTCTGCCTCCTCCATTAGAGTATATGGACAAAAAACAGGTTCCAGTTATGACCATTACACGTAGAATTTCGAAATGAAACCTGCCTAACTTTTGTAAGTAAGCTGTAAGGAATGAGCCTGCCAAATTTCAGCCTTCTACCTACACGGGAAGTTGGAGAATTAGTGATGAATGAGTCAGTCAAACAGGTTCCAGTTATGACCATTACGCGTAGAATTTCGAAATAAAACCTGCCTAACTTTTGTAAGTAAGCTGTAAGGAATGAGCCTGCCAAATTTCAGACTTCTACCTACACGGGAAGTTGGAGAATTAGTGATGAGTGAGTCAGTCAGTCAGTCAGTCAGTCAGTGAGGGCTTTGCCTTTTATTAGTATAGATATATAGACATACATACATATATATATCTATATCTATATCTATATCTATATATGTATATCTATATATATCTAAATCTATATATATATATATATATATATACTGTATATCTATCTCTCTCTCTCTCTCTCTCTCTCTCTCTCTCTCTCTCTCTCTATATATATATATATATATATATATATATATATCTAAATCCCCGCGAAGTACTGCTTTTAAATTTTTATGAAGAAGAAAAGCTTTTTAAATTGAGGGAAAATATCCCAATAGCAATTTGTTAAGGATCTGTTTTTTTGTGAAACAGCCTTAACACAGCTTTTCCGCTGTTTTATAAACGAACGCCATATAAGGTCTTCCTTTTTCCTTGCTTTGCCAAGGAAAGAGCCTTTTTATTAAATCTAAGGGTTCTTCGCTTTTTTTTTTGTTTGTTTATTACGATTGTTATAGTTCTGTTTGTATACGACGTTGTCAGTTCAGCACTCAGGTTGTAATATGACCAAGCTGTGCAAGCTTACTGTTAAGAATGCAACGTATAGTTGTACATGAGAAAAGCAATCTTGCCTCAAATCAATGACAAACTTTTGTAGGTCTATGAACTTAATTTAAAGTTTAGGTTTACACGGTGCTTTCTTTCCGAAGTACCTGCACTCATGAATATGTCTGTATGCGTCAGTCGCTCAAATCCCCGCGCTTTGCACCGGCGATGTACTGCTTTTAAATTTTTATTAAGAAGAAAAGAAAACCTTTTAAAATTGAGGGAAAATATACCAATAACAGTTTGTTAAGGATCTGTTTTTTTGTGAAGCTGCGTTCACTCGAGTGATCACTTCGAGATGACTTGCTGGCTAACCATAAGCGTTACCTGGTAGGTAACCACCCATACAATCAGATTGTGAATCAGACTACGAATGCCGTGAATGTAATTACCCCGATCTACATGCCGTCAAATAAACGAACCACACGGCGTGGCGCAATTTTAGGGGCTTAGCCTCTAGCGCTGACGTCCGAGGTTCGATTCCCGTAAGGGAGTGAAGTGAGCGCTTCGCTCCGGCGAAGTACTGCTTTTAAATTTTTATTAAGAAGAAAAGAAAACCTTTTTAAATTAAATCTTAAAAAGAGCTGTAAAGATATTGACAATAAGCTACGCAAACCCACCAAGACATGCAATCGTTTAAATCAAAGCGCGAGTCGAAAAACACCATCCCATAATATTAGTTAACTATTAACACATTTCTATATGTATTGTAAGCATACAATACAACTGATAATATGTTGCGCTTATTTATCTGGTGTACTGACATTTTTGCGTGTTTAACGGCTGAAATCTAACGTGGTTTGTGCCCTTCAGAATGAAAAGAGTTTGCATTTACCTTGTTAATAAAAGGCGAGCGTTTAAGCCTGAGAAATCACCCCGTAAATGCACACGTTTAATTGCACATGTGTTAATATGTATGCTTACACAGTATTAAAAGACACTCAACAAGTACACAGTATTAAAAGACAGTCAACAATTAACGTCATTTACCTTCGTTCCCGCGTTTGACTTGTGCTGTAAATCTCTTCCTCGTTTTCAGTTCACGTGATTACGTAGGAGGCGTAATACGTGATGACGCGATACGTGACTCTGCCTCCTCCATTAGAGTATATGGACAAAAAACAGGTTCCAGTTATGACCATTACACGTAGAATTTCGAAATGAAACCTGCCTAACTTTTGTAAGTAAGCTGTAAGGAATGAGCCTGCCAAATTTCAGACTTCTACCTACACGGGAAGTTGGAGAATTAGTGATGAGTGAGTCAGTCAAACAGGTTCCAGTTATGACCATTACGTGTAGAATTTCGAAATAAAACCTGCCTAACTTTTGTAAGTAAGCTGTAAGGAATGAGCCTGCCAAATTTCAGACTTCTACCTACACGGGAAGTTGGAGAATTAGTGATGAGTGAGTCAGTCAGTCAGTCAGTCAGTCAGTGAGTCAGTGAGGGCTTTGCCTTTTATTAGTATAGATGGAAGAAGATTGGTCCAACTGTGACTCTTCCTAGGGCTGGCTGCCTAGCCAAACTGAACAATTGGAGGAGAAGCACCATGGTAAAAGAGGAAACCAAGAAGCCTATAGTCACTCTTGTTGAGCTCCAGGGAACCCGTGCAGAGAAAGGAGAAACTTACAGAAGGGCAACCATCACTGTTATAGTTTAAGGTGAGAAGATCAGGATGTGATTCTGAAAGCAGATTTTGCTACTTGCTGTCTTAGATTAGTGGGAAAATAATTGCTTTCACTGCAAAATATGTCAAATTCTGTCCACCTGAGCAATATGTCCGTGTACTGCTGTTTTTGGTTTAATTAATTCTTTCTGATTGAACTTAATCTGTAGCTAAAGATTATTCATTCTTTTCCCCTGTTTAATTCTCAGTCCTAACTGGACTATATTTATATTACCTGTTCACTGGCACCTGTGTATCCAACACCCAACCCCTCTCCTTTTCCCTCTCAGACCACCGATGTGCCATTTTACAATAATACACTCCTTCTCTATTCTCATAATTGTCACAATGGAAATTCCATACAACTTTTCTACAGAACCCTTGGTCTGTGACTACTTTGAGCCTAAATTAGAGCAGTATACCTGAATATTAGAACTACGTCTGACTTTCCATCAACGGTTTCCATTGTGATAACATAATTGCTTTTGTTAGTATGGAAGAAAATAAATGTGTGTAAATGTGTGGTCCTTATACTGAAAAGAGAAGACACGTTTGTTCCAATTTTAACCATCAAAACCATTCAAACAAGCATTTTGAAAGCAATCGGGTAGTCTCCCCTTGAATTGCATTCTTATTTTTGGAAGTAGCTGTTTGGCTCAGTACTGCAAATGCTAACTTTCACCATCTCTGTCTCTAGCCTTACTCCATCTATTAATATGGGTATGATCTCTGTTCTTCTTAGACCAGGCCAGGACCACACTGAATGCGCAAATCATTGTCCAGTTTCATTGCTGAACACAGACAGCAAGATACTGCCTAAAGTACAAGATCGCTGTCTGCAGCTGTAGACGTTTAAACTAATTCACCCCAATCAAACATGCTTTATTAAGTCCAGATATGTGCCCAACAACATATGCTGCCTCATCCATGTCAGCCACTCTATGCCATTTCTTCAGCATCATTCTGCACTGCTTTCCCTGGATGAGGAGATGGCCATTGATAGAATGAAGCAAAGTTTTCTTTGGTAGATTGTGAAGAAAATGGGCTTCAGAACAGACTTCATTACCTACTTAAAACCATCTATTATCCCCATCTTCTGATCTGCTCTCTAATTTCGAAATCCTTCTCCCTGCTTTCGCATTTTTGAAAGAGCCATACAAGACTTGCCCTTCCCTAAATCTGTTTAACCTCTCACTTGTGCCTCTTGCTACAGCGACCCAAATGTCTGATACTGTCTCTATAATTATATACACTATGCACCAAAAATATATACAGCAATCTTTTGTGATTTGCGGGGGTTAGGGATGCAAATACGAAAATCTATAAATACATTTTGGGCCCATGATTACTGTATATTTACTGTATATATTTATTGCACTAAATATGATGCAAAAAGTTGCAAGAAACACTAGATAAAATGATCACTGAGCAATCAAGTCACGTGTATAAGACCGGCTTCCGAGACAAAGATCTGTGGCATCCCCTAGACGTGTAGTTCAGCAGTTGTTTAGTGAACTGTAACATTTTAAAAAAAAGGAATCATAATATAATGTGCATATATTTATATTAGTAAATGACAAAAATGATTAATATTACAGATATAAAAGAAACACACTAAACACAAAACACTAACCTCAAAACGTTAAACACTCACGACAAAGTCTATTTTCACAGATTCAGAGGATGATGGTGTAGTTATGAAATGAAATGAAAGCCTCCTGTAAGTTATGTAGTTTTGTCCTACTATGTTGCTTATAACTGACACAAAAATCACACAAACAAGCACAGGACAGGACAGGGCAGGACAAGAACATAAATCCAGAGAAACCTATAATCTGATGGGAGTAATTGTGATCTACTTGTGCAGTGTAGTTTTGAAACAAAAATAAACCACCGACTGCAATCCTGCCAGCTTGTCATGGCTCACGTTTGAAGCTAGCTCCCTCATCTTTCACCCAGCAGCCCTCAAGGCAACCACCAAAGATACCCAATGATGCACTACTCTATGAGTTTTTGGGATTTTCAGTTAATTTAAGCAGCAGGACTTCAGCGTTTCCTGTGGTTTTAAGCAAAAGGTCACAAAATAATTTCTGTTTAATTAATAATGACAAACCCCCAAATATGTGGGTACGAAAATTGCAAACATGCAAATCGCAAGGGCCAACCTGTATATCCAAATAATGTTCTGTTATATTTGAAAAACGTCCTGTCTGAGCTTCCTTACATATGTGAGCTATCTGACTCTGATGAAGACTTGTCTGGCTACAAAATCCTTCATTCCACTAAATAAATACTATCACCTCCCTCGTGTAAGGGTTTTCATACACCTTGGTGTTTCCTCTGCCCATCTATATAACCTTCCAGGCTTTAACAGCCTCAAACTGTATTCTGAAGGGAATCTTTCTTCATGTTCCTCTCTTTCCTATACTTTCAATTAAAAATGTATTTAATTAAGACAAATATACTGGCCTGCATTCATTTTATAATTCTTTTCTCTTCTACTCCCACATTGATTGAAATAGAATCTCATATTAACATTGTTTTTCATAAAATTCCAGAAAGCACTCAGGAAAACATTCCACCTTGATCCTCTGTCAGATTTGATAGAGGATCAATTATCCTTCAAATACCTTTTCTTGACTTCATCCAGAGCACCAATGTGTTTCTTTTAACACTCTTTCCTTACTCCAGTTTCTGACTTCATAATTAATGTATTTGTCCACAAAACTGACCCCCTTATTTCATATGCCCTTCAGATGTAGCATCATGTTGAGAAATTAATACACACGTCACTGTCTATGTTTTTGAACTCATGTTGGGTTCAAAGACTAGGGTATGATACCATCTTCTTTTTTGAAATTAGAATCCTTGGATTTCTGAATCTGTTTAGTCAGTGATACTCAGTTTTCATGTATTCCTTCTTTGCCTTAGTTAAAATTGCATTCCACTGTTAAATAATTAAAAACCCATCTGTAGATATGTTATTTGACAGTGGAAAAGTTCTTTTTTCTAACATAAACCAGTTGAGTAAACTCATTGATATTCAATGACATTCAGCTGCAGTAATGTAAACACCCCACCAGATATATGTTTTGTTAATGTCCCCTCTCTTATACTAGCTAGATTTTGATGTTCATATTTTATTTTTCCAGACAGAAGTGATCAAGATACTATGTTGCATATTATAAGATACCCCTGTCATTGTCAGAGTCTTTTTATCTTTGCTATTTACTAAAAGTAGGTAAAATCACAATTTTCCTTGTTTTCTTCAGGTAGTAACAGACAAGCAATTTAATTAAATAATCTCCCTGAAAAGTACAGAACCTTAACAACCTTCAACAACTTAAAGACCTTTTCCCTCAGGAATTATGCAAAGAATGAACATTTAAACCTCCTTCTTTCTTGTTTTTCATAGGTTACTGTTATGAACTTGGGTATACATTAGCATAACCACCACAATTGCCTTGTGGTTTCTTCCCTTAGCGTCCTCCAGTCTAACCTTCTCAGGCTCATTTTAAGCAGATGCAAGTCCTAAATACACACCTCGGAGTGCTATTAAAGAATTTGGCAGAATTGTGCATGTTTGTATGTGTATGTGGGATCGCCAACTCCCCCATCAACACAACAGACAGTTTTGCCCCACTTCCACAAACTTATGCCCCTCTTTTAAGAACTGGTACCATCAGAGGCTTAACCTTATCACAACCTGATCCTCTGCTAAGAAAGAGGGGGATCATGGACCAATTGGAAAGAATTCATACGACCACTGTTCGAAAATGCCGCAACACGTGGTGTTTTATCTGAGATGAAGGGTGATCAGTGTTAAGTGGCTTGTTCTGAGAAAGCAACTGCCCAGAGGAGGCCTAAAAAAGACAAAACCAAGAGAAGAAAATACTAAAAGCAGCAGACTACAATGTGGTCAGAAAAAGTAAGCAGCGATCTGAGAAACAGGAGAGGTAAGAATTATTGTTATGTACAGCAAATCTAAACAAGATGCCCATAACAAACAAAATGTGATAGCAATATGAAAGGAAAGCTTATAATAATTGAAAATTAAAGGGGACATAATAAAGCATGCAAAAATATTTAAGGAGTAGCTATAATAGTCAGTACTATTTCACCCAACTGCTGTTGAGATACAGCAAAGATGTGACTCAAGAAGTCCTTAGAACACAGAGGTCCCAAAAGCACTTTGAAAAGTTGTCCTCTAGGGGAGGTATATCATCAAAACCCCAAATAGATACAAAAAATGGCCTTGAAAATTCTTTATTTAATAAAAGCTTTATTTTAACAAAAGGCTGTACAATGCACAAAGCTCGTATGAGCACAAAGGAATTGCCTGAGAAGGCCAGGCAATCCACTACAAACAGAGTCTCAACATAGAATCCAAAATGCAATTTCAAAAACTAGAGCACAGGTTCAAAAATCCAGAAAATCACAAAAAGCAATAAGGCACAATAAAACACAAATGACACTGCACTCCTTGGCATGTTCAAAATGACCCTCCAGGATCTATGGAAGGCCCTCCACTATATAGGATGCAGAGCAATTCCTGGTGTTGATTGGCTGGTGGCCCTCAGCCGCAAGTTGCTGTCATGTCTGACTCAGTGGTTGTCAATGGAAAAGCACAAAGCCTTGCCGACAACCTACAGAAAAGCCAGAAGGACTGATTGAGCTGGGAAAGCTCACAGAACTGTTGGAGCAGTTAGTAACTTGTCCCAACAGTTGAATGTAAACAGTTAAAATTTCCCATGGCAGAGCCTACAGTCTATGAGGCATCTCCCTTGATAAAGAGAGAAGAAGAGAAGAGAGAAAGAGATGCCATCCAAAGGGACCCCAGACAACGTGAGTGGGTGTCATGTAGGGCTGGCTCCCACAAAACACACAAAAGACAGAGGTGCATCCAATGTGACGCCACGCAAACAGTGAAGGGCTCCTCATGAATCAATAAAGGGTCCCAAGCTGTCCGAAGTCCACATAGAAAAGTGGGCGGCCAGTCAACTGGGAATGACGCCCATCAGAGCTGCCAACTAATAGCACGTGTTTGTATCCCCACCCATGTCGCATATGTTGGGGGACACTGTCCAATCAAGGGGACTCATGGGAATATGATGAATGGGAAAAGGTGGAGCTTAATTAGTTCCTCATCTGTTTTGACAAACATAGAGAATGATGTTTTCTGTTTGTTATGAGGGGACACCGATGGAGACATTGTTCCACATGTTACTCCTGTGTATGGGAACCACTTTGGGGACAAACTAGAAAATTGACTGCTCCCACTATTTTTTGTTTTGTTTATTTTCTGTTGTGGATATGGACTCTGGATGCCTGCCTCTGCACTGCACTTACCGCCTTGCAGGACTGGATGCTGCAACCAATAGGTCTCAGCTGCTGGGGGTATGTAGGTAGCACACAGCATGGACAAGCATCCTGGTAAGGAGTCAGGAAGAACCCTTACCCGGACTGTAGGCCCTGAGTGAACAGAGAGGCATTTCGGCCAAGAGAGGGAAGGAAGGTGCACCCAGACAGTAGTGACTGGAGGAGGGCAGTGTTGTGATAAGAGGAGAGGAATTGTTACGGAGATTACTTGTGCTTGTGCAATTGTTAGTTTTTGTGAGGTACAGTGTGCAATAAAAAAACTGTTTATTTGAACCTGGGACTGCATTTTTGTGATCATGTTGGGGTTTGGGGCTTGCTGGTGCCCAGTTCCATCACAACATTCATTTTGAAAAATTTATTAAATAAAAAGGAGGATCTAAAAGTTTCTAGTAGAGGGACTGCAGAACAATATTCCGACTGGGGGAAAAACTGAGGCTGTGATTCTGTAACTTAATGTGTCTTTCATAGGCAAAGGAAGACATGTCACCATTGACAATGTTTTCACATCACCTTCCCTGAAAAATATACTTATTACTAAATAGACTAAACAAAATTAAACAGAGGATGCCACACCACATAAAAGACAACAAGTAGGGAGATGGCCAAGGCAATGGTCAGCAAGAGTGTAGTTACAGTAGGAAGATGCATATGTAACAAAGCAGTTCCCACAAGAATCCACAAATCTGTGTGGACGGCTGATACGGATTGTTTTGTGATCATCTGACATACCACTTACTATTTACATATGTATGCAGTGAAATATGTGAGTGGGGCTATAAATGTTAAGCTGTTCACACAGAAAAATATTAGTTTCTGCTTCATTTGGGATTTTATGCGCCCAGCTAGTTGAAAATGTAGTTTTATTTTTCATGATTGACTACTGAAGTGATTTTATGTCAAGAAGCAATGTGACTCTGAAAAATGTTCTTTTTTTAATTGAAAATGTATGCTAGAATTTTCATTTAAAAATATATTTAAAAAACAAAATCTTTGTGTATCAACAGAATTGACAAACCATGTCCCCAGAAGTGAAGTGGGAATCTGGAGAAAAATTTGGGTGAGTGCTCACGTTTGGGAAGAGGCGAGGTCAGGAGTGACCCATTGATGTCATAATCTCTTGACTACTATTTCTATTATTATTATTATTATTCACAAGATTGTGTTCTTATTTTATTTTCATTTTGTTTTGGTGATGTTATTGTGGTGCAATATTGTATTCTGCTTTGGGATGGCACTCACCGCTATATTGTGTGTTTCTGCCTGGCCGCAGTCATGTTCTTTACATTCCTGTTGCAAGTCATGTGCCTCTGGGATCACTAGACATGTTGCGCCATCGTTCCCAGGTGCTGCTTTCAATGTCCAGGCTTGGGATTAAAATGCAAACTCGTGGAGGTGGGGTGGAGAATTGTGACTGTTATATTTTAATACCATTAGGACCTATTACTCTCTTTACTTAGCTTCGCTTCCTACCCCTCATTTTGATTTCTGTCGCTGACTTCTCACCTTTTTGTTATGACCAATGTCTGCACTGCACTTTAAATAGCCTTTCGTTTCAATACAGTACTTGTCCTGTCATCTCCTGGTCGTGTATCAAAAAAAAATTCTACTTCAAGTGTTAACCAAATGACTCCATGATTGCAACAGATGAGATTTAAAATTAAATGTGAACGAGAAGCTAGGTAAATACACCTCTCTCTTAATTTGAGTGGGTATTGATTGGCTAATCCTGTAGACAGCACTCAAAATTAATTATGATAATTTAAAGCAATGCCACACATTAATGTGTGTCTACTGTTTCATTATCTGTTAAGTATAAACTTTGGAACTTGAAAATACCTTTGAAGACTTGAATTTTATGCCATCTCAGATGTAGGTACTGCTCAGCAAAAGTGAATAATGAAAACTAATGTATGTCAGACAGTGAAAGGCCATGGCAAGAGCAGGGAAAAGGGGAACAAGTCATTGCAGCATACATTTAAATTATTTTGTGAGTCAGCTAGAGCTGCCTAAACATGCTGATGAAAGAAAACCAGCAAATGTTACCTCTGGTGTGCACAGTGCTGTTAAGCAGGTGTCCATGGAATGGCTTCTCTCATTGTGAAAGCAAAGTGTGTTTTATTGTGGACAGCAACATTCCTCCTGCTAAAGGGACTATGTAATAACAGCACTGCTTGGTTTAAATGCAGTTAACAGATTTAAGACACTCATTTCTTATGTGAGCTGCAACATGTAAGAAAATCTTGTCAAGCTATATGGTTTGTAAAACCTTCTGCTGCTTTTGTAATTTCATTTTTTGTGTATTTTGCTTAAAAGCCAGTTTATTTTCGTTGAAAATAAATTTAACGACTACAAATCCTTATTGTTCAAAATGCCATAAAAATGTACTGTAAAGTCAAAATGATCAGTTACTTAAAAGTTTTTTAATCTGACATTTTCTATTATGCATCATTTTTCTTTGTGCATATTTTCTATTGAATGCCATGTATTGCAAAACTCTACTGAGTAGTTAAGACAGATTCTTGAATGATTCTTTAATTCTGTATCATATTAGACAGTACTACAACAGAGACGTTAATTTTACACTAGAATTAGATATTAATTTTACAAGATTTTGTTTTTCAGCACTGTTATATGCTTGCAAAGTAAATTTAATTTCTAATAGGAAATGAAGAAATATGTTAGTTTGCTGTACTATATATTGAGGTCAGTTGGAGTGAGTCACACATTAATTTGTGTCCAGTTTTGTGTTTTGTTATCAATTTGGGTGAAGAAACAATGATATGAGGTGCTGCAGTGGTGGGCAAATGGAGATAAGACAAAAACCTGTAAATGGAGGCCAAGGAGGTAAGTAGGGTTTTTATTTTTATTTTTTGTTTGCTGTGTCCTTTGACTTCTGCCAGTTTATTCCAGAACAAAATTATACTAGATATTTGTAGTTTCTTCGGCATCCAAAAACATCAGGAGGGTGCTCTCCCTTCTCATCATACAATATATCCATGAGTTGTCCAAGTGCACTTTTATGTGACATGGTTCCAGGGTCAAGACCTTATACCAGGCAGGATATGCCTTTACTCACTCACACTGGCTCAATTGTCAGTTGAACTTACCTTTGCATCTTAACACTAGAATTACCAGAGCCTACGAAAAAACTCGTATATCCGGCCCACCTTAAATCGCTTCTTAAATCCGTTCACACCTCTCCGCCAGCATCCTTTGTCCTCTAAATGTGCTGATAAAAGACAAGCTGCCAGCAGCCGGCTATTCCATCCCCCCACCGACTTAGAACATGAGTGAAGTTTTCCCAGCTCACGCCTTGATTGATTATGTGGGAGTGAAGTGGAGTTTTACAGTGGAAATAAGAGATCATTATTCTAAAGTAATCTGTGTAAACACATTGTTAAAACAGAAACTTTGTCATATTTTAGTAATAAATGTTACAAAATGTAGTAGGCATAAACTATAGAATGTGTAAGATCTAAGTAAGATCGGGTGGAGGGGTGATGTTAGAGCGGGTGAGCTCATTCAGTGCTACAGGAACAACGCACATTGATCTTTTTTCTTCTTTCAGTACATGTGCCTTCCCTGTTTATTTATATATCTCTGCCTGTCTGTCTCCCTATTACGCAGTGCTCTTCTGTCTGTGTGTTATGGATCTTAAAAATAACAGTTATAAGGACAGTTGTTCCTGTTAATTGCAGTCTCAATTGTTAAAAAAATATTTTAAAAGGAGCATCCCACATGAAAATATAACGATCTCATTAACTGACAGTGCATACCAATTTATAAATTTTATGTCCGTTTGAGGTTAAAAAGAAAAAAAAAAAAGCAACATTTTATCCCTAGCGGGGAATCGAACTCAGGTCTGAGAGACGGCAGAGTTGTTGTGTTCTAAGAGGCAAATCTTAACGCGCTACGCCACGGAGGCTATTGTGTTATCCTTGAAGCTTTTGTGAAAGTGTTTATTTGATCTTTGGAACTCGGGCTTTACACATTCTATAGTTTATGCCTACTACATTTTGTAACATTTATTACTAAAATATGACAAAGTTTCTGTTTTAACAATGTGTTTACACAGATTACTTTAGAATAATGATCTCTTATTTCCACTGTAAAACTCCACTTCACTCCCACATAATCAATCAAGGCGTGAGCTGGGAAAACTTCGCTCACGTTCTAACTCAGTGGGGGGATGGAATAGCCGGCTGCTGGCAGCTTGTCTTTTATCAGCACATTTAGAGGACAAAGGATGCTGGCGGAGAGGTGTGAACGGATTTAAGAAGCGATTTAAGGTGGGCCAGATATACAAATTTTTTCGTAGGCTCTGGTAATTCTAGTGTTAAAGATGCTGAAAAAAACTGTTGGAGTATGTTTACAAAAAACCATGGAAAACGTACAAACTCCACAGGCCACCTTGGTCATCAGTGTTATGAAACTAACCAGCCTAACCAATACTTTGTACAACTTAACTATAAAGAAAGGAAACAGATGTAAAATTAATGTCAAATGTCCATTTTTGACAGAAGATCACTTACTGTATAGATTATTATGTCAAAGGAAAAGAGAAGTACACCATAAAGAATCACCTTCATACACCTCTGGTTTGTGCTACATGCTGGAAACATTCCTCTAGATACAGTAGATGTTTATGTGCCATACCAGTCTATATTCTTTGAAGTGGAAAAAAGAAGTCATGAAATTCTCCAATATATCTGCACAAACACCCACACTCTGGTTTTTTGAAACTTGAAAGAAATAAAAGATATGTCAAAAGTACACAAAAAGAATACAGGGCATAATCGGATTCATATAATATGAGCTCAACATGTATGGAATTGTGATGGAATCTACCAGCTCTTCTTTAATAGACTATACTGACAGAAAAGCAATTTAGGTGTTTAATTATTATTTAAGAACATTCTCTGTATTTACTGCTATCAATATGTTGCCATAGGAAACCATGGGATGAAAAAACTGCAGAGATGATATTGATCCTCCTGATACAGCTTCAAAAACTGACATAGCATGGATTTGCCACTGCATTTTTTCATGTTTTCTTTCAAGAAGAACTGTTAAGGCTTTTTTGTGTTTTCATTTGTGAATATTTCTCTTTTTTCTTAGTGAAGTTTACTGACTAGCTTTATATGGGCCACTATAGGGATATAAAAACATAAGAATATAGGAAGTTTGACAAACGAGAGGAGACCATTCAGTCCATGAAGACCTTTTGTTTAGCGAATAGCTAAGCTGTCCCAGTGTCTCATCCAGATACTGTGTAAAGGTTGTCAAGGTTTCGTCATCTATCTTGTTTGAAATTGTCCAAGATGTTTCCAGGGCAAGATCCAACCTGCAAACGTTGCAGTCAAGTTCCAGCCTCATTGGGCCATTTGTTTTGGGCATGCAGCAAATTAACTTCATACTGGACCAAAATCTTTAAATTCCTTTCAGACAGTCTTGGAGTCATAATCGCTCCTAATCCACTAACAGCTGTGTTTGGTGTACTTCCAGATGGGCTTAAAGTGGAGAAGGATAAACAAACTGTAATTGCTTTACTTCACTGCACGTAGACTTATCTTGGTCAACTGGAAGAATCCTAACTCACCTGTTCAGTGGGTAACTGATGTTATATATTATCTGAAATTAGAAGAAATCAAATTCTGTGTAAAACTTTTTCAAAACGTGGCAGGATCTAATCAATAACATTTTAGAATAAGCATTTAAATCGAGAAAGCGGATTCTCTTCCCTTTTTTTAATTCTCTTTATTTTTATTTATTTACTTATTTTTCCTACTTTTCAAGTTTTACTCTCTTGGCATAGCTCTCTTTCTCATGGGTGGGGGTTGATTTGTTTCGAACTTAGTTTTGTAAAACGTGATTTGCTTGTATGGAATGTTATTTGATTTTAATAAATTCAATAAAATGTGAAATAAAAAAAAAAAGTCGCATGGTCATAACAAAAGTATGCCCAGGCCCAGAACGTTAAGCACAGTCCAGCAGGGGAGTAGGGAGTGGGGGACTATCGCACTTGGGCAAGGTATGAAGCAAACTCGCCTAATGTGAGTACACTCTTGTACTAAGATCTTTTCAGTTTTACTTTTTAAATAATGGTCCTATTTATCCATTTTTACTGATTTTTTTTGTTTATTTTTGTTTGTTTTATTGCTTTTTGAAATAAACGTATTTTGAGGAAGGACCATGAGATCTCCGAATTGACACCAACTGTCATTTAAAGTTGTTGAAGTTTTGTTTTCCCATTTGATATTTTGTAAATACTTCCTCATCCCCATAAAGTCTGCTTTCCTCAAGTTATAAGTCTTCATTTTGGTGTACATTTGTGTGTTTTCAAAGATTATCTTAGATTTTAGCTTGTTGTGATCATTGTTGTTTAAAGTATCATTAACTTCTGTTCTTGTTACTCTGTCTTTATTGTTTGAAAAGATGCGATCTAGACAGTCCTCGCCATGTGTTGGGTTTGAGACAAACTTGGTGAAAAAACAGTCAGTTGCTATCTGCACCATTTCATTTTAAAGGAGAGAGAACACTCACTTTATTAACTTAACAGATTACCCTAAGTTCTTGTCTATAAGCCGGACTCATGTATTAGCCGGAGACCAAAAATCATACGAATTTTTAAAATAAAATCGTATCATAGATAAGCCGGACTCATGGATAAGCCGAACGTACTATAACCTATAACTAATAGAAGGGAGGGAGGTCAGTGGTCTCACTCGCGCCCATTTAATTTCTTTAAGGGGGGAGAGAGTGTGAGATATTGGCGTCTCTCTCACTCCCCGCATGGCGCGGTTGGAGCGGCCGGAGCGCGTTCTTTCTGCTCTGGGCGTCGCCGAGTCAACACGAGCGCGTAGCGGTCATTTAAATTGTGATTTTATATGTAAGCATATTTAAATATATATCGCGGATTTCTGCGGACAATGGGTCTTTTAATTTCTGGTACATGCTTCCTCAGTTGGTTTGCCCAGTTGATTTCATACAAGGGACGCTATTGGCAGATGGCTGAGAAGCTACCCGGCTTACTTTTCTGTCTCTCTTGCGCTGACTATCTGTGATCCTGACGTATGGGGATTGAGCAGGGGGGCTGTTCGCACACCTAGATGATACGGACGCTCGTCTAAAAATGCTGAAAGATTATCTTCACGTTGCTATCTTTTGTAAAGCTGATTCCTGAAAAGACACGCTGCACAGTGCTTCGCATACTTAAAAGCTCGAAGGGCACGTATTGATTTTTGACTGAAAAACAAACTCTCCCTCTCTCTCTCTTTGTCTGCTCCTGACGGAGGGGGTGTGAGCTGCCGCTTTCAACAGCTTTGTGCCGCGGTGCTTCGCATACTTAAAAGCCAAACAGACATATTGATTTGTTTGCTTCACTCCTTTGAAGAGGAAGATATGTTTGCATTCTTTTAATTGTGAGACGGAACTGTCATCTCTGTCTTGTCATGGAGCACAGTTTAAACTTTTGAAAAAGAGACAAATGTTTGTTTGCAGTGTTTGAATAACGTTCCTGTCTCTCTACAACCTCCTGTGTTTCTGCGCAAATCTGTGACCCAAGCATGACAATATAAAAATAACCATATAAACATATGGTTTCTACTTCGCGGATATTCTTATTTCGCGGGTGGCTCTGGAACGCAACCCCCGCGATGGATGTATAAGCCGGACTTATGTATAAGCCGATATTCTATTTTTTCATTTTCACAACTTTTTTCCTTAGATAAGCCGCGGCTTATAGACAAGAACTTAGGGTAAGTCATTTGCTAGTTGATAGGCCAAGCAAGTTCGGTAACTGCTACACGTTCCATCCCAGTTTATTGTTATGAACTGGTTGGCAGTTGTAATGTTTTTTTTTAAATAATCAAACTGTTTTTTTGTCCAGTGATTTGAATGATTGTCTTCTTCAGACTCAGCATAATCTTTCTTGTTGCTTTTCGAACCTTTTGTGTCCATTCCATTATCATCAGAGTGAGGTTATGATGAGGGAGCACTGTGGTTTGTGGTAATATTGTGGCTTTCCTCTCCTTCATCAACCCACTTTTGTTTTTTCTGTCATCAAAGTATGTTTCGTTATGCAGAAACTCAGAGTACACCACTACAGATATATTTGTCAGTTCTTAACAGTTCTATACTCCCATATTATAAATTGACAAATCTGAATTCTTCAAGCTTCCACATTATTGAAATCCACCAATCTGTGAATTATTGTGATACTTAACACTTTAAAGTTGAGGAACGAGTTAAGTGTTATCTCATTGAGCCTGTCAAAGCGGGACATACGAGAGAATATACAGTCACTATAGACAGAGCCAGGTTGTTGGTTACCTTTGCTGCCACGCCTTAGTTACCTACTATTGCACTGCCATCTAGTGGATAACCATAGAATTTTTTTTTTGGTTGCAAGGCTTCTAAAAAATAGTGACATATATAGACGGTCTGCAGTTATGTTGTTTTTAAAAAGGGTATAAAGCTGTTGATATTTTGGAACAACTAGATTTATTCCATGGACAGAGTGGTGGCTCTGAAGCTAGGGATATGCACTGGCAATCGGAAGGTTGCCGGTTCAAATCCCGTAAATGCCAAAAGGGACTCTGCTCTGTTGGGCCCTTCAGCAAAGTCCTTAACCTGCAATTGCTGAACGCTTTGAGTAGTGAGAAAAGCGCTATATAAATGCAAAGAATTATTATTATTATGATGAGTATTTTGATGATAATGGCAGTTATCGAGATAGTGACAATTAGTTAGATGATGTGGAACCTGTGGGCTCTGGTACTGATGTGGATTACTGCCTGGAAGGCATTTCTCCATCATGAGGTGTCTGACATGTCATACAGCACTACATGGACATTCTGCTGCCCACTGAGTGCAGTACCTACTACAAATATGTTGCGTGCAACAAGCATGGAGAGCACAAAGAAATGTGTTATACAGTATTTGCAACACATGTTCCTCTAAAGCAGTGCTTCTCAATTATTTTCTGTCATGCTCCCCCTAGGAAGAAGAAAACATCTTGCGCCACCCGCGCGACTATAAATAGTATCATTTGTCTATAAAATTGTTATAAGTACACCTCTGCATAACACTGTATCCTTATTAACGTATAAGAGAATAAAAAAAGAAAGAAATATGGACCAATTTACAACAAAGAATAGTTTTATTAAATGTAACAGAAAAGATTTAAAGTGCATTCTAAATTAAAAAAAAATTAAATCCTTAATTAAACTATAAACATTTTTTGATTGACCATGTCAAACCATATGATACTGAAAAAAAATACATAAAATCAATAAATAATAATGCATTCAAACTGATCACCAACATTTACTCAGGAGCACAATATTAAAAAAACTTTAACCTGCAAAACAAAAATATATAAAATAATTTGAGCTGATTTTTTAATCAGAGATGATGTCTGGATTAATGGCTACAATGAGCACGTTTTGCAATGCACAGCTTTTCGAAGCGGGGTTTGAAGCAGGACACAGCAGCTCTCAGCTCCTTCTCAATGTGTAGCCGGGACCTGTATTTGCTTTTCAGAGCAGCAACAGCAGAGAAGCCAGTCTCACACAAGTAAGAAGTTGCAAATGGAAGAAGAATGTGCACAGCTCTTTGTCCTAAGAGTGGATATTGCTTCTCCACATTCAGCCAGAATTCACTCAGTGTCTGGGATGTGAAACTTAGTCTCAATATGGAGTCAGATGTGATTTCTATGAACTGCTCCTTCTCTGCAAGGCTAAAACCAGTTGGAGCTGGTGCATTAAAAGGATCTCTCACCCAGTCATACTGGGAACTGTTTTTAGGGAAGTACTTTGTAAAGAATCCCATCAGTGATGAAATATGCTGCTTAAAATATGGACTCACTGAGGTGACATCATAGTCAGTAGTGTCAACAAATTCCTGCAAGTTCTCAAATGACACAGTATTTCCTTCATCAAGTCGCCTGCCCCACATTGCAAGCTTTCGAGTGAAAGAGTTGATCTTGTCTGTGACCTGAGGGAGGTGTTGATTTTTCCCTTGAAGCTGTAGATTTAGTTCATTGAGCTTTCCAAATATGTCACTCAGGTAAGCAAGTTTCATCAGAAAGTTCTCATCACTAAACTTTCTTGCAACTTCATACTTGTGCTCCTGCTCCAAAAACATTCTTATCTCTTCTCTGAGCTCAAAAACTCGGGATAACACTTTTCCTCGTGACAGCCACCTTGCTTCACTGTGAAACAGCACAGCTTGATGTTCAGCTCCCATCTCCTCACAGATAGCAGAGAAAACTCTTGTTTTTAGTGGTCTGGTCTTTATTAAATTGACTACTCCTACAATGTCAGTCATAACCTCACTTAATTCAGAGGAAAGGTGCCTTGATGCCAGTGCCTCTCTATGTAAAATACAGTGTGTCCACTCAGCATTAGGTGAAGCCTTCTTTATGAGAGTCCGAAGTCCTTTTCTCATCCCTGCCATGGTCTGTGCACCATCACTGCAAACACCAATGCAGTTCTCCCACTTTAGCCCATTCTCAGTCAGGAAGCAGTCTAGCATTTTGAATAGCTCTTCGGCTGTGGCTCTGTCTCTGACATATTTACAAAAACAGTAGATCCTCACACAGGGAATTTGTCATTTCAAAACATACATAAGCAATAAACAAACAGTCTTTGTTGCTGTCAATTGCTTCATCAAATTGTAAGGCAAAACGTTTATCTTTGAGTTTTTCTACCAGCTGTTCTTTAAGATCATCAGCAATGTCATTTATACGTCTAGCAACAGTGTCATTTGACAGAGGGATAGTTTTTATTTTTGCAGCACTTGCGTCATCCAGCATGACAGAGACCATGTCTAATACTGCAGGCAGTATCAGCTCTTCTGCTATGGTGTGGGGTTTTTTGCACTGAGCAATTTGGTACGCCACCTTATATGATGCCAACAACGCTCGCTGGTTTACTGAAGTAGCAGTCAGAAAGCGGGATGATTGCTGGCAATATTCAACACGTTTTCGCTGAAAAAACTCAAGCGGCTTATCAGCGTGATTAGGGTGTAATGTCTTTAAGTGACGCCTTAATTTATTTGGCTTCATGCTGTCCGCTGCCAACATTTTTAGACACAGTAAGCACACCGGTCTTTCCTTGTCTCCCACCGTAGTCACAGTGAAGCCAAGCGCTACATACGCTTCGTCATATTTCCTCGTCTTAGCTTTCGGGAGACTTTCGTTTGTCTCTTTATCTTCTTCTTTCTCCACCTGTCTTCTCATCCCTGTTAAAAATTTTTTCATGATGTCACTTGAGGGTCTGCTACACTTCATGTCTACACTTCATACTCATACTTTGTACTGTGTGCAAAGCGCGCATGCTCAGTGCAAACAAAACCCCTACACCACCGAACGAATGCTCCCTGCGCACACTCTGCCAATGAGAGCGCCACTGCCCCTTAATGTAGTGGAGTGGTATTGCACTTTATTCTAGAACAGTAAAAAAAAATCAAAATAGAAAAATAAAAAAGCATGTTCCCTGAGGTCAAACGCGCCCCCCTTGACGGAGCCACTATTTGAGAAGCACTGCTCTAAAGCCTGTACTCTGGATGGTACCATTCTTCTGGGACTCTCATTCATATGGAGACTTTTAGTCATGTTGCTGTTAAAGTAAAGTAATTAACAGTTTTTCTACATTTTGATAGAGTTACTATTGATAATAAAACCATTTATTTCTAATACTTTTCTTTGAAATTTTCATGTGTTTTGACAAAGTTTATTATTTATCATATATGCATAGACCTGTACTTCAGTAGTTGTAATAAATGGTCCAGCAACCAATGTGTTAATGATTTCTTTTTTCCCTTGGATCTGACACACAAGAAAAAAGGAGCTGCTACAAATCTTAAAAGTAGAAGGTGCATGACAACCACTCAGTGTACTATCAGGGATTAGAAAGTAAAGGGATGGTTTGAGAAGTGAGGAAATGTTGAAATTCAAATTTTAGAAGAAGTGGAACTGCAATCCCAACTGTTCCCACCTGCTTCAAACATTATGCTATATTAAATGTAAAGGGTTAAAGTTTACCCCTCCAAACCAGTGGTTCACAATTTACTAAAGATATGCAACCAATGTAGAACACATTCTAAGGCAAAGAAGTTCCTATTAGTTTCTCCTATACGTGATAATCACCAATTTCTGTCTTTGTTATCCAATGCAGCATTAATTTTAAGAAAGACACTAGGGATTATGACACTTAGAGAACTTGATATTGATAATGTGTGCGCAACATTTGAACTATTAAGTACCACATTTAATCTTCCAGCAAAGTACTTTCTTTTATTTTATTAACAACTTAGAAACTTCATTACAAACTGCCTGCTCAACTTCCCTCATCCTTCAGCTCTATCTATTGTATCTCTGTGGCAATTTTGGCTAGTGTGGATGCAGATTTAGACAGTGTCCCAAGAGTATAGCAAAAAATGTAATTTATTAATACTGTTGACATGATTTAAAAATGAGTGTTCCTGTTTCCTATGTAGTTAAAACATTATATTCTGATGGCAGAGCCAACCTTTTCCTTTATACTCCCTCATTTGGTAATCTGACATACTCCATATCAGTTTTAGAAATTGGAAATGAATGGAGAAAATCTTAAAATACTGTATGTAAGATGGTGGCTTGTGCTCATTGTAACACATTCTTTAGTTATATCTCAACATCAAAAATCTTAGAGCACCCAGTTAACACATTCTGTAAGGCTGGTCAAAGGAAAGTTACAATATTAATTTCCAAAAAAAAGAATATTTATACAAGCCTCACAAAAACATTACTTGATGCATATCTTATAAAGGGTGAGATTAAAACTAATACTCTGCTCAAAAATGATATTATTTATATGTTATTTACCCCATGCAGTTTGTAGTAGTGGCTGAGAAAAATTTTTAACATCATGGTGTCAGGCAGCCCAGAGATTAAAAAAAAGTTTTTGTTATAATAATAGCCAAAGATGACCAATGCTGTAGAATGGCAAATGATCTGAAAAACATCCATTGGCAAAAGAAAAAAAAAATCTCACATTACTCGTGTTGAATAATTCACATATCAGTCATCCAGTTGTATTGGCAAAACACATGCATTTTTGCTAAAATATTGTTAAATACATACTTCCAGAAAAATGAGCGCACTTCATAAACATGCAAAACTTTCCCATAATACTGTGCTTTTGAGTTGAAGAAAGGACTCTTGAGCAATGAAAGACTAGGAGAGGTATATCTTCAGTTTAAAAATGCTGTATGATGTGCACTGATTTCATTATATACATTTACCTGGGTAGATGGTGCTAGAACTCTATTACTATAACAATTTGAAAAGATCACATTGAAACCTGATAATGAAACATTATCTTACTTTGCTTCACTTTGATACATCTTGCACTTTGCTTACAGAATCTGCTGCATTTAAGTTCATTTCAAGAGGGCAACCGACTTTTTTTTAAGAAAACAGTCTGTTTTCTTTCCCCCAATAGTCATAGTTTAACTGATCTTACTGAATGGTGTTAGTCGTTAGCGATAGTCTGACAATTAAGTAATGGATAGATATTGCTCTGCTACATTGATGTTAATCACTTTTGGATCACTTTGTCTTCCTGTCTGCTTAAATTAATCTGAGATTTTGTGTGTACTCATTATGTAATAATAAGAACACAAAAACAAGCATGAAGTGTTGGGGAAGCTTCCCTGTGTAATCTCCGGATGAAGAGTAGTCAATAGTGACTGATCTTCTGGTTAGATGTAAGATATACAGTTGACAACAGGGTACAATCAGTAGTGTTCTTATATATCATGAAAGAGGAAGTCAAATTATAATGAAACAGAGGAACATGAAATGACATGAGTACAGGAACTGGAAGTGATGTTTTCAATGAGGTGACAGAAGTGATTTCATCATATGGGGACTGGGAGTGACATCATCGGAAGAGGACGGAAGTGATGTCATCATGTGTGGACTGGAAGTGATGTCATCAGAGGAGAACAGAAGTGACGTCATCAGTTGGGGACTGGAAGTGAAGTTATTTCTCAGGGTTAGAGGTGATGTCATCAGATTGGTAAGGGTATTGTTGTTATCTGGTTGGGATGAAAAATATTAGTTATTCTTCCATAGGTCAGGGAAAAAGGCATTAGTACCTGTCTCCAACCTTCTATATGTTGTAGTTTCACTCTCATTTGGACCTTTTGGCTGCCTCCTAAGCGCACGTGTGTGACAATAGTTTGCATTTGTATTGTATTTGTCTACCTGTGAACTTGTCACAGCGCTTTGGGCCTGCACTTGCTGAATAGCACCGTACAAAGTTAAACTGAATTGAATTATCCTTAAAAAAGACAAGCTAAGTGCAATTCTTCATATTAGTTTTTAGTCAGTTGTAGTTCTCCTTTTTATCACATCAGTTACTGCCTTGCACCCAAGAGAAGATGCCAAGTCCACAGACTTCAGGAAAACCAACTTTATTTTCATCAAAACATGCACAGTCAGGGTCTTTATTCAAATGGGAGCTACCACTTTAATATACACAGACACAGCAAGTAAGCAGTAAAAGTGCCAAGTTAGCAGCCGAGTTAGACTATTTCCCACATCAACCATCAGCCGACCAGCGCATTATGCGTCAAGACTGCAAATCTGCAGTTGCCACTGCAATGGGCAAGCAACCCCTGCCTGCATTGGTAGAGTTTTGGTGCACCACATAGCAGGGGGAGTTTCGGGGTCTCAAAACCCTCACAATAGAAAATGGAATGATGGATGCCTATCTGTTAGTTTAAAACACTAAAACATAAAAAAACAGACTGTGACATGCTGGTGACATCCTTTGGACTATTAAAAAACAAACCTTGAATTCCATTTGTAGCAACAGATCTTGTGATTTGGTGGATGAGGAACTGGATGATAAAAATGAAAGATTCAGACACTTTGTGATTCACTAAATCTGCCTGTGCACCAATGTACAAAATAATGTTATAAAAATTGAACCATGTAAGTCACCTTGGGGAAAGGTATCTGTCAAATACTGACTGATAATACAAATGTTCACACGTACAATTAAATCTGCGATGAGGCTTGCCATATTATCAGTTTAAACGCTTCTAGTGATTTGTTGTTGATGTCTCCATAATTACCCACATGACAAATCCACCTATGAAGTATTTAATTATATGATGTGGTTATATTGCCACATTCAGTAATTAGTTTAGTATGTGAGTCTCCTCTTGATTTTTGAGCCTTGCAGAAGGGGAGTTTATTAATTATCCTTAAGCTTCACTTCGTGTTAATATTAAGACTGTCTTCAGAACTGAGGATGAGGCCTCATATGAGAGAGAACTTTTTCATCAATTTCTTTAGCTATTAATAAATCAGTATAAAACTGAATAAGGGCTACATGAAGTTGAATTAGTAATTGTGAGATATAGCAAAAAACTTTATATGGGTTGACAAATTATTAACTGCAATATCAAATTCATGTTGCTTGTGTAAGAAGATTATGTTTTATATAACCTGCAGAATCAGGTCTCTTCTATAATTCAAATTTTAGAACAGGCATCAGAGTAGCTGGCATGGCTTACCAGTGAAACCTGCCAGCATGACATCACAGACTTTGCCTTTACACAGTGTCAATTTTAGGATATTCTCCTTCCTCTGACAAAAGCTCAGTTTTTCCTTTTATTTTCTAGTACGCCTTATTCCCATCTTTTCTTTCTCTGAATCCTGCCGCAATCTTTCTTTTCCCATCCTGCCTATAAAAGAAATACCTGAAGAATGTATTTGAAAGCATCTGAAGGAGTCGTTTTTCTGGTGAAGACAGTTGACTTGCAAAGTTTCTACCACCAGCCAATCATGAGAATGGCGGATAGACAGTTGTCAATCACTATTCATTTTTTCTTTGTATTCACATGGGCGGGAATAGATTTTAGACAGCCAATTACCTTCATTCCCTGCATGGTTTGTCTCTGAGAAGAGACACCTTCAGTATGAGCTCTAGAAAGTTCAAGTACTGTATATTTTATATAACCTGTTGTTTGTAAATACAAAATGTAAGCACCATGTTAAATATTGCCATTTGCTTCCTAAACATTTAAACCATCATCCATTTTTAAAATATTCTGTTGTTTATAATCACAGCACACTATAAATAGTATATTGTGCACTTAAATGTTCCATTTTACTAGTTTCATATTAGGAAGATTGAAATTTCGTTCTTCTGTTTTAACAGTTTATGAATACTATTACCATATTTCACTATGTGAATTTCCCATTGGGATTAATAAAGTATCTATCTATCTATCTATCTATCTATCTATCTATCTATCTAAAGAAAGTTTTAGCACATGGATAAGCAAATACATATAGTAAACTAGGGGGCTTCGCCCCCTGCTCGCTTTGCTCGCCAAACCCGTGTTTGGTTTTCCGAATACACACTTTTTTTCTTTGAATTGTTGCTATTTCATTAGTTTCACTTTTATTTCAGAACTTATGTAAAAACAGTATTTGGAATCTTTCGAGTCCCAATATGCTGAATCTTTTAAACGAGGTCCGTGAGACATGTGTTTAATGACTTTGTACCATAATTCAGGATAGGTTTCTCTGTTTGGAATTTCAGCACAGACAAAGCGATCTACATTATCAGCAGGTAATAATTTTTTTTGCAAAGTAACCAATAAATGTATGTGAGGTAAAACACGTGTTTGAAATTCTCTTGACTTAAACTTCAAAGCCTTACAATATTTACATACTTTTGACATATCACCTGCGTCCATATATTCGATCTCTATTCGCCTTTTAGTTATTTCTCAGAGTAATAATTTTTCTTTCTTTGCGCTAATGCGATGTTTACTTTCTTTTTTTGACACTCGTTTTTTTTCTGCTTTCATATTCTGTATCTTGCTCTGCATGTGTTTCGCGCCTATGTTTTTTTTGAGTCTTTTGAATTCCAGTTTTCATTATCTCTAACCTGCTCTGCATGTGTTTGGCCCCTTTGTTTTGTAACCTCTTCATGACGTTTTACTTTGTTTTCTACTCTGTCTTTTATTTCTGACCTCGCTTTGTCCTGCTTTTTTTTCAGTGATACCTGGTCCGTGGTGATTATTTTCCCTTTTTCGAGTAATAATTTCCATTTGTTTGTGCTACTGCGATCTTTACTTTCTTTTTTTTATACTTTCTAATTTTGCTACTTTCATATTCTTTAACTTTCTCTACATTTGTATTGCGCATACGTTTTTTTTGTTTTGAGCCTTTCGAATTCCACTGCTTTCATAATCTGCTCTGCATGTGTATAGCACCAACGTTTGTGAACGTGTTTATGAATTTCTGCTTTGTCTTTTACTCTGTCTTTTAATTCTGAGCCTGATTGGACATGCTTTGTTTCAGTTCCACTTGTTACGGGCTGATAATTACTTTCCTTATTTTCTGAATTTGCACCTACATTATTTTTTCTTTTTTACTCTTTTTTCTCTCCAATGCTTTTGAGTCTCTTTTCTCCACGCTGCTCTTCCTTCTTCGCTTAGTCATCGATATTTAATTTATAACGTATTGTCCTTATACACTTTATATGCACTGAGAACTGGATCTGTTTGTGCTCAAATCCTTCACAAGACTGAATGTTTTGCTGCCCCGTTGTCTTATTTGATATTGATTGTGAGTAGGGCATGTCTTGCAAGAATCTCATGTTCTGCGTCATCACGAGACAGTCCTGGGTCAATCTCTTGGCACAAAGTCTCATTTTTAAGGTCCTCGCGGGTCTTTTAACTGTTTTCCGTGATCTTAACGTGAAGATTACGTCTCGACGCCCTACTGTTTCTCGCCAGGATCTTTTTTTGTAATAGAGAGATATCTTCAGTAAATTTTATAGTAAGAATGTTCATAAAGTGTGCTTTAGATAGATAGATAGATTTATTCATTTTTAGCATTTTGCTGCCATTTCTTTATACCCTGAGACACTTTGTAAAAATTACAGTACACTGCAAACATGAAGAAAGAACAGTTCTTCTCTCTTGGAAGCCTTCAATTGCTTTATCTGTCAAACTGTGGGTATTTTTTAATAACCCTAGAAAAGACTGAGCTTTGTCGTCTGATTAAAAGCTATCCTTTGATGATGTCTCCATTCTGTGTCTGCAGAAATTTTAGAAAATTGTCATTTACTCAAGTCATGTGGCTTTATTGTCATACCATGGGTCATACCACAGGATGTTCCACAGGACTGTGATGCAACAAATACATAAATGCAGGACAAATACAAGACAGCTGAAGAGCTACACTAAAAATTAATACATAAATGAATGGCAGATGAGTGGATAGTAATAAAATGAAGTAAACGGTAACAAATAATAACATCAAATAATAATTAACAACAGTAGTAGCAAATGTAACAATTGTACTGCATATAAACTGCTAAGAGCAGATCTGAGGGCTGGGGAGCAGCACAGAGTTCAGAGTCTGGACTGCCATGGAGTAGAAGCTGTTGCAGAACTGGTTTAGATGCTATAGAACCTTCTGCCATATGGAAAGAGATCGTGGGGAGGATGGGAGCGGTCCTCTACAATCCTGTAGGCTTTGCAGATGCTGCACCAAATAAAGATGCCTTTAATTGAGGGCAGAGGGGTCTCAATGATCTTATCACATCCTTTGGATTTTTTGTTATGGGGGTCATCTCAGCTTGTGCTCAAAATGGTCTTTGGCTTCCTGTTATTATGCCCAGTAAAAGTCACACCTATTATCTACTAAAGGGTTGAGGAAGGACCACTGGAATTGTCTGTAGTGCCAGTACCCTTTGCAAAAAAGAATAAAAACTCATACGTACTTTCTCATAATAATCTGAAAAGTCTCCTTAAGTGGCCTTAATAGAAACGGTATTCCAATGGCAAGGTTCTTTTAAATCTTACCATTTTCTATGATCCTAAATCTTTGGATTTCTTTTTGAAATACTACAAAGCCATGAGCTAGCACAAAAAGAAACATCTCTATTAGGCACCTAGCAGGCTGGCTTGTGATTAAGAAATAACATGCCTGATAGCTCCCCGCCAATTGGCTTCACTCCACATAGACATTACTTATACTTGGGGTGTAGCTCTTTTGCTGAGACTAAATAAGCATTTGCTTTGCATTCC